>NC_134569.1:16823630-17196130 GCF_050947875.1 Dermacentor variabilis | reverse complement strand
ACTTTCTTTTTCACACTAGCCTAGCCTCTCCATTTCCGTTTCTCAGCTTTTTTCGACCGCGCTGTCAGAACGCTTACTTTATTTTCTTCTTTTGCCTCCCACATAAATAATACACTGTTTCACAGCCGATGTATTACTCGTTGCGTGACGGAGTCATCTGTCTTTTGTCGTGAACGTCGGCTGCATTATCCGCGACCTTGTTCGCTGCTGCAGGATGTGGCCATTGCAAACGATTTCTCACGCCAGCCCAGGCATCGATTTCAGCCTCGCGTTGTCAGCTTCAGGCGCAGCACTTATGTGATTTATGCCTGTGACAATACATGACTACGCATTCGCCTACAATGTGGCTTATCGCGGCAAAGAGTAACCGAATTCCTGCCATTTATTTATTTCCTTTCTTTATTTGCAGCGGCGTATCTGCAAGCCTCAGCTCCCTGGCGACAACGACACTTCAGGATATCGTAAAGACTTACATCAAGCCGGACCTTGGAGATAGGGCTGCTGGCATTTTACTGAAAGTTCTTAGTAAGCTTACTAAAACAGAAATTTACAGCTGCCGTTTAGCTCCCACTTGGTGGCCATGTATGCGTGATTATGAATTATGGATTGTAGCCAAAGCAAAGACAACATTTGAAACGTCCTCTTTTACGTTGCCGAATATAGCCTTTATTGGCCGCGCGATCTCGTGCTATCCGAATAGCCTCCATTACATCTGTTACATTCCGCCTAAGCTTGTGCGCCTGACCACGAAAATTATGAAAATTCAGAAATTGCGAAAGAGCCAGCATATTTTGCAGCTTAAGCGGGCCGCCTGCAAATGAGGGGCTCACTCAGCGCTTCACCGTGCACGGTGGCCATGGTGCAGTGCACCTCGTGACTGCTTTCTTTGTCGCCCTTTGTGGTCAGGTGTGTATGTTGAGTTTCAGATTCACTACGTTCTTCGAAAGTTACTAGCAGCCCTATGAAACGCGTAGCATTCGGTAACTGCCATACGATTGCGCACATGGTTCAGAGCAACATTATGTTTACGTTATACGGTTTCTGTATGCTTTTCTTTTGTCACCATTGTTTGCCTATATCTGCATGTGTCCTGTTCCTCGTCGATGCTGCCCGTACCCCTCGCGAAGTTTATACGAACTGCTAGTTAACTCGTCCGCATTTGAGAGTAGAAATGTGTGTCTGAATGAACTCCTCAGTATAGAATGTAACATTTGCCAGCTATAGTCGCGCCATATGTGAGCGTAAGTTGCCCCTGTCCCGTGTGTCCGAACAGTCGCAATGTGTGGCACATGACACCGCTTTTATATGGCAGTATGTCCTAGTATATGTATACTTGTGAATTAAAAAGGGTGCGTGAGCAGCAAGAGAATAAATCCTCCATTGGCCACCTTGTACAAGCAGCTGTCCTTCCAGATCTCATTCGTTCCGTTGCATTCTTTTTTTCTTCTCGTGCGTCCAGCTGTCGTGTTCGGAGTCATCGTCGTCGCCATGGTGTACGTGGCCCAGCAGATGGGGGACGTCCTGCAGGTAGGTACGCGAAGAACGGAGCGCTTTGCACGGGTCAGAGCAAATGCGTTCACTCGAGGGAGGCGCTAACGTCCGTTCATGGTAAAACTGAAAAACCAATTGGGACGGCCTAATGCACGCACCACTCTACTGCATTGTTGGTGCTCTTTGGCCATATTGTGGCCGCTGCGCCAATGAAATCCTTGAAATCTATTCGAACGATAATATTTCTGGCGGTTTTTCAGTGGTCCGACCGGCGCTAGCTCCGCTCACGTTATCACCACGATCGGTTGTTCGCGAACAGTGGATGATAGCAAAGAAATAGCATCGAGCGAAAGGAATGCTTACACTATAGAAGCCCGAAGGCGATTTTTCCCCGGAACGTTTCAGCTCTTACTTTGTGCCACGATAAAGCATCGCAGCTACTCAGCCCAGAACGTTAACAGAATTGTGAATTGATGGTTCACAGTGCTGCGATATTTGAAAGCTAATGGATTGAGTCAGCGTCTGTGATCCGGACTGAGTGGACGAACGATATCCCCAGTAGATTTTCTCCTCTTTTAATCTTTCCGTCCCCTTTTCCCTTTCCCCAGTGTAGGGTAGCCAACCGGGCTAAGTCCTGGTTAACCTCCCTACCTTTCCTTTATCATTTGCTCTCTCTCTCTCTCTCTGATGGTTCACAGTAACTGTACCAGCTGGCTCCTTTTCGTTCAACGCGAATCTGGGTCCAAATTCGCAACGCTTTTAGCTCATAAGAAATAGGCACAAAACAATCCTGGGGCCGTATACCATAAAACTATTCCAATATGTTTCTATTCCAATCTCCTGACGTCAAATTTGCGAAACCGCCGACGCAAGCATCGGGTGGTCACCCGCAGGGTTGTCTGAACATACCAATCAAATACTCCCCTCGTTCACAGGAGGTCACTTTTGTTTGCTTAAAAAGCGAATAACATTGTCTATACTGAGCGGCTTGTCTTATCTAATTGGCTCACAAGAGGCGAGGAGCATTCTCAAGTGGAGAGGGATTCGGTGGGGCCGAGCCGCTGCACTGAATATCGATAACGGGATGAAGAGGATGGTGCCGGCGTCTGCGATCGGTCCGCTTTCTCTTACTTAGCTTGCGGTGGCTCGTCGACAATCGCGGCGGCATGCAACGGAAGCTTAAGAATGACGCTAAAATGGATCCTCAGCAAAGAATAGTTGGCAGAACGAGGTCGTAAACGTGCCGAAAGTTCTCGAAAACGTAACACGGCCACGCAAAAAGTTTTATTAGACGCAAATAAACCCGTGCTCTCCGACAGGGGCGAGTAGCCAGTGCTGGAGCGATCGGCGGCAGCCATCTTTTATTCCTTTCGGAAAGGGGCAGCCTGCGGCTATTCAGAAGAAAATTCAGTTTTGTTCGGCATATTAATGCATCTTTAACGCGTACGCGTCACTTTGATGCCGTAAGTTTCTGCGGTTTTGTGACGTCGCGTGAGAGGCAGGTGAAGTGGGTGCAGCCCGAAAACTTTGACCAATAGACGAGGGCTAATGGCAAAAACGCGTTGAATAAGAAATAACTTGTTTTGTTCGGTCAAATTATGCATAGTCATTGTGTCACGTCATATCAGATGGGGAGCTATCGCGGTTTTTGTGACGTCGCGTGACAGACAGGTGAAGTAGGGGTGGTCCAAAAAATTTTGTGCCAATCGCGGTGGGCTGATTGCAGAATTGGAATAGAAAAGTTTGGAATAGTTTTACGTTATAGTGCCCCTGATGAATGTCCACTGAGCGAAGCTCTTTTAGTTTTGGAGAACGGTGCATTGAAACACAACACATCGTATATGTGCAATGTACAGGTCTCTTTCTTCACAGATTACAACGCGTCCATGGTTTCGGGTCGTTTCTTTACTTCTCGTTCAGCATCTGTCTGGATTTCCCGAGGAGACACCATTCATAACTGAGACAAAGGGTCTTCTACAGTCTCTTTTATATGAGTCTGATGACGTCGATTGCTACTTTCTGATTTAATATTACTTGAGAGCACATTTTTTTCCCAGTTATTTGCGAATCAGCTGCTCTTGCTACTGCCGAGAGACCCCGTGATGACGATTTCCCGAGCATTTAAATCAGTTACTTCTACACGCATGCTTCATAAAATCAGTTGAGTACAATCAGTTGAGCGCACATACGTTAGTCTAACGTTATAGTCAATCGGGGCGGGTTAGATATTCATGAGGGTTAAATGTGCGCGGAAGGGGTGCAGGATGTGTGGACCAGAATTAGGCCCTGTATAAGCCGACATATATGACGTCAGTGTGCATCTGCACGGTCGATATAGGTTAGAAGAATCAAAAACCAAAGTGAGGGAGTGAAGTGCCAAGAAAGCTTCACTTTACAACTTGTTTGTTATTGGCTAGCTAGATTCGCTAATGTTACATCCCCTATCACGATTGTCCAGCGCCTGCTATTTACCATCCCAAGCTAGCGTACAAATAAAATATCTCACGAGTACGGTCCTTGGTTCCGGTGCAGAGCTCCTCACGGTCTAACAAAAATGAGTTCTCAGAAGCGCCGAGCATGTATGCAGCGTGCCGTATACAGGGACCACCTTCTTTGCTGTCTTCAATGTAGGACAACGCTAGAGCTGGGCGATCCCTAAATTAACCTTCCGCTCAACCAATGATTTAACGCGATTAACTTCAACCATAACCAAGTGAACATCGCTAGCTTGTGATCAACAGAAATCGGGCCCCTCGATTCACTTTCCTCTCAAACTTTAAGCACGAAAGTGATACGAACGCAGAAGCCAAATGTGCCTTCCACTTGTCTCGGGACATTTTCTGCTCGTAGGTAAGCCATACTCTGGCTAAGCAAAGTGAGTGCAATTAACCATGTTTTATTGCTTTTCGCCCGCTCAGACAGCGTACAGCGATCAAAAGTGCAGGCTTGAAGCATACGTTAACGTGTAGATGTGAGAAGGCGGCCGCTTTCTCCGTATTGTCCGTTGATACGAACTCCATTGTGTCAGTGAATTAACAGTAAAGTCTGCTGCCTAATACAAAGTATTTATATTCGTTATTCTTTATTATCGATGTCATTAATGAAAAAGAAAAAAAAAACACGGCTGAATACACCGCTCAATAAATCAGCTAACGGCCAGTGTCATTTATCGGGGACGACATTCGCTTTCATCTACTTTCCACGGAAATTTGGTACCCCACGGCGAAAAGATCGACCCGCGAACGAAATGGTGTGGACTAAAGGCATGGTTCCATGACCATCGCTGGGCACGAACGAAACTAACTTTCAGTCTTTTTTTTTTATTGCGTTAGCATTAGGAGTGGAAAAGTCAAAGTGGAAAGAAGTGTATGTGTGTGAGGAGTGGGAAGCCACTTACGTGGTAGGGGTATATGTAACACACGCACACACACACACACACACACACACACACACACACACACACACACACACACACACACACACACACACACACACACACACACACACACACACACACACACACACACACACACACACACACACACACACACACACACACACACACACACACACACACACACACACACACACACACACACACACAAACACACAGTGAGCTTTCGAATCGTGGATCCGGGACCCCGAAGAGGTGCCATGCAATGCTAACGCATTTCTTTGGCATTTACCGTTAAATGGCCACAGAATGTCTTTTTTCTTCTTTTTTTCTCCTTCCTCTTATTCGTGCGACGTCTATAGAAAAACACGCTGTTTCAGTCAGCTTGAGTAAGCGCACGGTTCGTGCTTCAATTACCCTGTTGCAGTCGGCGCTGTCCATCCTTGGTATCGTCGGTGGCCCTCTGGTCGGCGTCTACAGCCTCGGCATCTTCGTCCCGTTCGCCAATTCAATTGTAAGCACGAGCACTTGGCTCTGTTGGCATTACTTTGCATAGCGTAGAGGCAGGCAGCACTGGCGAGGGGTGAGCATCAGCCTTGCAAGCTTGGAGAAGGCATGATTGGCTGATTAACTCGGGTTTAAACACCCTAAGAGAGACGGCTTAGCGGAAGGCTCCGCATTAAATTTTACCACAGCTGGAGTTCGGTAGCAGAACTGAGCCACAAGGACTTTTTCTCAATACAGCTGAATTCTCCAAGTTCTCCAAGACTTGACCAGCCAATGCAGCCTGATTAAGGCTTAGCCACCAAACTCAGCTGTGCATCCCAGAACCCGTTGACGCAGCCCGCGTAAATCGCGAGTGCAGCCTTCATATGAAAATTTCATACGAAGTGTGTGTGTGTGTGCGTGTGTGTGTGTGTGTGTGTGTGTGTGTGTGTGTGTGTGTGTGTGTGTGTGTGTGTGTGTGTGTGTGTGTGCGTGCGTGCGTGCGTGCGTGCGTGCGTGTGTGTGTGTGTGTGTGTGTGTGTGTGTGCGCGTGCGTGTGTGTGTGTGTGTGTGTGTGCGTGTGTGTGTGTGTGTGCGTGTGTGTGTGTGCGTTCGTGCGTGCGTGAGTGCGTGAGTGTATGTGTGTTTAACGCATGTTCGGAGTATTAGAACATACAGAATTTTTAAAGATCGCCTGTGGCAGATAGCGTAATTGTAGCGCTATAGTTTGGTCAATCACTCGAAACGGCAGACGTTACGCGCACGAGAAATCGAAATGCACAATCGATTAATGAAAAAAGATCACTAAATAGCTATTTGATTCATTAACAACTGTAGCCAGTGAGCCTTAAGTTTCTCAAGCTTGAGGTCAGCCAGTTACATACTGTACGGAAATGCAAGCTTACTTCACTGAAGCCTCAACCCTCTTTTCGGGACAGGGAGCCACTGCGGGCTTGGTGGCCGGTGTGGCGACCCTGTCCTGGATCAGCGTGGGCGCCTATCTCCGGAGGCCGCTTCACTGGCGACCGCCGGTCTCGGTCGACGGTTGCGTTCCGCTGTACCTGAATGCAACGGGCCTCGAGCAGCCGGTTCTTCCTGCTGCCAACATCGACGCGCACAAGTAAGCAGCTAGGCGAACACCATATAAAAGGCCTCGCAACAACTCGCGTCTGCATGGATCGAGGAAGATTTTTCACCGCGAATGCAACTAATCAGAAAAACGCTCCGTGATTTCTCACGCGCAAAGCGCCAGCAGAACGATAAATATAAATTGCAGTTTGGTAAGCTTATAAAGGACAACGGAACTTTCACAGTCAACCCTTCAAGCAATGAAGTGGTCGCCATCCCTAGACACGAGGCTCCCGCGAGTGGCAGTTGACGTTTCAATGCGCTGCAACTAACAAAACACTGTCTATTATTGTGACAAATTTTACAAGTCTTTTCAGAAAACTGGATCACCTTTATGCGTTTGTCGAGTCCTGCTCAGCTGATATAATACTGGGAACAGAGCCATGGCTGTCGTGCGATGTGTCCGGCAATGAATTATCCCCTTTTAAAACTTTATTTTGTTTAGAAAAGACAGGGTAGAAACACGAGGCGGTGGTGTTATAACTGCAGTAAAGAAAACATTCTAAGCACGCCTACTTGACACGGGTTCCTATATTGAAATTTTGTGGGTCATGCTTCAGATTTCATGTGTAGTTTATGCCGTTGGTGTTTGTTACCGTCCTCCAGACTCACAAGACACGTTCATTAAAGGCCTAAACGAATCGCTAACCTTTGTATGTAACAAATTTTCCGGCTCACCTATTGTTCTTGCTGGCGACTTCAATTACCCTGGAATTAACTGGTGGACCGTTACAGCTGAAGGCGGCCCAAGGTAAGCTGAATGTAAGGATTTTCTTGACGACATTTCTTCTTACGGATTAAGCTAAATACTTTCCTTACTAACACTGGGGGATGCTATCTTGGACCTTGTGCTGACCACTGAACCTGTCAACGTGTCTGTTCATGTGTTAGATTGCATTAGTGACCACAACGTCCTTCATTGTGAATACGATATAAAGCGCTAAACAAGCTTACAGAAAAATAAAACAATTTATGATTATGCAAGAGCAAATGTTGAAATGATCACCAGCGAGCTCTCGGCTTGTTGTGTAGAATTCTTGAGCGGCATGCATGATCATGATAGCAATGATAACTGGATGATTGTTTGTAACAAGCTGACTGAACTTAAAGAAAAGTACATACCAAAAATACAAATAACTCTGTCTACTGGAAGTGTGTGGTTCACCTCTCACGTAAGGCGCTGTATTAATGGAAAAAGGCGCGCTCATTCAAAAGCTAAAATTTCGACATATGACGATGCCTGGAAGTGCTAGCGGGAACAATCCAAGTTATGCAAAACCGAAATTGAAGCAGCTAAAGACAAAATTTTCAACCATGATATTTCCAACATGTTTGCAAACAACACAAACAAATTCTGGAAAGTAATAAACCCCAAACCGTCGTCATCAGGCTTCATTTCCATAAAGGAATACAATGAATTCCTTCCATCATCGGGGGTCGCTACTGCATTAAATTCATTTTTCTGTTCTGTTTTTACAAGTGAACTTCCCCCCGTTCCCGCTAACATTGAATTCGGTTCTGTTACCTCCATCATGAATGATATCATAATCACCCAAAAGGGCATTGAAGCTGCTATTGACCGTCTTTCTAACAGCTCGGCTCCCGGTCCAGACGGAATGTGTCCAAAACTACTAAACATAACTAAACCAGTGAAATCTCGCATTCTCGCCGCTCTTTTTCAGTAATCCATTGATTCAGGATGCGTTCCTGACGAATTATGAGGCACGTCGTAGTGAGAGACTCCGGATTAATTTTGACCGCTTGGGTTTCCATAACGTGCAACCAGTGCACGGGTGCTTTTGCATTTCATCCCCGTCGAAATGCGGCCGCCGCAGCCGGGATTCGATCCTGCGCCCTCAGGCTTAGTAGCGCAATGCCATAGTAACTTTGCCACCACGGCGGTTAATTCGTAAATTGCATTATGTGACGCAAGGTAATGAATGAAAAAAGTTAATGCTAGTCCCACTAACGAGCGTACTGAACATGTTACTTAGTATTTTTTATTTACAGTATGTGAACACAATTATTGTTGTAAATGTGTAGATTTAACTGGTATGTTAAACTTTCACACACACACACACACACACACACACACACACACACACACACACACACACACACACACACACACACACACACACACACACACACACACACACACGCACACGCACACACATATGTATATATATCCAGTTCCGGGGGGGAGGTGCCATATATGTCCGAAGACCGACCCCCCCCCCCCTCCCCTTTTCCACCTGCTTGACTGGCGTAAATGGTAAAGAATGCTCCGGTAACCAACAGCCCTGGCTCATGTACGAACGAAAAAAACAGTCAAAACACAAAGGACAAGAGGAGAGATTCACGCCACAACGACCAGTCGTTGTGGTGTGAATCTCTCCTCTTGTCCTTTGTGTTTTTGACTGGTTTTTTCGTTCAACCAGTCGTTGTGGTGTGAATCTCTCCTCTTGTCCTTTGTGTTTTTGTGTGGTTTTTTCGTTCAAGTATGTACCAACTGGCCCAGATTTCAACCCTTCTGCAAAAAACCAGTCGTTGTGGTGTGAATCTCTCCTCTTGTCCTTTGCGTTTTTGACTGGTTTTTTCGTTCAAGTATTTACCAACTGGCCCAGATTTCAACCCTTCTGCAAAAAACCAGTCGTTGTGGTGTGAATCTCTCCTCTTGTCCTTTGTGTTTTTGACTGGCTTTTCGTTCAAGTATGTACCAACTGGCCCAGATTTCAACCCTTCTGCAATCCAGTCGTTCTGGTGTGAATCTCTCCTCTTGTCCTTTGTGTTTTTGACTGGTTTTTCGTTCAAGTATGTACCAACTGGGCCAGATTTCAACCCTTCTGCAAAACCAGTCGTTGTGGTGTGAATCTCTCCTCTTGTCCTTTGCGTTTTTGACTGGTTTTTTCATTCAAGTATGTACCAACTGGCCCAGATTTCAACCCTTCTGCAAATCATGTACCCGATCTACCAGATGTGTAGTGCTGCAGAATTGTCGGCTGCAGCTTTATCAACATCCTACGTAATAATTGCGCGAATGTACGGGCTAAAAAAATTTATTCGCTAAATGGTTTTTGTGTCGTCAGTATGTATACAGTATGTATCAGTTTTGTATCGTTTGTATTACTTTTTTTATCAGTTTCGCGGTGTTGAATAAAAGATGTGCCTCCTAGTCCTAGCTAACCGTCTTTTTATCGTTTTGTTGTTGCGTGACTTCATGTCACAAATACAGTGTGTTGTTTCAGCTGCACAAAATTTTATAAAAAGGTGTATTTTGCGAAGTTATTTTCCGATATTCAATCAGGTTATGTGTCTTTGTGACCAATAGGAACTCTTTATTGGGCAAAGTATGGCAGATAATTAATAACGATACCTTAAATAACTGCTTAATTAGCAACTATAGAGGAAACATTGCAGTTCGGGAATTGAGGACGCAAATCATATTATCAACTCAACAAAATTTCTCTGAACAATATTGTCTTGGGCGTTAGAGCCCGTAGTGCTTTGGCACTGCGGGCGGCCCAGTATGGCAGTACCAAAAGAAACATGAAATAGTGCACCAGTGACGTCGATATCTGCATACTTTCTATTGCGAGTGCATACCAAGAGTAGCGCAGGCTTCCGCTGCCACGGGCTCCATTGTGGTCTTCTGTTTTTTTGCATGGTGACACCAGCAATCGACGCGGAGCGTGCTCCGTTCCCAAACTTGTGGCGGTACCGCAGCTCGGATAATCACGTTTGCCAATATCAGCAAATAGAAAAACGATTTATGGATAAGAATGAAGAGAACTCGTAATTGCCACAACACTGGCGCCCGCGCAGCGGGGAAACACTGCAGGTGGCGTTTCTAATAGAGTGGGGAGATCAGCGTCACTGACACGCTGTTTTATTTTAGTTTGGGTTCAGGGCTGCTCACAAGCAAAATACTGCACGCCGTAGTACCTACGACGATTTCTGTGAAGCTGTTGTTGGGCAACATACGATTGTCGGGCTTTAATTTTGAAAATGCAATATTGCCTCTAAAATCGCTAATTAAAACTTTACTAAAATATTTTTTTTTACTTGTGAACCATCTTTTCCACGATGCTACACCTGTATGGACTGCCAAGCCTTACAGTCTGACAGCAGATGTGCAAATACGCTTATCAGAAGTTGTCGATGCAGCACCCTGTGTTATTTGGGGCAGAAAATAAGATAGCACGCACACCTGCTACATTTGCGATCTCAGAACAAAAGCGAAAGGGGGCCTCCGGGAGACATGCGCGGTATCCAAGGTGGCTATGCTGGTGCTGAAGCATCACCCCCCCCCCCCCTCCTCCCTGGAAATTTTCTGTATCCTCGCCTTCGTGACTACACCTAGGTCGGGGGGGGGGGGGGGGGGGGTGACCGAAGACCTACGGGCCTCGGGTGCCAGACGACCTAGCTACGCCACTGGATGTAGTGACACCGAAGAACACAGTAGGGAAAACTGTGAATCACGAAAGCAATTCTCTACTGTAGGCGAACCAGTGCCTACAAAAACAAGTGACACTCAAAGCACAACGATAGCGGCGAGTGCAGTCGGCGATCGTCGAAAATCTGATCTGCGGGTCAAGCGCGTCGGCTTCTATACATGACTCGTCGAAGCTTCCGGCGCAATCGCTGGTACCCGCGTGCCTTCCAGCAAGTGCTTCTCAACTCGCGTCGCGCAACCAATCAGATTACACAAGGTTCGGTGACAACAGACAACACATTCGAGAACTTTCTGATACATGCAGGCGCGTCCTGCGCCGACCGATTACGTTTGACAGTCACCACAGAAATGTAAACAAGTACACGGGTCAATATATATATATATATATAGTCATATCATGAGCAGCCAGCAAACACTAACACCAAGGACAACATAGGGGAAATTAGTTGTGCTTAATAAAATGGAATGAAGAAACGATAAATTCATGGAAATTAAAGTGGATGAAAAAACAACTTGCCGCAGGTGGGAACCACCCGCGTGGTTCCCACCTGCGGCAAGTTGTTATATATATATATATATATATATATATATATATATATATATATATATATATATATATATATATATATATATATATATATATATATATATATAAGAAGCCAGAAAGAAATGACACCAAGGACAACATAGGCGATATTACTTGTGCTTACTAATTGGATTAAAGAAATAGATTAATGGAAAGGAAAGTGGATAAAAAAGACAACTCGCCGCAGGTGGGGAACGATCCCACGTGTTCGCATTACGTGTGCAATGCTCTACCAACTGTTAGTGCGCTGTATTCAATTTGTGTACGAAACTTCAAATATTCGTCCATCCCTAATATAAACGTTTTCATTAGGCGACTGTCACACGGTACATAATAGCGCGTCTGCGAAGGCCGTCTCCAGAGTGTCTATAAACTTGCCATCGAGACAGCGATCAGGTGCTACCCGATTCCGAACAAACAGACGATGTCGAAAGAACAAAGCGGCTGCAGCATCTGGTGCTTTAATTTAAACGATAAAGGTAACGCGGGGGAAAAACTGCGCGTGTTGTGACCGCATAGGTGCGGTGGGAAAGCTCGGTGATTGCAGTTGTACAAAAAGCAGAGAATAGAACCCATTTTAATAACAATCCCTGATGACACAGAGGCATCCTAGGGTTGTTTAATGCATATCCCTATTCGGACGCTGGGGATATCCTAAGTATGTACCAAAATGATACTCAAAAACTTCCAACTGAAACACCGAAAGAGGCCCTATGGATGCTCTAGCTAGGAGATTTTTCGATGTCGTTGGGACAGTATTCGGACGTAGAATCCCGGAATGGGAGTTCGTTTGGATGCTATTAATAGCTTGTTTGTTGATGCTACCCTGTGACTTTCCAAACTTCTAACGTGTCATGCAAAGTCGCTGTGAAAGGGTGAAAGTTCCAGTGGATTAATTTTGACACTGTAGATATGTAATACAAGAAGTAACGAAGTTACCTCTATTTTTTTTACAGATATAACAAGGTAAGTAGAAATGAGTATAAAAGAGAAAGGGTCGACCAAGTGTCGACGTTAAAGGAGACAAGGTCGACGTACATAGTGATACAAATGATTCGAACATTCAATGTTGATTATATCTCTCGATTCTGTCTCTTTTTCATGTCATTATTTACTCATTTCATATCTTATTCGTGTCATATTTCACGCGCAATCACGCCGACCTTGTCTACTTTACCGTCGACACTTGGCTGACCCTTTCTTTTACCAAGAGGCCAGGTGGGCCGTTCCCGGAGATGTGCACTCTGTGGTGCAATGTGGTTAACATTCGACGATATTGGCACTAGTTGCGCCCGTACTGTTATTTTACCTACTGTGCGACTAATTTTCGCTTCTTGCGGGCGCCGCCGACGCCACCTTCGAGCCCTGCCAAATCCATGGAGCGAACTTGCTCCATTTCCCCAAGCGTATCGTAGGGCGGCTTTGCCACAAGATATCTATATCTAAGGTGGTGCACCCTTTACAAGGTTATAGTGCCATGTGGTTATTTTCCGACTATATTGGCGATAATTACTCCCGTACCGTTAGTTCTACCTACTCTTCAACTAATTCTCACTTTTATTGCAATAGCAATTATGTGGACACTCTTGACGCATTTCCACAGTCGGTGTCGGCGTCGCCGTGAGCTTCCGTATAACATCCAAGTGCAATAACATCGTGGCCGCGCACCGTACGCCGTATGTGCGAGTGAAAACGTGCGAGGTCACGTGAGCCGACGATGGTGGCGCGATCTCCGAGCGCAAGGGAAGGAACAGGGAGAAAGCGCGCCGTCTTCCATCGTGCGCAAAGTACCAAGGAGGGCGGCTGCGTATAGCGATACCGAGCGGGCCCTATGTTGAAGGCGATCTGCGATGGGGAAAGATTGCGCCGAGTGCTGATACCGTCGTGTGCACCGTGTTCGCACCGCTTTGTTCGGGTTGAAGCGAGAGGAAGCTCGAAGGTCAATTCGCGCGCTGCTGCTGCCGCGCTTCCTCATGCCAGCGTTTTGAGAGTGAGTGTCCGCGGTCATTGAGTGAGATGTGTTCACGTTTGCTTGCGCGCGTGACACCATGCTTGTTAATTTAGTTAGCAAGCGAATATTTACAAATTTGTATGGCCGATAATACTACTGTCCTTACTTCGTATAGCTGTTTAATAATTTTATATCGCAATTGATGCTTCGCTTTTCGGGCAAAACTGCAACTTTTTGTTTCGTTGAGAGCTACATTTTGTTACCTTTTTCAACTCGCTACAGCGCTTTGGAGGCGCGAAAGGACCGTTTTTATTTCTGGAAGTGGTTACAAGATATGCAGATCTAAGACGCGTCAAACCTGTATAAAATTAGCTAGCACATTGTCTTCAAAAGTTTGTCGTAAGGTGGCTTTGTCCCAACATGTCTATATCTTTTGAAACCTTAAACACCGCTAGGGACGAGACACCGAGTTAGAAGAAGACAGGGCGAACACAGACCAAAAACTGGTTTAATGAAGCCACACAATCCTTCCTGCCTCTTCGAACAATGCGCATGCGCAAGCACAATCCCAAAGCACAGGAACAACAAGGTCCAAGTATGCACCGTGTTCTTCAGTGCAAAGGGCCACAAAGTGGAATGTCCCTTCAGAACCATTGTCACGGAGCGTAGAATATGGCAGGTTACTGTCAGCCGGTATCTGCAAAGAGAGCTCAAGGGGCTGGCACCTGAGGACCCATACAAGATCGCTAGCTCAGACAGACTAGTGGAACTACTCAAAAATAACCTGCCAGGTGTGAACCCGGGCTTCTCGGTTGACATCGAGGAGCGATTCTATTCAATTTCCCACAAGGATTTGTTCCAGGCGGTTCGCGATTGCATTGAAATAGTAGCGTTCCAAAATTCGAGTGGCGTCTCCGTAAGGGGTTCCTAGAGTTGCTGGATGTGTACCTTACCTCAACCAGCGTGAGGTTTCAGGATAACTCTTATGCGCAAAAACGGGTAAACGAATTGGATCAAACGTTGCGCCAGTACTCACTAAAATCTTTTTAGCCGAATTAAATTGACTTAGCATGGAAGCTTGGGCTTGTTGGGTGATTCACTGGAAAAAAGTACACAGCGCAAAAAAGATAGGGCGTGCCCTGTCAGACAGGACAGTGCGTGCGTGTCGCTCTCTTTTTTGCGCTGTGTCCTTTTTTTCTAATGAATTAGATCGCTTGCTGTCGCGGGTGCCTACTGACGACCACATAGTTCGTCTCTTCAGATACATGAACGACATTTAATCCCTGTTGAATATACTAACTCGAACGATGGCCTCGAAGAGGTAGCGAAACAAGTTCATGAATCCTTTAAATTCCCAGCAACCAAGTTGAGTTTCACCTTTGAATTGTCTGATAACACTTTGAAGTTTTTAGACATAAGGCTGTTCTTTAATGATAAGGACCACCTGTGTTGGTCGTACTCGTCTCGTTCAAATCAGGCCCTTAATTCTGCCGTTTGATTCATATCACTCTAAGCTGGTCGAAAGGGGTATTACGGTGTAATGCTTCAGGTCATCTCTTGCCAATTCATATCACCATAAAGTCTAAGTTTCTCCTCCTAGGTGGAACATCTCCGTAATGAAGATTTTCCGCAGATTCTGCTATAGACCATAGCTGAGCCGCTGTTGAAGGTCATATGCCACCGTACCACCGACAATGGGGTTGAAAAAGGAGAAAAGAGAGAGAGGCGAAAGTTTTAGGTAATGCCATATGTCCATAAGGCTTCGCATCGGATGAAGAGTGTGGCCAAAAAATTCGGTGTTGATGTGATTTTTTCAGCGCCTTTCAAGTTGTCGCGTTTATGCCCCCCTTTTAACGTAGATGAACTTAAGAGTGAGAGATTGGGCACAAAACACAGACGCACTTATGTACGATGTAGAACAGAGGTGGTGTACGAGTTTCCGCTGACCTGTGGAACGTTCCATGTGGGGCAAACCGGAAGATGAGATGTATTAATAGGCGTTTACTAGAGAACTCACTAGAACATGGCAGCGGAAAGTGCCTGCCAGTTCATTGTAGGTCATGTGAGAAGAAGTGCAAGCCGACTTTTGATAGGACGAAGGTGCTAGGGCGAGCCAAGGACCACAAAGCACGTGAAATCTTGAAAGCTTCCTTGATAGGAAAATATGCCCCAGATAGGTGCGTTAGCGAACCATCATTGTCTTTTCAAGAAGGAGCTTGACCTTCTTTTTTTTTTTTGTATAGACACGGGCTTGCCAGGGGAGTGTTCTGCAGTCACGCGGTTATGATTGTGCTTTCGCGTGTGCATTGTTCGAAGAGGCAGGATTGGATTTCAATAAACCAGTTAGTCTGCGTTGGTTCTGTCTTCTTCTACCTCGTTGTCTCGTCCCAGCGCATACCAACTAGCTTCCCAACGCACTCTTCATGTCTATATCTATATCGCTGCACCCTTTACCCGGGTATAGTGCAACATGGTTAATTTTAGACTATAGTGGCGTTGATTGCGCCCATACCATATTAGTTTTACCTACTCCACGTCAACCAAGTGCCGACACTAAAGAAGACAAGGTCGACGTACATTGTGGTCAAGTGATTATATCATTAAATGTTATTTGTATCTCTCTATTCCGTCCATTTGTCTCTATTTCATGTTCATTATCCATTCCTTTCATGTCTTATTCGTGTCGTATTTCACGCCTACTGAAGTGCAGCTGGTCTTCTTTAGCGTCGACGCTCGGTTGACCCTTACGCTTTTTCGGCTAAGAGGACAGGTAAGCCGATCCCGGTGATCGTGAAGTTTATGGTGCAGTGTCGCTAATTTTCGACTATATTGGCGCTAATTACGCCCGTATCGCTAGTTTTACCTATTGTTCGACTAATTCTCGCTTTCATTGCGAAATAAATTATATGGACACTCCAGACGCATTTCCCCCGTCGGCGTCGGCGTGGGGTTCCGTGTAAAGTTCCAACGTCGATAAAATCGTCGTCGCGCGTCGTATGCTGTATGTGCAAGTGAAAGCGTGCGAGATCGGGTCGACCATGCACGAAAGGGAATCTCACGCACGAAAGGGAAGAAGCGCGCCGTCTTCCGTCGCGCGCAAGGCTCCGGGGGTAGGGTAGGGACGGGAGGTGCGTTCTACTCCGGGCGACCCGGACGGCCACGCGCGCCCGCCCGGGCCGCTGTATCGTGAAAGCCATCTGCGACGGGGCAGAGCCCGCCGCGCGCTGTTCGCGTTGATGCGAGACGCAACACGAAGGTCAATTCGTCCGCTGTTGCTGCCACGCAGCGTTTTGACAGAGAGTTTTCGCGGTCATCGAGTGAGATGTGTTCATGTTTGCCTGTGCGTACATGACATCATGCTTGTTTAGTTAGTATGCATATGTTTTCAAGTTTATACGGCCTATAGATCTACTACTCTTACTTCGTATAGCTCTCCACTAAATTGCTATCGTAATCGATGCTTCGCCTTTCGGGCGAAACTACGACTTTTTTTTCCAGTGGTCGGAATTTCTCCGCTGACGGTACATGCGCTCACGCGATTTTCGTAGTTTTTCCGTAGTGGCGAGGCACCCTATTTCTTCCCGCCTGTGCTGAAGATTACAGGCCGTGCTTGTTGCCCAAGTCCGCTGCGTTGCTTCGTCTTGTAGACTCAATATACAGCTTCGATTAGACCGACTTCCACACTGGGTGGGTTCTACATGATTTTAAAGCGAATGATCGGAAGAGTATTTGGCCTCCATAGAGCGAACGGGCGGAGAAGAATGCGTAGGTGCGCAGCTATTGACGCCACGCTGTCGTCGTTTTGTTGTCGTTGCGCCGTCATCTTCGTCATTGCCACACCGCCGTCGCCGTCGCCACGCTGTCAAGCCGTCTACCAAAACATGTCGACGATAATTTGTGCCGCCATCATCAAACATTGCTATCGATTTCAGCAATAGTATTAGTAATGTGCAATATGATCCCTATAGTCAGTATTCCGCACTCGTAAGGCCATTCGCTTGCTTTCACAGTCCCGCCCGACGGTGTCTGCAACAATTTTTTTACATGCATAAATACCAGCGTAAAGAGCATACGGTTTATTTCTTGACGGTGCCTAGAGAGGGGAAAGAACCCACGCACATTTTGAAGCCCGACATCCGCGTTACGACCGTATTGCCACGCATGCATTGTTTTGCTTCTTGCCAGTGGGCGATTTGACAGAATTATCACATTCATCGTGTTAGTTCAAATGTTGCTTTGTTTTATGATCCAGATGAGTTCTATTCTTCTACTTCCCTCTGCTATATTGTTCATGCTGTCACTACTCCATGACGCTCCTAACACTGACAGGTACTGCTTCGGCGTGAACTAGAGTCACGATGTAGATTTCATTTACTGAAATCTATTTCAGTCATATTTCAGTGCGTACTTGTAACAAGTAAACACCAGGACTTTCATGGTGAATCATACTAGAGGCCACTGGCTGTGTAAAATAATTTGTTTCATTATCCCTTTCTCGCAGTTCTCAGATCGAGTACATCTACCGCCTGTCCTACCTGTGGTACAGTTTTCTTGGGGCAGTTATCGTCCTTGTCCTGGGATCCTTCGTCAGCCTTCTGACAAGTACGCAAAGACGAAACTCTCGAAAGAAAATTATGGCAATGCTAATCAACACTCCACATATGTACCCAATGACGTCATTCCGCTCATGTCAGCACTTTGGTGTTTGTACTGGCTCATAACGTTACCTGAGTGCTATGATCAGAGAAGTTTGAATGAGATGTTAGTATGCGACATACTTTTTCATTATTTTACACCATTGGCATCTGTTACAAAAGTGGTTCTGTGTCAATTTGCTGTTTACAATTTGAAATGATGAGGCATATATTACAGTAATAAGTGACCTTTCATGACGGATGACATTTTTTTACGATCTTTGTCCTCATCACTGTCTTTATCATATCTAATATATCAGTTCGATGGTCCAAGCCGGTCGAAGAGCGCCTCCTGATTAGGATCACCTGCAAATGTTCTAGACGGGGCACAGAGCGAAATGTCAAGTCGCCTTCGGTGAGCAGTGACGTAAGTTTCTGGCTGACTTGCTATGTTGTTGCCTGAAAATCACTGCTATCTAACAGACACTAATGTAGCTTTCGAAATTTATGCTATAGCACGCAGCACATAAGTCTATACGACTACGTGCAGTGCAAATATTTTAGGATATTGGCTTAATTTGAACTACCCTACAAGAAATCAGAACTGGTATTCGTACACACTTAATGACTGCCCCTTTCCCTATGACTTGCTGCACTCTGCCTTGTCAGATAGGCCTCCCACTGACTAACACTCCTTTTCGAATGTACCTTACATGCCTTATATCACAGTGAAAGTAAAATTAACAATAAGGAGAAAAGGAAAACAATGTATAGCGAGATATCTTTTGTCAGAGTTTCTTTCATGAATTCTGTCCGTACAGTCTTTATGTCACATAGAAATGTGGACGAAGTGTTCATTCTTTTCTACCCATGCGACTATATGATATTTGCGCTTTTCATCAGATTTCGCCCGACGGTGGCCCATTCTTCGTGGAACCAATTGTCCCGGATTCGTCCCATCATAACCTGGTGAGAACGCAATAGTCTGCTGGCAAGCGGTTAATGCAACCGTATGCAGTGGACTTCATTACAATGCATAGTTATCACGGTAGAAAAGACTCAACACCATGCGAAGAAGCGATCTGACAGGAAAGAGTATGAACCAACTAGCCCAGCAGTAACTAATGGTTTAATGCATAGACATCAGTATGCACCAACGTGTTTAACTTAGCTTACAATCTCTCGGATATAACATATTCTCCCAAATATTCCAATATTCTTGTACAAAACGTCGGATACGGAACGTGAATTCAAGGAGCACGTTGCGGAGAATTCAAGGAGCATGTTGCAATCACATGATGGTGCCATTATCAGGTTGTTTAACGATTTGCTGCAAAGATATGCTACTGCTCCGCACCAGCTGGCTCCAACCTGTCGAGCCAAATGCATCGACGATGGCGGTGAACATGGCTGGAAAATTCCTAACTGGCCTTGCTACCTTTTCAGAAGTTTTGCATTCCGAACACACTGGAAGTATAATAAATGATAAAAGCAATAAAAAGGTGACAAGGAATTAAACAATCTTGATGCCAGGTTGCAATACAGACCTTGCACCTAGAAAGGAATCACTCATTGATCTAAGAGTCATGTAAGAATTTTTTTTTTCACTGTAGCATTGCAGATATAAAAATCATGTTCGTTTATGCGAAGTGGAGCTTTTTCCAGGTGTTTTTAATGCAGAACACTTTATTTTAAAGTAAAGTGTCATATCTAGGCAAAGAAACACGAATTCATGACTGCCAGTAAGACTGTGCAGGAGTATGTTTATCTAGGTCAATTACTCATTATGCAAAAAAGAGGTGAGGCGTGCAGACAGGACACAAGAGTAGAGAAGTGGACTACTCTTGTGTCCTGTCTGCACGCCTCACCTCTTTTTTGCATAATGAATCCTTACCAACTAGCTCAGCTTTCTGTCGTTCTAAGCGTCAATTACTCACAGGGGGCCCCGATCATGAGAAGAAAATTAACAAAATTAAAATGGGTTGGAATGCGTAGGGCAGGCATTACCAAATACTGACAGGGAGCTTGTCACAGACGTTGAAAAGTGCAGTCATTGGGTTCCAGCGGCGATAAGATATGCAGCAGAAACTTGAAGGTTGACAAAGAAGCTCGAGAACAAGGACCGCGCAACGAAGGATGGAACTAAAAATGTTGGGCATAATGTTAAGAAAATGGAAGAGAGTGGTGCGGATCAGAGAGCAAAAGGGGATAGCCGATATCCTAGTTGACATTAAGAGGAAAAAGACGGAGCCGGGCAAGCTATGTAATGCGTAGGGCAGATTACCAGTGGACCATTAAAGTTACGGAATGGGTGCCAAGGGAATGGAAACGCCCAATCGAGGATGTCATAAAATTAGGTGCAGTGATGAAATTAGGAAATTTCCAGGCGCAAGTTGGAATCAGCTAGCGTCAGGCAGGGGTATTTGGAGATCGCTGGGAGAGGCCTTCATCCTGCAGTTGACATAATAGGATGATGATGATGATGATGATATAGGCATGCCGTTTTCGCGCAAGGCTACGCGGCTAGGCGAACATTAGCAGCAAGAAAAAGTTTTACGATAATTCCCCTAATTACCTAACACTTGATAACCAAAATTTTAATTGGTCACATTATGGCATATGTTGTCACTGCAAAATTGAAGCAGAAGAGTAGTGAAGTCATGCCTGCTTAGCAGAAATGAAAATACTAGCACCACTTTCGAGATATCTATGCCCAAAATCTGCTAAAATATGCCTCGGCGTTCCAGTTAAGGCCTTCCCGAACTGTTAGAGGGATGCTTTTGAAAACTTAACTGGAAAGTCAATGTTGCATAGCACATGTTGAAGTTGCATATCTCGCAAGTGGTGCTAGCTTACCCAGACAACACGATATGTCCTAAGGACATCACAAGTAAGTACTAAAGTCCCAAGTCCAAAAAAGGAACTCATGTGGATGTCCCATGGACTTCAGCGAACGGATGTCCAGTGAACATCTTAGAATGGGCACCTGCATGCAATATATATAGTCACATCAGTATATATGCTTATTTAAGTTGCCTTTGTGAAATGACACACGTTTCGAGCGATAATTGTTTAAAACGAACATTTTATGTGCCGTCCCAGTACATGTACGTGACCTCGATCACGCTCAAGTTAAATTGATCAAAAGTGATGGGCAAGATGTATGGAAGCATGGCTAAATTCAGAGCGCGCACTGCTGGGACACAAGCTAATGGCACAAGAAAAGACAGGACACTGCGCAATTTTTTTTAGAGATTATATAAAGCCGACATGTCCTATGTCATCAAGCGTCACCAAACGGCATAAAACAAAAATAAACAAACAAACGAAAAAAAAGACAAAAAGAAAAAAAAATGACTATTGATCAATTTATTCCACCGAAAATTTCCACGTGTCAGGTCGTATCTAGAAAAGACATCTGAGTGTCATGGAGCGCTATAGAAGCATGACTGACATATCCTGCCCCCCTTTTCTTTATCTCGTGAGCCTCACAACTTCTATTGTTATTAGATCTTTGTGCCTATAAAGGACTGTAGTATTATCAAACTTGGGTGTGCATTTATCTTGGGAGTTGCAGTCTCTTACGTGCATTGCAATATGTGTGTGTGCAATCCCTTTCGTGGAATTGGAATGCTCTTACAGCCTAGTGTTAAGCCATCGGCCAGTTTGGCCCACATATATGTTTTTCCATACTGCAGGGCTGTACATATTGCATATAGTGTTGATCCGTTGTCTGTCTGTTTCGGAGTGAAACTGAAATATTTTTTATTGCTTTTCGGTTCAAGGAGAAAGTTGGCAATCCGAAACAAAACGACGTCAGACACGTCAGCACTAGCGCGTATGTCAGGGGTCTGTATAAGTGCGTACCTCAGGCAGGGAGAGTGTGAGCTGCGGTCGAGCGCTTCACTGATCTAAGCATGCCGCTCGCCGCACTACCAGATCGCCATCGTAGCAAAACCCAGGACTTCTGTGCCTAAGCTTAAGAGCTTATCGTTTCGTCTTCAACGTGTACAATGCTTTGTTACCGATGTTTAATAGTTCGTTTATGTTCGTTTAAGTACGTTTTATTGGAACAGCAGTCTCGCATTTCCGCAAGTACACTCGATGATTTGCTGCCTTTGAGCTAATGCTCAAGGCATTTTTGCTTCGAAAATTTTTGCATGCGAACCAAAACCTATATGAAGCTCTTAGGCGCCCGTTCCTGCGGCGAGCGTCACTGTAACCGAGCGAACGAGCGCAGTGAAGAATGAAAGCGAACGCGAAGCGCAATGGGAGATGAAAGAAAGGCGATAGCGTAGGAGTAGGGTAAGTGGAGGCGGAAAGCGGAGTGGATGGGGAGACGGCGTGCGCTGAGTTGCCGGCGGCCTAGGCATCCGCAGTCGCGACCTCGCCTGCGCTTCCGAGGGGGAGCCAGGGTGCCGTTGAGGTGTGGAGGGCTATACGCTCGTCCACGGTACAAACTTGTGTGACGTGCATCACTGCTCCTGCAAGGGGCGATGGCGAGCGGCTACGCGAAAGGCTCTATATGTGACGCCCCCTTGGCTGTTGCCGCCGACATTGGTGGCACGGCATCCCCTTCGCGAAGGACCGCTCTCGTCGTTGGTGGAACGAAAGCGTGAGACAAAACGCGTAGTGCCGCGCAAGACGGGCTGTGCGGAGACGACATGGCGCCAGAGTAACGCGCGTCGTCTGTATGGAAACACAACGCTGCATCAGCGGAGGTCCGTCTCCGGCGGCTGCAGTGAATCGCACCCACGCACTGCCTCGCGATCTCCCGATTAGCGAGGCAGACACGCCACACTTCACTCCGTTTGGAACATGCCACATAGGCAGAGTGTCCGCGCCAGCAAAGCTCAAATTTGGCATTAGGGAGTATCGTAATCGTCGTTGAATTTTTTTCTGCTCCGGAGCAGAACCGGAACGTAATTTTTTCGGTGGGACGAAACTAAAAAAAGAACGAAAAACATTTCGTTCCGTCACCCTGCAACAAAGGTGTACTAAGTCGCGACGGCATGAAGCGGCAATGTGTATGATTAGCAGTCGTTTAATTACTAACTATACTAAAAGAATTCATTTGAAGATTCAAACTTCAACTTTGGGGTCAAGATTTTGTTGTGATGATTGCCCCATTGGGAATGTGACAGCACGTTCTTTGAAAATCCGAATTTTAACATGAGGCGTTACACACACACACACACACACACACACACACACACACACACACACACACACACACACACACACACACACACACACACACACACACACACACACACACACACACACACACACACACACACACACACACACACACACACACACACACACACACACACGCACGCACGCACGCACGCACGCACGCACACGCGCGCAAGCGCGCGCACACAGAGAGAGAGAGAGAGAGAGAGAGAGAAAGAAAAGAAGTTCTTACATAATGCGCCGAGGAAGACAGCAACAGTATAGAGGATGTCTCAATTAACGACATGTGCACTACTAGAATGCAATAAATTTTGCATTGTTCGTTGTCCTTTTGAGCAACTTGAAGTAAATTAAATGGTAAAGCTGTTAGTGTACCTAGAAGCACTAAAAAAGGTTATATGCCTGTTTTCACAGTTTTACGAAAATGTAGATTACTCATAACATAGGCGCCGACTATGGGTGGGTTCCGGGGCCCGAGCCTCCTCTGGAGTTTTCCGAAGGTGGAGGAGGCGGGCTCAGCCCCCCCCCCCCCCCCCCCCCGGGCGATGATGAGGCCCCGCCCCCTGACCACACACAAAGACCATCCAAAGTTCCGTTACTAGAGCTTTGTCACCCACATCATTTGAGGTATCTTTTCCCTTGAAATTTTACTGGGACTAATAGACTTCTGCGTCATTGTTGGCGCGGACCCGCTTGGGTTTTACTTCATACTATTGCTTTATTTCTGCAAATCCAGACAATGGGAGGACACACGCATTAGAAGCACTAGCGGAGGCTGCCTCATCCATACTTTCTCACTTTAAAATTGTTTTATATTTCCACTGTAAACACCATACACATGTAAAATATATTTAAGTATACACACAGGACAAAGTTTATTATATTTTGAAAGAGTTGGATGTAGCCATTTAAAAATTACTTCTAAAGGTATGGATAGCCTATGCCTAGAGAATGAATACATTGCTGTATGTTCACCATGCTTCAAACTGCTTTGCATGCTTTTTTACCATGAAAAAGCTTAGACTTTTATTACCCTTTGGCAGCATGTTTTATCAATGGCATGTGAAATGCACGTGAATATTGTGTCTCAGTATTGCTTCTCTTTCCAGTAAGCAATGCTAACGACTCATGGAAAAAAAAAAATTTCAAATAATTTACATTTATTAGGGGTGGAAACATTGTCAGTTGCGTGCAAAAGTTATAAATATATACACTGTGTCCCAATTAATTATCTTACACCAAGATTTGAAGAAAAGAGCAATGCGTTACTCGAAGAAAACCTAGTGCATATTGTATACAGTAGTGGAGTAGCTGCCAGTAATTTTTTCGTTACTGAGATTTATTTATGTAATTGTAATTACCTAACTCGAGATGCACTATCCTAATTATCAAAGTGTCAATGAGGCATTTTAACGCACAGCTAAGGGACATCTAACTGCAGTATTTTCAGCGGCTTACTAATTGCATACTAATTTGGTGCATGATAGTTGGGGATCACTGTATAACACACTCAGTAACCGAAATGAGGCCAAGCCGGATTCATTCGAAATCAGGATCAACAGCAGTCATGTGCAGCAGTGCTTATACTCGGACTCGCAGAAAAAGAAAAAAAAAGAGGGAGAGAGGCTGCAGTTTCGCCGGAAAGGCAAAGCAGTATTAATGATAGCCAAGTATCCGATAGTTACACGAAAGAAGATTACACCACCGAGACGACTCAGGCTGTGAAATTGAACTGTTTCCTACTATGAGGTCTTGTATATACTCGTATAACGCTGTCACTTCAGCACTCAATTCCTCGACGTCACACGAAGTTTCTTCAAGTACAAGATATATATATGTATATACATTGGGGTTGGAAAACTGGTCGGCCCCCCTGGATAAATGAAAACTCTCCACCTATGACTCACAAAGTTTATATTTTGAGGAAATTTGTAAAATGTTTGTAGTGATATACGGAAAAATTTGGAATGTATGTTTAATTAGAGGCTAAATGATAATTGATGAACCCTTGTCTTCAATCTGTTAAGTGGCATTACATGAAATGCTTGCAAAGTTTACAAGCTGCCCTGGGCGGACGCAAGAGGGCAGCAATTTCATATTTGGAGAAAATGGGGGCATTCTATGGATGGCGTGCACTGAAATTGATGAATGATTCAAGCTCATAGTAAAAAATACTTTCGTTTGCTCAAGAGGAAAGTGAACAACAATAAATTGGTTGTGTTGTTGTAACTCATATGTGGAATTTTTAAAGCAAGGCAGTAGTTGTAACACCCTGTATTTTATTGATTATGCAAATGCAGTAAGAGGCTTTTCTTTACAAGAGTCTAGGTATAGAAGATATTCTTGTTTTCTTTAAGTATCCATTTATTTATTTGCATTAATATATCTTCCAGGATTATTGGGATGCATTAAGCATAGGAGGTAGCATGGGCAGTATTATTCCATAGCAGAGAATGCTTTGAATATTAAAACATAAAACACTGACATACAGTTAGATGGAAATATAAAATGCAGAAGGAATGACAGGGTACATTTGAGAAAGGGTCGTGTGGTAAAAATGTTGGCACTACATCACAGACACTATGGACATTTTACAGGCACAACTTGGCGTGAGCAACAGATCTTCAGTGACACCACTGACAACTGGCACGAAGCAGAAGCGAGTGAAAGAACTCATCTTCAGGAAATTCAATGGCACAATACAGAATAAGGTTTCTAATGTAAGTCTATTAATTTCCATTTTCTTTTCCCGTGAAAAACAACACAGAATAGGGTGACGTATTTATATATACGCATTGCAGATAGTGGGGGTAAAGGGCAAACTAAAGGCAATTCCTATAAAACTATGACAAAAATGATTTGCGATATACACAATATACACAAATCAACATACATCTCCATACATGCACCATTGGCGTTTATTGCTGTACAGGGTGTCCCAGCTAATGTTGGTCATCTGCTTGCTTCAGGTGGCAGTCCCGAGGTATGGAGCTTGCTATTGGAGAATTATCAGAGCCCTTCCATGCCGACGGAGCCACCATGGTAACTTACTTCATGGCCAACCATCGCACCAGAGTGTAGATACAAGAGCGAGAAAAATACTACTGGACCAGTGCCAACATAATTTGCTTGTCAGCACATTAATGCCAGCTACAGAGCTCACTATCCGATTTATACAGATGCTCTGTTACACCTGCTGCATCTGCCAGTATTCCCATTTCAGCCACTCTCAGTCACTGCACTTCAGCTACAGCCACTGAACTAGCTGCACTGTGAGCAACTTTTGTTTACAGTGTAGATTAGAGAGCAGAGTTTTGGGCCTTCTCGTCCAACTCAAGAACAGCACAGCAGTCTCGAAGTCGCCATGCATGCAGGAACAATTCATAGTGGATATCAGGTGCTTGTGTATCAAAGCCTCTGAAGTGCACCACAATGTTTTGTTGCAGTGATTACCTGCCCACTGCAGTGTATAAGTCAACATCCAGGCTGACTGCGCTGCTAGAGCTGCATACAACACTTTGACGGAAATCCTTATATGTACCGCTCTCGAGAAAATGTGGCGACTCTGGTATCTACATTCACCTGGTGTTTGCAGCGATCACTCTGGTGTCATGCAAGCCATCAGTACGTTTCTACTATAAGATTTCTCCTCCAGTCAGTTTTCTCCTCTATAAAATGTATCCATTTTCTGACTTTTGTAGAGCACAAGGTCTCAATAGGCAAGATCAAGCACACCTTCATTGCAACTAACTTAATGTGGCCTATAAAAATACTTTAAATGCAAAAACAAATGGAGAGACTCGGCAATGTGCTCTGTGTGAAATCTCCTGAAGACTTGCAACATCTTCTGTGCGACTGCTGCCGCTAATTGCCAAAGGGTCAGACATTGAAGGTGGCCCTACACTTGCAGCACGACTTGAGCTTGGAGCTGTGATACATTCTGGGCCCATGGCAAACCACTACCAGCACATTATGTGCCACAAAAATGCTGCTTATGTTTCTGTGGTCTAAAGCCCATAACGAAAGTTTGTGATAGCTTTATTGTGTGTGTGTGCCTGTGTGACTGTACGTACTGTTTGTGTGTTTATGTGATAACTATGTACACCATAATTATCACCCAGCATCTGGAGTAGCATGCAAAGCTAACATCTCCAGCTAACGTTAGCCAAGCTGTAAAACATTCTGCTATTTTCGCAGAATTTGACGTTGGCGTCTTGTAGAGCTGTTCTAGGACTCTGGGAAACATTGCAGATAATGGCAGTATGACAATGCTTGAATAACTTTCTACAGAAGACTCTCATTAACCTACACAGATTATACATTTATTGTTCGCATCTCATAACATGCTCACTACTACAGCAAAAATAAACACCGTGCCTTGAATAGTTTGCCAAGGAGACTGGGAAAAAGCAACTATGTGCCTCGTATAACACATAAAATTTGGAAGATGAGTGTTCAGTAATTACTTTTAAAGTACCTTATTAACCAATACATTTTAAATATGACAGCTGTGCCACTTTTGGACCGCCCAGGGGAACAGGGAAGCTTTGTAAGCAATTCATATAGAGCCTCTAAATGAGCTGAAAAACAAGGATATAGCAACTTTTTTTACAGGTACACAACGTACTGCTACTACCAAATCTCTCCCCGTACCCGTACTACCACCAAATCTATCACCGCCTCAAAAAGGTGGCTGAAAAATGTGAAGTCCCGGTGCTTCTTACAGCATCCAAGAAACTGGCGGGCATGTGCAACATGGTGCAGGGAAGGCAGAAAAGAAATGAATGCAGTATCAAGCATGTTGACAGGTCTGTTCCACGCAGAATGGGGGTAGTGTACCAGATACCCCTCCCTTTCTTGTGGCAACAGCTACATAGGGCAGAGGGGACGGTGTTTAAACATCAGACTGTAGGAGCACCGTGCAGTAGTAGGAGGATTGGTGGGGGGTGGCAAATTCGCTGACCATTGTCGCCACTGTCGTAATTGCATGCCTAGGTTCCGCGACACAAACATCTTGAAGATGTTTGTGTCACAACTGAGCCGAGAAATCTATGAAGCTTACTGTATAAAAATGCAATCTGGCAGCTGCGCAAGCAGCTCTTCAGTGTCACTGAGTGAAAAAGAGTTAAATTATTTACATAGAAATTTGTGCCACTCACGCCCGCATGCCAATGTCGGGTGATGGTTGTCCGATGATAACCAAGTGTGATTATGATACATGTATAAATGTCTGGCTTTCCTGGAGTAAATCTGAGTTGAAGTTCTGCGCTTGTCCTGCGTGTTTCCTTCTTTGTCCGTTGTCGTTTGCACGGTTACGTAATGCATTCCAATGTGAAAAGGGGCAAGTTCCAATTGTACAGGGAGCAACTGCTTTTACTCATTGCAGCAGGCACTGGTTCGTTTTTTACTGCATTCTTTAGGCTTGCTAAACGATGGTTGTCAGGTCAGGAAGCATGCAGACATCTCCTCGTGCTTGATTATTTCATTTGACCAGCTTTTCTGGGCAAGCAAGGTTGTTTAGTGCACGTTCAACTGATGCTGCAGGCTCCACATGCATTGTTCGGATCCTGTACAGTGCTTTACAGTAATGCGGAATGTTGCACATTATTATACAGTATTGAATAAGGGCACATGAACAGGCGGCATTCTAAATGGGAGAGCTTAGACTGCTAGTCAAGCTCCAGTCAAAGGTTGGTCTGTAATCGACTGCATGCTCTTGTGTGAGTGTAAACCCAACACGACGGGAAGGATTGCTTGTAATAATTTGTGCATATGCTGTCAAAATGCTAATGGATAAAAGGAACTCATGAGAGTGAAA
Organism: Dermacentor variabilis; assembly: GCF_050947875.1. NCBI lineage: Eukaryota > Metazoa > Arthropoda > Arachnida > Ixodida > Ixodidae > Dermacentor > Dermacentor variabilis. The sequence continues at coordinate 17,166,987 of NC_134569.1, read as the reverse complement.
ATACAGGTGCGCTTGATATTAGCCAAACACAATTATCAATATAACACAAACTCGTGAATGTCTACCGTTTATTGAGACATTGTTAAAACAGCCTATACGCATGATCAAAAAAATGGCAGCTTGAGAGAAGCTTCTATCTTCACTCCAGCTGCATTTTAGAAATTTTCTTTCCGAGCTGACCAAAGAGCATATATTTTTTTTTTATTGAAGACGTGCTAGGAGCACTGGAGGCTAATCTTGACAATACCTCCAGATGAGGTTCTACTTTTCCAGACTCCTAAATCTGCCAGAAATTGTCAAATCTGAGAAATAGCTAAAGTTCAGTCGTCATTTCAGAGAGTCTATGATGTTGCTAGCAGAATAATTTTAACATAAATGTACAATAGCGCATAGAAAAACTCTCAATCAAATTGATCGATTTCTGTAGGCGCTGCAACGAGTTAAAAGTAATCCGAATAAAAATGCAGCTCACTGTACAAAGCAAATATGCAGCCTCTTTTTAGGTTTTGTTTTAATGAACAGAATGAAAATTAGTGTGCAAGAGAGCACTTCCTCCTTTGCTACTTGTTTATAACAGCACTTATGCGAGATATCAGTGATTAGATTGTCAACTAAAAGTTATATGATGAGCTTACAGTGCATGTTTATATTGAGTATGTCACGCTTATCACCACTAAAGGCCTTTAATTTTGCAAACACCCAAAGAAAGTTGTGCTTCAGTGTAGAAGCACTCTGAGATAATCCAGGCAGTGCTGTACTGGGGGGCCAGTCCATGAAGGAAGGCTTATTGTCCCACAAGTCTATCTGGCAGTGGTGGTTGCTCCTATAAACCAGCCACTATGTAGAATTGACAGACTACTGTGCGGGTCTCGAACATGCTCTTGGGACAAAGGAATGACAACACACTAGTGAAAACAATCACAAGGGCATTTATTGCACCTTTCATACACTAATGGCTGCTAGCCGATTGGCTATCCACAGAAAATGCCGATGGGTGCATGACAAATTTAAGAAGTCCGACTCACCACGACTGGATATCGAGAGAATATGTTCACCTCATGCTGGACCCCAACGCTTGGTCGTTCACATGTACGGTCATGTGATTGGTGGCGTGTTTGAACGATCATATGTATGTCCATTCCGATGTCCTGCTACTAGGCCTTGCGAGACGGTCTCGCAGAATCATGGAATGGTGCACACGCAGAACGTCTGCGCCGCTTGTCGACCCCAAGCCAAGAGGAGCAGCCACAGAACACCTGAACAGCCTTCTTTGTTTTGTGCCCACACAACCCCGCTGTTAGGCGGCATTGGCAGCGTAACACTTGCGACATCTCTCATACTATTATGCAACCGCACAGACTGCTGCCATAAAGTCATGTGGCGAAGCTGGATTATAGGAGACAGGAGCCACGCAGGGAAAACATCAGAGAATGCGCGAGAGTCATGCATCCCCACACTACTTATTAAAAGATACATATCCTACAACATAGTTTGCTTTACTTCAAGGTTCATGCAGTCCTTTCGAAACGCAGCCATGCATTCTTGAAATGCTTTGTTCAAGGCATGTCTCCATGGTAACCCAGCGCTGACCTGTCGTCTGCCACGACTTGTTTGTCTTGACTCCCTGGTGTAAACATTGACATCACGCCAGTACACTAGTCGTGCCAAACTGCAGGGATGCGTCAGTCAAAGAATGCGAATATGGATGTGAGAACTGACTTACATCGGTGCACATGGGCTACTATGTTCCAAAGCTCCCCACAGTATCTTTTTCAATCCTGTAGTTAGGGCTGCCGAGTCAAAATATTGGCCCCAAGAAGCTGCAGTATTCATGTGTGGTTTTTATGATGCATGCTTTGTGATTACTCCAGGCATGTGATGGAGTAGTAGTTTTCTCTTGCCTGACTTTGTTTTGCTATTCTAGTGAGGCAAAAGAAAGAAAAAGAGAGGCCACACCTCATCCCACACTGCATCTGAACTTAGTTCTTAAGTTCTTACTTTTTTAAAATTTAGAGACAGGGAAAAAGGGGCTTATATTTATTTTTTGTTCTTTACAGGGGAACGATGTGCAGATGAGCTCAATAACTGCTGGTAACATGGAATCCTCAAGAGATGAATGCAGGGGGACGACCAGCCACGAAGTTAAATTTATATCACCACCAACTTAAACACGTGCCTGCCTTGCTCGCAAAAGGGGCCCTGAACTACCCCTCGGACTTGGTGAAAAAACTATCTGCGGACGGCATACGCTGCTGTGAACATCTCGGCCAGATTTTGCAGTTGTGCACGGCACATGGATTTCACAAGCGGAGCTCGAGGTCACCTTTCTCTCAGATGCTTTCTTTTCAATAGAAGCCTTGTATTCACTCTTTCTTGGACACTGTTTTGTAATATAGCAGATTCCCATATGCGGCTGCTACTGGCTGTCATCAGTCAAGAAGAGTGTTTGGATCAGTGCGCTTCTTCCTATTGTTACTGTGCATATTTATTGACGCAGTTTAATAAACAGGCTGAAGTGAAAATATGCTTTCGAATTTCAATAATAATTACGCAGTTCAGGAAGAAGCAAACTATGGTCTGCTCATGCTTGGCTCTAGCAGCCCATGTAGGAATTAAACTTTGGCTACCCTGCTTATTAGTGTGATGGCCGACCTGGCCGCACGTCTTGGCAATGAGCTATTCGCTTCAAAATGTTTAAGTTGGATGTGGCTACTATCCGTCAGTTAAGCTGGTGCAGGACAAAGCCAGTCCGCACCACATAGCACTGCCAGACAGGAGCACATGAGCATGAGCGCGTACTCAAACCCGGTCGTGCACAAAGCAAACGCTGCAGTTGCATGTAGCCGTGGTCTACTACATAGCATAGATACCATGGCTACTGCGGGGTGCTGCGACGAGTCCACTGGCTGAGCACACTGCGGCTCGGTGAGGACAACTGCATTTGGCGCGTCGTAGGCGTCAAAATTGGAAACAGTGGTTTCTATGTGAACAGCCAAAATCAAATTTGAACTGTGCAACATGGTGACATTCTGTAGGCGGAGCATTGTAGACACACCTTGCTCTGCCGTAGCCTTCACAGTGCAAATCATTGTAGAAGGAACGGAAGTGCCGTAAACAGTATGTTTGACTGCCAATAACTCCGCTTGTACTAATGCATTGAACTTTTTTTTGCAGCAACGTATTTCTGAAATAAACTAATTTAACTTCAAATGCATTTATCGCCTTCGATAAGAAGTGGTTCAGGGCCCCTTGAGATATTGCATCATAAATGCATGTTATTTCCCTAGGCTATCATCATCTATTAACGAAAGCACATTGTTGCCACAGAGGCTGTGCTGATTCGTCTACTGGGTAAAGCCAGCATTCATCAGGACATTTTACATGCATTTGATGTGCCAGAAAAAAAATTTTCATTAGCAGATAGTTTAGGCCAAGACGTTTGAATAGTGTGCAAACTGCACAGTCGAAATAAAACGGTAGCACGTCAGGCATTAACACATCTTCGACTAGCCCCAGCAGAACATAAGCTTATGGTGCTGCAATGTACTCGAGGTCAAGCACTTGCACTGTCACATTTCATTTGCTGAGGATTAGATAAGCCCAGAAAAGTGTTTGGAGTACGAGGGAAAAAAGTACATATAAGCACGGGCACTTAAGCATGCAGTCTGGAGTTGAATGCACTGTGCAAGGCAAGCAAAGGGCCCTCAAAAGTAGGCGAGTTCTTGCTGTTTTGCTTCATGAAGGCTCAGGGGCAGGTGTGCATGTACTACGGCATAATGCCAAACTGTTTTGACTGTTTTTATCAGCACATATAAATAATGGTGAGTCACGCTGACATTCTCTGCACAATCTGCTGCTCCCATGCATTTCCTTGCAGTAGAATGGCCAAGTAATTGCAGAAAGTTTACTAGCTTGTCAGCCAAGCATGTTACATGTGTCGACTATCACTTGAAATATAGTTGAAAGGAAGAATTGGCCTCAGTCAGTATGTGAGAGGAACTGTCCTAACATCGTGCCGCACATAAAAAAATTATGGGGTTTTACATGCCAAACCACTATCTAATTATGAGGCACGTCGTAGTGGGCGACGACGGAAAATTGGACCACCTGGGGTTCTCTACCATGCACCTATATCCAAGTACACGAGTGTTTTCGCATTTCGCCCCTATCGAAATGCGGCTGCCGTCGTTGGGATTCGATCCGGTGACCTCGTGCTTAGCAGCCTAACACCATAGTCACTAAGCAACCGCAGCAGATGCTGTGCCACACATAAAGGCATGCATTAGAACACATTACTGCGCAGACTGGCTGTACTCCCACTCTTAAGGCAACACTGCACCCATTACATATCACACCGGTTGTGCAATCAATTCAATTTCATGCGCATCTGCAGAAAAACTAATTCATTTAACTACTCCGCTCTTCCAAGAGCCATTCGCCTTTGGAACGATCTTCCTAACTCCATCGCTTATGAGAGTGACCAAGAAAACTTCCACCGTCTTCTAACAATGCATTTTTCAAACTCTACATAACCTAACGTGTTACATTTTCTTGCCTTTTCTGTTCATACAGTGATACTATCCCTTAAATACTGTTTTGTTATAGCCAAATATTTCCCGCTCGCTCTACAATTCTATTGATTATATTTTACTTTGTGAAAGTTTCTTGTTCAGTGACCTCTCGTGTTTGATAGCATTTGATTTGTCCATTGTACAATTTTGACACCACATTACTGTATGTTAATGCATTTCTTACACTGTATTTTTTGTATACGTATTCACATATGCATTTTAATTATTGTAGATTATAATCTTTGAGTGAACTTTCCCCCTTACACATGCCTCTAGGGGCTTGTATACTTAAATAAAAAAAATGGCTGTGGCTTAGCTAAGGTTAAGCCCAGGATGCGAAGCATACTAGCCTTTATTTTAGTTGTTGAACCACAGTTTAGCCTGGTGAACTGCTGTTGCTTGGCTATATTTGGTTCGGCTAGACGAAGAAACAACTCATGCAGGCGAGCGCACGAGCTGAGACCCGGCTATGTAGCTACGCGGCCGCAAGCGAGCGCACGAGTTGAGCCTCCGCTTTTGCAGCTGTTATGACGTCATATGGTAGCTACGCGGCCGCACGCGGCGCAGCAAGGAAGAGCGTGGTTGTGCAGCTAGTATGCTTTGCATAATAAATAAATATGGCACAGCACAAACACCGTGACTCATGACATCATTTGTGATACGCATAGTGCTACACTATCCGCTATGGTGCCAAGTACATTTTACAAGCGCGGTGGAAGATGCCATCAATCGTGTTTCAGGGATACTATGGCAATGCTGAAGCTGCAGCTGGGAACACCATACAACTGGAGTTGCTGTAAGAACTACATAGAACTCTAAGAACTACAGTGCACGCAATCTCAACCCTCCTACTTGCGTTGTTGTCGCCTTTCGACAAACACTTTTTGCTTTGTTTGCTGGCACCCTTAATGAGACATTGCTTCTACCTGAAGCTTGCTTACCTTCCAGTCAGCCTCCTGCCATTGCCGTTGTGCTCTTTGAAAGTAGCCAACTCATTTTATCTGTCTGCTTTCTGGGTCTTATGCTCAAAGTGGTGAAATTCAGTGCTAAAATTTAGTTTTTGCTAAGCACCTACTCTACCTCAGTGCCCAGTGCCGACAAATGGCTTCCGTGCCTCGGTCCATCTTGCTGCCACCAGCACACAATACTTTCTTCTGCACACACTCACTGGCTAGCAACACTGAAACATTCAGAGATTTTACATGTCAAAACGACGATCTAATTATGAGGCATGCCGTAGTGGGGTACTCTTGATTAATTTTGACTACTTGGGGAATTTAGCCCGGCGCACAGGCTTTATTGCATTTTGCCCTCATTGAAATGCTGCAGTTCCGGCTTGGACCTGATCTCGTGACCTTGTGCTTAGCAGCGAAATGCCATAGCCGCTACGCCACCACGGTGGGTTAGTGACAATTCCCTGCTACAGTATTGTACTACTATAACTTTAAGGTTTTACAGCAGAGTTTATCTGGGTTCTGCATGCATTTGGATTGAACATTTGGCATGGTGCCCATATGACTTATGAGTGCAGTAGCAGCAACAAGTGCACAGTGCAAGTATATATGCTCCAAGAGATGTGACCTAGTAAACAATGTTTTCAATGTTGTTCATACAATTCAGAAAAAAATGAGAGGACAGCTGCTAGCTTTATACAGCACATACTCTACTTCACTGCACTTTCTTGAAATCGCTTTGTCTGTAGTGCTACAACCAACTAGCCCAGCGTCAGGTACTGTAGAACATGTAAACTAAACACAGCTTGGCATCAGTATTAGAAACATCAAGTGCATCCAAAATTTATGCATGTCTACCAACACAGTCACTTACAGTATGCTCTCAAGGCAATGTACTTGTAAACTCCCAGTGCAAGTTAGAGGAAATAACATAAATGGGACTATCATGAGCAAGTGTGCTAAAGCTCACCTTTCAGGAAGTTGCAAAAATGTGTTGACCTACACGTAATCTCCAGATGGTAAAAATGACCAGACAAGATTGGCATAATGGCAATAAATTTTTTGTGAAACAATTAGCACTCTCTTACAAACACTCCTTGGATGTAAGGCTCGTTTTCTTGCTTAAACAAGGCACACATCATCGATGGTCTGAAAGATGTCATCAGCGTCATCTGAAAATACATTAAACAAACATAAAACAGGAAATGTGCATTAGTCTTCATGCACTGTTTCACTGCCTGATTGCCTGAAAGGTTAACTGAGAAGGAACCTTAATTGTAACCCCCTTAAGCCATAAAATTAATAGCAAACTTCCAGCTGCAACTTTTCCCTAACTTTTCTTTTTATTTTGTGTGCCTTTTTGCAATGTACTAGATCTTACATTTTGAGGAAATACAGTTGCTGACGGATTTTTCGGACCTCCGTGACTATTCGGACTTCGCCTTGGCCCTGTCACCAAGCACGTGGATACAAAACGGTGACTAAAGTTTTGGACGCTGCATGGGCCTTTCAGACCAGATCTTTCAACCTTGATTTTTAAGCAATGACATAAAAACTATTAAGCAGATAAAAAAAGTTGACCAGCCATGCCTTGTGCAAGCTTATCTGAAATGAGCCTACTGTAAACAGGACAAGTTACAACACAGGATGCTGTCACGAATGCCCCTTAGATTCATCTGGTTTAACGCTGTAACGATTGAACATTTAGCAAAACGAAGCTATAGTTGAGAAAAAAATTAAAAGTGGCATAAAATGGGGTAGGCAACTTATGAAGTAGCCAGTTCAGTGTTCTAATCTTTTCATGGCTGGTAACCTAACTTTACTGTAGATGCTCTTTGGGCAAATGAAGTAATATAAATGAATAAATTAAAAAACAGAAAAATAAATGAAGAAATAAACGAAGTGAGCTTTCACTGACACCCTAATTTAACAGGAGTTTCATTCTGGAAGCAGGATGCAAAATGCTGTTTTAAGGGTTAGCATGCCAAACATCAGACTAAATATGACAAAATGACAATGTTAAGCATTTGCAGGACAAAGAAATGTGCAAAGCTGTGCAAGCGATCATGATAATAAAAATTAAACATGTCTGTATTATGATCACACATACCTTCCAGCCATTGAAGTTCTTCTACACTTGTGTCATTATCATTTGGGACCAACAAATTGGAGGAATTGGCACCAGCTGCAGCATTCACTGATGTACTAGTTCCATTATTCATCACACACTTTGTTGGAGTTGTACTGTTTAAAGCAGACTGTGATGCAACCTGCGACACGCTTGCAGCAGAAGACTTCAGCAAGCTGATAACAGAAGACATGTCACATGATGGCTTGGGACCAGAGCTTGCTGCCGAGGGCCTCACTGGTGGCTTGTACGCTGGAACTTTTGGGAGGCATGGTGAGGTCAGCGGACGATCAAGCTCGATTACATCGTCCTTTAACCATGCAATGGGCCTCTTTGTTCCTGCTCCCCGAACTAATGCAGGTCTTGCACTTGTTATGGGACTGTGTGATGTACGAGCTGCGCCTCTCGCTGCAACCCATGTTCGCCCCGAATTTATGCCAACATTCCTTGGTTGCAATGGAGCATCGGTAATTCCCTTGTTAGAAAAGAGACCTGGACTTGCGCTTTCCTTGCCCTGAGTCCACTGTGCTCTCCCATTCCTTGAACCATGAGGTATTGGTGAAAAATTTCTGGCACATGATTCTAGGTGCGGGGATCCACAAGAGCCCCAGCTAGAGTTCTGGTGCTCTGAACCCCTAGTCTCATGCTTGGCAGCATCTTCGAGAGCTTCATGTTCCAGCTGAGCACAGATGCCTTCCAAGTCTTGCAAAGTCATGGGATTGACATCAATTCTGCTCACATCAGAGGTGCCATCTTCAGCACAGCTGTAGATTTGTACAATGTTCTGCTTTGTGAGGACAAGACAATGCTGGCCATGGTCATTGACGTAAACACTTGCCTATGGAAAAGATAGAATAAGCTGCATTACAATTTTGAACTGTTGTGGTCTGTAGCATTTGGGTATGACTGGTGCCAATGTTAATTTCAGCCTTGAGGCACAAATAAAATTCACGTGCACTGCTTTCTATGACATCCACGTGTAAAAAAACAGTTCATGCATAACGATCCACTCGTGTGCACTATGCTTTTTTGAAATGATAAAACACAAAGTATGCTTTATGGCATTTCTACAAGAGTGAAAGTGAAAGAAAAGAAGCAACGAGAAAAAGAGAGGGTATCCTGCTATTAAATTAATCCCATAGCTCTGTGGCTGCACCATTATGACATCCTTCACGTATTTTTATACTTCTTGATCACTGTTTACATTTAAGCAAACCACTAAAGAACAAACAAAGATATTTCTTTCATTGCTTGGCTTTATTTCACTATCAGTTTATTTCCTTAAAGACCCCATTTTGGGGTATTACATAAGGGGTGGCTTACAAAGAATATGAAATACAAGGAATATCAAAGGAACACTGTTATTAGGCGTAATGCAAGGCAAGTGCTTCTATGAAGGCAAGATGAGCTGGGCATAGAAACGATGCTGTGCACAAGGCCGTTCGTCTTTGGCTGTTCGAGGGAAAAAGGAATATGCAAAAGTGATAGTACACTTGTGTAGACGAGCTACATTTAAGGAATGTCCTCGGCAATGGGATATGTGTGATGGTGGCAAGATATATGGTGCACAATTAAGTAGACTGTGGTAAAATTTATGAAATAATGATAAGCTGGCAATTAGACGGCGATGGGAAAAGGTTTGTATGCCAGATTATGCTCTTAACGAAGTTACGCTGATATCGTATGAAAAAGTGGAGTGAATGAACCTGGTGGCATGATTCTGAAAAGCCTCAAGGGCGCTGATGAGGAAATTCTGGCGAGGGCTCCAAATGGCTGGTGCGTATTCTAGTTTGGGTTGTATTAGTGTCGTATAAGCTAATAGTTTCACATGCCGTGGAGCGTTTTTTTAAGTGATGTCGTAAGAACTGAAGTGATTTGTTAGCTGATGAGATCACATTAGTCGCATGCACACACCAGTTGAGATCATTTGAAATGGTAACGCCCAAGCACTTATAATTGGTTACAGTCTCAACTTGCTGGTTAGCAATTTCGTATTGGTATACCAAGGGTTTACATTGGCAAGAGAACGACACTGCTTTACATTCAGTAGGGTTTAGGACCATTAACCAACATTAACACCAATTTTGAATGTTGTTTAAGTCTTCCTGAAGAGCGATTTTGTCACAGCACTTGCATGCTTGGCAACTACCATGTCGGGCAATAAAAGAGATGGTCTCACCTTCACAAGAATAAAGGCTGCACCTGCTTTCAGGCAGGGCTTGTAATCTTGACAGCTTTTATCAATAGTTGCCAGAATTTCACCTAGTGATAAAGGATTTCACAAAACTAAGTTGAAAATGGCAAATACAGTAAGATGAACTTGAATGTAGTCACGGATTTAGCTTTAAAAAATAAAAGTATTGAAACACTGTTACTTACAATAACATAGTAAATCCACTTTTTGCACATACTGTTTTTACAGGTTTCTCTCACAATTTAACTTAGCTTTGTATTCACTTATGCCTTTGCTACATTAAAAAAACACCAATAAGAACTAACACATATTAATAGAAGCTGTAATATTAAGTGCCGTTTTATAACTCACCAGCCATTTCAGTTATCTTCTGCAATGTTGGGATTTAGCCTTGTATAGTCAGCCTACTGGCTAAAGTAGTATTTTTGTTGAAAACCATCCCCAAGGTTTTCTAAATTTCACAAATGAACGATTTCTCAGTTGCAGCAAGTGTAGTAAGCGACTTTTGCTATTACACTGTACTGTTGTGGTTTTACCTCCAATCAATTGTGTTCTACTCGTATGCGCGTTTTCTTTTGCCTGAAGTGTTCATTGCAAGCACCACTTCAGCTGTCCTCTAGGTATTATTCAAATAGTAATTCACTTAACATGGAGACTGCAGCATTTAAAATGAACTAAATCAATTTGTCATTGCCTGTGTTTGCAGAACACCTAAACGACTAGTGCAAACATTCATTGCTGTACCTCCATAATAAAACATAGCAACAAGCTGTGCATTTTTTTAGTATTCTTTAATTTTTCATGAACCAAACACACCACCGAGGATTAAAGCATAGCCGATTCTCCTCAGCAGAGAAACATGACACAGCGCTACACCATTGACCACAGGACCTAAACTTTTGTACACATGCTCTCATGTGAAAAAAAGCCTGAAAGAGCTAGTAGGCAATGGCAGGAGAGAAGTATGTATGTGATTGAGGCCAAATGCTCCTCTGATCAGGGAATTAGGAGAAACAGCCAAATAAATTTTTTCGGTTAACTAAAGAACTGATACGCTTGAAAATATGTTTTTCTTGCAATGAGGATAATTAAGTGGCTTTTGTTTCATTGCCTAATTCTGGAGAGAACTGAGCCGGTGAGAGGCACATTTGTAGGGCAGTACAGATGGCTACACGTATATGCTGACTAGTTACATGCATGCTGTGTTGAGCTATTCAACAAGCAGCAGTCACAGTCGGCAAAGTCTGGGAGGGCTTGCAAAGCTAGCTTGGATATTAAAAAAAAAATAATAATAAAAAATATTTTAAAAAAAACGTGCTGCAACTTAGCATGCGTAACCTAGGTTTCCAAGCAGGAAAACAAGACTGCTGTGCTACAGCTTGGCAAGGGGAGCTAGCTTAGCCTTGACTATCAGGGAACGAGTCTCTCTGTGTCACTATGAACAAAAACCTAAAAAACAGCATGAAAGGCAATATAGGCAGTATTAATCTGTTTATTCTTTCTTTTAAGGATACAATCACTCCTTGACCAAAGCCATATTGGAAAAACGGAAGGAGGCACTGGATAAAGTAATTTTGGCAGAACCTATCTCATGACGCATGTCTATGTTAATGCGATTAGCATTAAAGCAATCAAGTGACACCCCCCATTGCCACCACCAAAACGCAATGTGTATGAGGCTTGTGTGCAGCCAGGTTCCACTCTCGTGCTTCCCTCCGAACACACTGCGCTGTCTAGGCAGCTGCCACGAAATTTGCACGTGGCACCAGTGTCAGTATACATTCAGACAAGATTGTCTGAACATATATGTCATGGGATCGATTACGCTTAATACTGGAGAAATTTTAAAGGATTTTTTTGTCTTTGAAAATGACATGCACCCAGTGGCACATACCCAGTGATGCAAGCTTGTCTGACGGTTGGTTTCGAACCCTGTTCCCTCAGTGCAGCAGCCCGATGCTGTACCCATAAGACTATTGAATACGCAGCGACTACCCAATGACCCAAGTTGGTGAGAAAATGGTTCAGAGACCTACACAGACAGATAGGTAGAAAGATGTTCCTGTAAAAGTGTGTGAAATTTCCAAGGAATGCTTATCACATTAAAAAAGAGTCCGAGGTTGCTCTCATGGATGCAAAACGAGAGGCTCTATAAGTGCACGTGATTGGGTTCCTACTTGTGAGAGTAACTACCAAATCCTGGCAAGATCATGGCTATGCTCTTCTGTTCTGGCATGCATTGCTGTAGTTAGGACACATCTTGGCTTGGTAGTCTTGGCAAGACCATGACCTATATGTTCCACGTCAGTGCCAATGTTAGCATGTGCAACCGTCTGTTTTTGTCAGCAAAAGGGGCGAAATGTTTAAACTTTTCAGAAATAGGTAAACACCCTCTCTCTCCGTCAATGATCACGTAGTTAAGTTCACTGTCACCATCTACTTTTGAAAGTGTGGTTGTGTACAACTGGACAAGTGTCAAATATTTCACATGCTGCACAGGACACCACGCAATGCAATTGCGAAGTGAGGTAAGGTAAAGAACCAACTGTGTTGCTAAGGTGTACGAGGTGTTGTGGGCCTTTGAAATGATGTAGTGTTTTCAGACAATAAAGTTTATTTCAATCCAATGCTAATACCAGTACCAAAGAGGAAAGAGTGGGGAAAAATTTCAATAGAGGTTTTTCAGCAGACAATGCAGTCAACATTTCTGCAAACACTTGGTTTTTCTTACCTGTTCCATCACGAAGTGTTAGAATATTCTTTGCAACATTCTTTATAGATGTGCAGAGAACTGGCACTTTACCACGGGGAAGCTGCTGTAGTCGTTTCTGTAATGAAGAAATAAAAGAAGTACTATTACTCACAGCCATGGTTGTGTCTCACAGATGGCTAGAGAGTTGGGACTGTGCAATGAGGTTCAAGTACTTGATGCTTATGCATGTTTAAACGCAAAGAAGACAACATAGCAGTTTGCTGCTTCTATCTATACTTTTATGTATTTTGATGGTATAGATATCGATAATAGTTAGGAATAATAGCTAAGCTCATAAACAAACAGCTCTTATCATGTCTTTAAAGAACTAGAAATGACTCTTAAAACATTCAAATTTTCTAACTTTTTGCACTCCTCATATAGAATAGGTGAACAGTTTAGTTACAATACCATCTTGAGGACCCAGGCAATGGAGTACTCATTGAGGTTACTATCTTTCAAATCTTCAATTCCGAGATCCTGTCTTAAATGTTGCCAAGGAGAGAGTGGATTGTCTGCTTCAGCACTCCATGGAGTGCAGAGTAAATCCTGCAAGAGTACAACAAATAATGGGCAAAGGAGCATGACAAGACTTGCAGACTGCAACCTAAAATAAGTGGCCTATATTGTGCAGTAGCAGCACTTCTTTATTTCAACATAACCAGAGTGTTAATTCATATGTGTCACTGTTTAGTTGGGAATATAACCACATTGTGACTGAAATTATGTTACCATTGCATACCTCAACCAAGGAACAACATTAACCATATTAATGCATGCAGAAAACATGTACTAACTTGCATGGGGCGCATAAATAAAAGCAAAGTTAGAACTGTCCACATAGACATTAAAACTGATGTTTTCACCTTGTCCGGCAGAACTGCACTGCAGTGGCACCAAAGCGAAGTGTATAGCATGCATGTTTGGGAAAGGTTGTTGGGCGCATGGCTAAAACGTGCACTACTGCAGCTCTCACTATAGCTATGCGTAAGTGAAAGACTTCCCAGTGAACCACTATATCTGCTGAAGATCACGTGCATTACCTACAAAGCATGATACTATCTATTTATTGATGTACTGGCAGGATTACAGTTATGTCCAATGTTGTTTAGTAGCTCAGGCAATATGGGAAATCACAAGAGTCCTTAAGGATCTACACAACTCTTTTTTTTTCAAGTGAAACTTACGTCAGGTGGTTCTGGCTTCCTGGAGTTTGCTTCACCGGTGGTCATTCCAAAACCAGAAAATGACAGTGAAGCGCGCTACAACCAGGGCAAGAAAAAAAAGAAAAGAACCTTAGACAACTACAAAAAGGCACGTTGTAAGGTGCTGCTACGTTGTTCGTTGATCGCTTAGCATAGTACTTTCCAAGAAAGAGGTCATTTTCCAAAGCCACACATTAAATGTGCACGAAACAAACGTGCGGGCATAAATCACTAGAGTCGCACGGCATACTCACAGACTTGGGAAGTATGCCAGCCGGGCCTGGGAACTTCCGCTTTCTTGGCACAGCCTCATGTTCTTCTGGGAGCCAACCAACTGAATCGTCATCAAACATATCCGATGGAATCTCCGGTAGTATGTTGGCGTCGAGGTCTGAACACGAGCGCCTATTTCCTACCTCTCCTTTAGGCTCACTTTCGTTGGCACACTCATCAAAATCGTCGTCGAAGCAGTTCTGAAGGTCCTCAGCGCACAGACCCGTGGCAACAAACAAGTTATCATCGGTTCTCTTTTCGGGCCCTGTAGTGACCGTTTTCTTACAATCATCGGCGGTTGCTTTGTTGCACTTTGCATGCGCCTCGGGTACTGCAAGAGCGCCGCCTCTGTTCGAGGCGCTGCTGACTCCATTCGTGTTACTAAATGTTGTGTTGTCGTCGTTGAACTCATCCCAAAAGTTCTGCAAAATTCCAGACCATGCAAATAATGACACACGAATCCAGCTGTGCTGGGCAGCGAAAACTAAGGTAGCAAGGATCGAATGTTGTTCAGTGTACTTACGTCGTCAATTATATTAAATTCATTAGCATCCTTAGGGAGTGACATGATGACAGCCTTCGGCGACAGTGAAAAGTGTCACATGAAAGTTGCGACAATAATTTGCGTGCTCTACGATTTGACACCCTTTGCGCGCTCAAACACTGCGCCAAACAGCGCCATCACGCAAGATGCGAGGCGAACACATGTGGATGTAGGCATTTCGTAGGTTCGTGTTCTGCGTTATTTTTGAAAAAAAAAAAAAAAGCTGTTTATGTGAAATGCTTATACAGATGGTCTGGAAATGTAGTACAACATCTTGTTTAATTTTCTTTTTATTGTCAGATAACTCTACATGCGTGTTCGTGCTGTGGTGGAAACTACCGCAACTTTCGCATCTGTCATGGCGGGAATGTTACATTTCAAAGTTTAATTTTGCTCATCCTTTTCCGCGACATTTCACCATAATGTGCTCCCTGTCGTCATTCCCTCGACCGCCAGCGAGAGGTTTAATCACCCTGTACGAGAAGGACGGTGACTTGCACGAAGGAAACGAAAGTGAATGGAGAGAACTCGCAGAACGAGTGAGTGGTCCGATCAAGTGATGCTACTTTGGGTTTCATACCTGTCCACTGAAACCACAAGAATGAACAATAGCGCTCTATTCGCGACTGCCTTGTAGCGTTTTTTTTTTTCGGTTAATATGAACTGCACCTCCATATAGTTGTCTTCATGTAGTTAATACTTTTGGAGTTTTCGCCAGAGTCAGTTATGGATGTGCTTTCAATCGCGACGTGCCAAAGTCAAATGCTTGTCCATGCTGAGAATAGAAAGCGCAAACCTTCCTTTTGCAGACATCAAAAAGTGGGGTAGTTTTTGTTTTATTTTAGCGAAGCAATGGAAATTATTAGTGAGTCTAGTTTTCGCTTTCTGAATGTTACAAAAACGCGGTTGCAATCTTACGGTGCACAACTGGCATTTTTAAGGGCCGATTTACGATCTCAACAAATTAGTGCTACAGCCACCGTTTGTCGTGTTGTGGTACCAAACGAAGATTGTTCTAGTGTATCGGATCAACTCGCATGACATGTGAAAGCATTGACCTTTCAACGTATTTAATTCATGCTCATTGCCCAAAGAACCTCAGTCTTACTTAACCCTTTGTCAGGAGAGGCACGTTTTCTTGATGCAGTCAGCAGTGTGATACCTGGCAGCGCTCTTGGCAGACTTGCCTCAGGTAATGTACTTTCCTCTTAATGTGAGTTCAGGTTATACTGGGAAGCATAACCAAAAACCAAGTTTTTGTGCACAAATACCGTCATGACACTCTAATGGACACAGTAAAGAAATGAGTTGCCACTTCATGGCGAGCAAACAACGCAGACACGAACAAGGCCACACGAAACGACAAAAAAAAAAAAGAAAGTCATGATTGTTGCATAGAAGGCAATAAATAATGTTAACAACATCTGATAGCTTGAGCTCTTTTTTCGATAACAGTTCTAATAACAATACATAGGAAGACCATTCACAAATGCAATCACCTTTCAAATTTGACTATCCATACATGGCCGCTATCAATATAACAACCAGCAGTGTTGCTGAGTTGATTAACAACTTCAAGATATTGACTTGTTCTGGCATTAATGGCATAAACTCAAAAATTTTGGAACATTAAGCAGTGCCCTCTATACAGTCCTTTGTCAGTTATTTCAACAGTCACTCTCAACAGGGTAAGTTCCGTACACACCGTGGTTCCGTATGACTGGAAGGTTCGTAAAGTTATACCAATTTTTAAGTCGGGTGATAAGAGCACTGCTAACATGTTGTTACCATCCAATGTCACTAGCAAGGGTTTTCAGTAAGCTACTAGAGCACATAACCTTTTCAATTGTGGCTAATCACTTGGAAGTACGGTGACACTGCATAACACTAGGAACGCCTTTGCGGGCTGCGTGACAGTGCCCACAGAAACAGTTTGTGTGTATGTGTGTGTGTGTGTGTAGGTTATTTTTAAATTCTTTTATCCTTCATCCTCACCTATTGCATCCCCTTGCCCCTCCCCCATACAAGGTAGCCAACTGGAGATAATCTCTGGTTAACCTCCCTGTCTTTCCTTTGCCTTTCTCTCTCTCTCTAATCACTTGGAAAGTAATTACTTCTTCTTTAAGCATCATCATCATTTTAGAACAGGGCTGTCATATCGCACATCTAATCGAATTCACTACATATACTTTTCTAAACATGGGTGCATGCACTCAGGCAGATTCCCTGCAGGGGCATGTGTGCCAGCAGGTGTTTGGTGTTTTGCGACACCATGCACCCGAGCACATGAGGGTTGGCCCCTCCCGCATGTAGCAGTGCGCGGCTTAGCCATGTCTGGGAAAAATGGGATTCTGGGATTTGAGCCCATGGCGGGTGTCCATAGCTTTAAGGTTCTCCTGACGGAGACAACCTACCTCTTCGGCCTCTGCTTCACACAGATGATGCCTCCAGACTGGCATTCCTGGAAAAAATTAGCATTTACCTTTTTCTGTCCCCCTCTTCAATCTTTTTCTTTCCCATCGAATTTATTTTACTCTCCTATTGTCTCTTCTCTTCCATCACTTCCTAATTTTCATAGCTGGCGTGGGTTAACCTTGTGTATGTGCCCTCCCTTAGGTATAATATATTAGGCTATAGTGGCAATGTACGGTTGGTGCCTGCAGCCTTATGGATGGATGGATGGATGGATGGATGGATGGATGGATGTTATGAGCGTCCCCTTTGGAACGGGGCGGTGGGTTGTGCCACCAGCTCTTGCTATTATAATGCCTAATGTCCTACCTAGATTAAAAAAGAAAAGAAGACACCCACTATGAATTCCCATAACCAAATTTTCTGACCCCCTATTGTGAACTTTGTTTTTGTACGTCTTTGTTTTTTGTCATTGCCTCTTACTAATCTCTATTGCGGACATGTTTACTTTCCCCCTGCTCTCGCTGAACCCAAGGGCTTCAAGGAGGCCAGTAGTGCCTAAATCGACCACTGGGCAGATATATTCGCATTCCAATAAAACATGCTCCATCGTTTCCCTAGCTTTATTGAAGCGAGCACATGCTTCCTCTTCCTGATATCTCGCTTTATAGGTGCGTGTTCTAAGGCATCCTGATCTCGCTTCGAAAAGTAATGAGCTTCCCTTTGAGTTATCACAAATTGTTTCTTTCCTGATTTCATTTTTTCCTCATAAGTAGTTACTCATGCTAGGTTTCTTTTCCATTGCTGCCACCAATGACATTATTTCAGCCTCTCTGACTTTCCACTTGATGTTCTTTGTTGCTGTGTTGCTCACCCTACAGGCCACATACTTGCTGGTAAGCTTCTTAGTTCTTTTCCTCCACTGTGAATCAATGTTTTTCCTGTACAGATGCCTCAACACTCTCCCAGCCCATTTACTTTCTGCCATATTCCTCAATCGTTCTTCATAATCAATTTTACTGTGAGCTTCCCTCACTTCAAAACTTGTCCAGCTCATGTCACCCTGCACAGCTTCATTTGTAGTCTTCCTGTAAGCACCCAATGCGAGGTGTCCCACTGACCTTTGGTTGCCATCGAGTCCTGATTGTACCTCTGATTTAAAGTGAACTGTATTTCCAAATGTAAGTGCTGGAACCATTACACCTTTCCACATACCCCAGAGCACCTCGTGCCTATTGTATCCCCACAGCGCTCTGTGTTTCATTATGTCTGCATTTCTCTTCCCCTTCACTGCTATTGTTTTTTGCTGTGTTTCCATATATCTATTGCCTTCGTTTATCCTTATACCAAGGTATTTATATCCTTTTACCCGAGGTATTTCCTGGCCCTGTATTGCTACTATCTCTTCACTGTTTTCACTGAATATGCGTTAAGCGCTGCAGCGCACCCTAGTTGGGCTCCATTGTGGGTGGCCACCATTGCTGCCGAAAACATAGAGTTTCATATAAAATAAACTGAACTACTATGGGAACACCAGCATTTCCCCGCATACTTGATCATCACCCTCAAAAGAGGGGATGCACTGATGTACTGAACACATCTTTCAACCAACCCAAAGAGACCTATCTGAAATTACATGTCGTACATAGTGAGAACTCTGAAAAATTGGCCAGATCCATTTCTCCATTTATAGTTGCTAAATCTTTGACCGAAGCCTTAGGGTCAGTTTATGAAGTCAGGGTTTCTACCAACCAGGAAAACTGGGAATTCTCAGGGATTTTGAATAGTCTGGAAATACTCAGGGAAAACTCAGGGAATTTGGGCTTCTATCAGGGAAAATTAGCTGTAATTTTATTGAAAGGGAACGAAAGCCGCGATAATGCTGTCTAGAATAACTGAGAGGAATCATAATGAATAGTCTTTGATGCCGTGCCATCGGCTGGAGGAGTTACCCTCCGGACCGGACTAGGGTAACCGGACCTCATTGCCATCGGCAAAGAGGTCCGGTTACCCTAGGGTTGCCGGCACCACAGCAGCTTTCGGTGACCGCCTGCACTACGCGTAACGAACCCGCAGGATCGCCAGCAGCCCCCATGTGGGTGCAGTCTGTGCTGCCACACCCTCACCGGCCCCTGCTGGCGCTGGCAACAGCCGGCGCAGCTCAAATCCAAAGGCAGCCCCATCGACCTTTGGGCTGGTGGCCATAAAGGTGTCGTCCTCTGAGGCGAGACTCTCCCGCGGAACTTTTCGCTCGCAAGAGTGCGTGTCCGGTGCCTCACAAGAGGCAATGGACACTACACCTATCCTGATGGCACGTTCCCAAGTTCCTAAGTAGCGGTGAGGCTCCCTCGACCGCTCCGGAAAGGACAAACCCTATGTTACAGGGCCTGGAAAAGGCTCTGTAATCTATGGCAAAACTTACTTTTTTTGTACACACAGCACCAATTTACCTTCAGTATGGATACACAAATTATTCAACGGAACGTCAGAGGCCTCCTTAGAAACCTCAAGGATGTGCGAGAACTTCTCCACGAACACACTCCAAAAGTGCTGTGTGCACAGGAAACGCACTTAAAATAAAAAAACACACACTTTCTCTGACAGTATGTTACATTTCGTAAAGATTGCGATGACGTTCTGTCAACATCGGGCGGTGTTGCCATTGAAATTCACAAAAGCATAGCATGTCAACATGTCAACGCCCCTTGAAACAGTGGCAGTTCGAGTGTTATTTATTTTATTCATTTATTTATTGATGCTGCAATCCCACTTTGGGGATTTTGGCAGGAGGGTACAAATGTTGGAGATCACAAAAAAGGCAACCAACAAATACATAGATACATAAGAGTAAATAAACTAATATAAACTAAAGTAGAAGGCATACAGTAAGTACTAAGTTGGACACGATGTAAACAAGGTAAGTGAAGCCTGTTGAACTTGGGTGTTAGTATGCTAATTCCATTCAGTTATTGTCCGCAGAAAGAAACAGTTCTTAAAGGAGTTGTTACGTGTGCGAAACGGAGCAATTGTTAATAGGTGTCTTTGTCTAGTGGCATACCCGGAAGAAAAGGTTATTACGTCTGAAGTGTCTAATTTACAGTGCCCCTTTACAATTTGATACATAAATTTTAGCCTAGATGACTGGTTTCCTTGGGTTATTTGTGGCAAGTGGGCTATGGTTAAAAGGACAGAAACAGAAGAACGTCCAAAGCTGTTATATATGAATCACACACCCTTTTTGTGTACGCTTTCACTCTTGTTAATATTGGTCCAAGTGAAGTAGTCACAGATTATGGCTGCATAATCTAACGATGGGAGAATAAACGCTTTATATGCGGACATCAGGAGTAGTAAATTTTAAAGCTCTTCGTAAAAAGAAAAACTTACAGTTTGCATTTCTTACAATGTAATCAATGTGTTTAGTCCAGTCTAAGTTACTTGTTATCCAGAGGCTCAGGTATTTGTAATGGTACTTCGTGAAGAACACTGCTGTTGATAGAATAGATAAAGGTTAATGGTCTTTTTTTGTGAGTAACTCTCATGAGCACTGTTTTTTCATAGTTAATACACATTTGCCACATATCACACCACTGAACAATTTTGTTGAGTGTATCATTTAAAAGAATTTGGTCAGCTGTACTGTTCACTTTCGTGTAAATCATGCAGTCATCGGCATACAATCGTATTTTGACAGGAATGTTGCAGACAATATCATTAATAAACAAAAGAAAAGGTAGGGGTTCAAGCACAGACCCCTGGGGAATGCCTGAGTCCACGCCAACAACTTCCGAAGTTTCTCCATTAAGGACAACAAACTGTTTTGGATTGTTAATGTATGCGGCAATCCAGTTTAAAAGTTGCTGGTTATTTAATATTTTCCCTAATTTGTGCAGTAACTTCTTATGAGAGACTTTATCAAAAGCTTTTTTAAAGTCCATAAAAATTATATCGGTTTGTTTTCTGTTATTAATTGAAAGTGCAAAGTCATGTATAGTTTCTGCTAGCTGGGTACACGTAGAATAACCTTGTCGAAACCCATGTTGATACTTTGTTAAAATATTATGTTTGTCAAGAAACTGCGTTATGTGGTTATGCATAACATATTCTAATAGTTTACATGCAGTACAGGTTAAGGAAATCGGACGATAGTTCTTTATACAGTCTTTCCTCCCATTCTTATGGACAGGTTTTACTCGGGCGATTCCCCAGTCGTCCCGAACTTGCCCCTCAGATAGTGATCTAGAGAACAGAGCACGCAAGTATTTTGAGACCCATTCTGCATTTCTCTTAAACAATGCGTTTGGTATGTCATCTGGCCCTGGGGACTTTTTTACATCAAGTTTTAAGAGCATATTCAAAATTCCAGTTTCACTAATTAGAAGATCTGGTATGGGTGGGAAATTTGCGACGAAGTGTGGTAATACATCATTATCAACAGTGAACATACTCTTAAATTGCTCATTGAAGGCATTTGAGATTTTTTTTTTGTGTCATCTCCTTGTACATCTTCGATATCAAAAACATCGCAATCGCTAGAAGTTGGGCGTACGTGCTGCCAGAATTGCTCAGGGGACGTGCGTAAAAAATTTGGTACAGACTCTCCGAAATACCGTTGTTTGTCAGTTCTTACTTATGTATTTAGTTGTAATGTAATATTTGCTATTTTCTGCGCAGTACAGAAAGAGCTTGTAGATTTTTGTTTTTTCTTTAGCCTCTTGAGTTGCCTTTGTAACCGCTATGAGTCCTGAGAGATCCAGGCATTTTTGCGCTTCGACTTATTTACAATACGGGGAACATATTTATCGACGCATTCTTTTACAATTATTTTGAATTGATGCCAAAGACTGTTCAGATCTCCAGAATAGGATGAGAAAATATCTAAATTAAAGGAAAGCATGTCAATGATAGAGACATCATCTGCTCATGAAAAGTTAGGGAGACTAGATGTTGGTTTATTACGTTTGATTGCTGCACCAGTCAATTCTAGCAATACTGCAGAATGGTCCGAGATACCAGGTATTACCTCACAGGAAGTTTCGGCTGTAATTGAACCACTTACAAAAAACAAGTCGAGTATGGACTTTGAGTTAGCCTGAATCCTGGTGTAATTTTTAACTACTTGCAGTAAGTTGAACGCGAAGGCCATATCTATCAGTATTTCACAGTGATTATCATTTAGGTTTCGGGCTGTGAATGTTGACCAATCCACCTCGGGCAGGTTGAAATCGCCTGATAGGATTATTTTGTCCCCAAGCCTGACTTGTGTGTCTAGATACTTCCTTAAGTTTTCGAGGACGCCAACATCAGAACCAGGAGGCCTGTAAATAGCGCCTCTAACATACCTGGTGTTACCACAATACACTTTGCAAAAGACAGCCTCGACACCAGGCACATCAGGCATTTTTTTCATGCCTAAGGATTTGTTAAAACGAATAGCCACCCCACCACCCTTACTCTCGCGGTCTTTTCTATGTACGCTGCATCCAGCGGGCACAAATTCAATGTCATAAATGGACACATTAAACCAGGTTTCAGTGAGGATGGCTATATCAGTGCTATAGGTCAAAGACATGTAGTTTACATTAAGTAGTTTCAGTGACAGTGCATCATGCTTTTGCTGTCAATTAGCCTTTTTGCTTAACTTATAGCGTGAACCAGTAGTTACGTTCCACCCGAACATTACGTCATCCACGCTTAGTTTATCAAAAAAGAGTTTCACTTTGGATACGTTTTTCCTTTCATCAGCTGATATGCCCCACAATTTTTTCCTTATTTCTCTTATCCTGTAGAAAAAGTTATCCGGAATCGACACCATATAAGTTTGTTACAGTTCTATAATACAGCTATCTTCTCTTGGTAGTCCAGAAACTTTAGAATAACAGGACGACATTTATTTTTGGCCTTCTGCCCGATTCGATGACATCTTTCGATTCCCGTGACTGTAACCTGTAGTGTGTCTTTGAAAATTTCATCTTTTACTTTTTTTAATAGGCCATCTGCAATTTCGCCACGTGGCTCTTCTATGCCATATATAACCAGGTTGTTTGCGGCTTCTATTTTCTAGCTCATCTACCTTGCTCATCACGGATACAATCTCTTTGTTTAATCCTTCAACTGTTGCTTCTACTTTTTGAACTTTGGTGGTTAGCGCTGTGAGGTTTTCTAGTTGTTTATCAACTTTGTCTATGCTCTCCGCTAGAGCAGAGATCTTCTTTTCCATCGCATCTTCAGTTGTCTGCATTTTTTCAATGCAGGAATGTGTTTTGGCTTGGCCCTCTAAGATTTTAGCGAACATTTCGCTATCACCGGGACCAGGGTTTGCCTCAACATCTCCGCAAACAAGCAAATCAACCAGCAGTGAATAAATACATGTTAGCAAAGATTTTACACCCAGTGGGAAGGGAAGCAACAGCAAATAACGATTATCGCTTCTGTAACAATATCCAGGTAGGTAACTACTAACCTGTATCATGAAGCAGGAAGAATTTCTAGGCATGTTGCCCTTGCTGCTGTCGCAGTGCCCACTGAAGATCCAGGTTTCTGGCGATGCTTTTGTAGCCTTCGGAGGGGTCACGTGATGAGTCGTTGCTTTTGTGAATTGCCATGCAGTCTCAGTGTGTGACTTGACGAACGGTGCACTTTCGGAGACCCGGCAGCTGTCGATGATCGTTGATGCAGGGTGCCTCACGATAACCCAATCGACACGTGTGGCATCTTGCGTTCCGTTGTGGGCAGTCCGATGATTCCCGAGTAGAACAGCCGTCACCTGTGTCATGAAGCAGAAAGAATTTCTAGACATGTTGCCCTTGCAACTGCCGCAGTGCCCACTGAAGATCCAGGTTTCTGGCGATGCTTTTGTAGTTGTTCTCCTAAACAAACTCACCACCATTTGCTCACTTTACATACCCTCACCTTACCATTTACACAAGCATGAATTTCAGTCCTTTATAGATCATTTGTCAGAACCTTATCTCGCTGCTGGTTATTTCAAGGCACACAGCAGCCTGTGGGGTGACTCTCGTATTGATGCATGAGGTCGTCTTGTTGAGCAGTTTCTTTTCTCCTCTGGTGCTTTTCTCCTGAATAAGAAGGCGCCTACATATTACTGTCTCACAAACGGAACCTTTTCTTCTATTGATCTTAGTGTAGTTTCCCCATCTGTTTTACCTGAACTTAAATTGGAAGTTACCAAAAATGTTTACGGGAGCAACCACTTCCCCATACTACTGAGAAAAAAACAAAACAAAAAAACATCACCACAGGCTTCACTGTGGAAAGTTGATACAGCTAATTGAGAGAAATTTCAAACTCTTATTAGTGGTATCTCGTGGGCTGACATGTCTTCATTAGGAATTGATGCTGCTGTGGAGTATTTTATCACTTTCATAATTGATGCTGCCTCTAAATGCATATCTGAAGTAAGCAGTGTAGCATGCAAATGCCGTGTCCCATGGTGGAATGACGAATGTGGGCATACTTGTAGGAAACAGAACAAAGCATGGTGGTTACTATGTGCTTCTCACACTGCGGAGAATCTTATCAATATTAAGAAGGTAAAGTCCAAAGGCAGGGGAACATGCCGACAGGCCAGAAGAGAGAGTTGGCAGAAGTTTTTATCAGGTGTCAACTCTTATATAGACGAGGTCAAAGTCTGTAACAGGGTTAATAAGGTAAGAGGGTGCCAAACATATTCACTTCCTTTGGTAAACACGCAGGTCTATAACTTGGAAGACCAGGTCAACTTCCTGGGCACACATTTTGAACATGTGTCCAGCTCGTCACGCTATCCTGAAACATTTAAGTTATACAAAGCCAGAATAGGACAGAAGCTGGAAAGAAAATGTAATAAATATGAGGCATATAATGAGCCATTCTGATTAGCTGAGCTACAGGAATCACTAAACAGCTGCAATAAATCTGCCTCAGGAGTGAACCTTCATCATCACCATCAGCAGCAGCAGCAGCAGTCTAGTTTATGTCCAGTGTAGGACGAGGGCCTCTCCTTGCAATCTCCAATTACCCCTGTCCTGCGCCAACCGATTCCAACTAGTGCCCGCAAATTTCCTAATTGCATTGCCCCACCTAGTCTTCTGCCGTCCTCGACTGCGCTTCCCTTCTCTTGGCACCCATTCTGTAACCCTAATGGTCCGCCGGTTACCTAACCTTTACATGATCTGCCCAGCTCCATTTTTTTTTTCTCCTAATGTCAGTTAGAATATTGGCTGTACCTGTTTGTTCTATGATCCAAACTGCTCTCTTTCTGTCTCTTAATACTATGCCTAGCATTCTTCATTCCATTGCTCTTTGCGCAGTCCTTAACTTGCTCTCAAGCTTCTTTGTCAGTCTCCAAGTTTCTGTCCCATATGTCAGCACCGGTAAAATGCACTGATTGTACACCTTCCTTTTCAATGATAATGGTAAGCTTCCAGTCAGGAGCTGACAATGTCTGCTGTATGCGCTCCAACCCATTTTTATTCTTCTGTAAATTTCCCTCTCATGATCAGAATTCCCTGTGAGTAATTGACCTAGGTAAACATACTCCTTCACAGACTCGAGAGGCTTACTGGCGATCCTGAACTCTTGTTCTCTTGCCCTGCTATTTGTGATTATCTTGGTCTTCAGCATATTAATTTTCAACTCCACTCTTACACTCTCTCTGTTAAGGTCGTCAGTCATTTGTTGTAACTCGTGTCTAGTGTTGCTGAACAGGACAATGTCATCTGCAAACTGAAGGTTGCTGAGATATTCACCATTGATCCTTACTCCTGAGCCATCTCAGTTTAATAGCTTGAATACTTCTTCCAAGCACACAGTGAATAGCATTGGAGAGATTCTGTCTCATTGTCTGACCCCTTTCTTTATAGGTGTCTTCCTATTTTTCTTGTGTAGAATTAAGGTAGCTGTGGAATCTCTGTAGATATCTTCCAAGATATTTATGTAAGCGGCCTGTAGTTCTTGATTACATAAGGCCGCTATGACTGCTGGTATATCTACTGAATCAAATGCCTTTTTTTAATCTATGAAAGCCATATAACCCGCCGTGGTTGCTCAGTGGCTATGGTGTTCGGCTACTGAGCACGAGGTCGCGGGATCGAATCCCGGCCACGGCGGCCGCATTTCGATGGGGGCGAAATGCGAAAACACCCGTGTGCTTAGATTTAGGTGCACATTAAAAAACCCCAGGTGGTCGAAATTACCGGAGTCGCCCACTACGGCGTGCCTCATAATCAGAAAGTGGTTTTGGCACGTAAAACCCCATAGTTCTTTTTTAAAAGCCATATAGAGAGGCTCATTGTACTTTGCAGATTTCTCGATTACCTGATTAATGACATGGATGTGATCCATTGTAGAGTATCCCTATCTGAAGCCAGCCTGTTCCTTTGGTTGGCTAAAGTCCAGTGTTGCCCTTGTTCTATAGCAAATTATCTTGGTGAATATTTTATATAATACTGGGAGTAAGCTAATGGGCCAATAATTTTTCAATTCTTTAACGTCTTCCTTTTTGTGGATTAGTATAATGTTTGCATTCTTCCAGTTTTCTGGGACCGTTGCAGTCGACAGATACTTCGTATAGAGAGCCGCCAGTTTTTCAAGCATTATGTCTCCTCCATCTTTAATTAAATCGACTATTAGTCCGTCTTCTCCTTCCGCTTTTCCTGGTTCATGTCTTGCCAGGCCCTTCTAACCTCATCTCTAGATATAGAAGGAGTCTCTGCATCCTGTTCATTACTGCTTCAAATGGAGGTATCGTGGCTTTTGTCCACAAACAGTTTTTCTTGTCAGTATTTTTAGATATGGAAAAGGCGTACGGCACAACTTGGTGCCTTGGAATTCTCCATGATCTGTCTGGAATGGGAGTCCGAGGCTACTTACTGAATGTGATTCAGAGTTACCGCTCCCATCGCACATTCCTTGTTAGAGTTTGTAACATTCTGTCTCATCCTTTTACGCAAGAGGCTGGTGTTGCACAAGGTGGTGTGCTGAGCTGCACTCTTTTTATTGTCAAAATGAATTCACTCCACACTGTCATACCACATAGTACGTTTTATTCTGTAGATGTGGATGACATCCAAATAGGTTACAAATCATGTAATCTAAGTATCTGCAAACGACAAGTACAGCATCGCTTAAATAAATTGTCTAAGTGGGCAGACGAGAACGGTGCTAAACCCTCAAAAAAGTATGCATGCCCTGTTCTCTAACAAGAGAGGTATACTGCTAGACTGTAATAAAACATAAATTTTAGGTATTATTTTAGACTGCAAGTTAACTTTTATCCTGCACCTAAAGTATCTTGAAGCAAAATGCCTTAAGACTATGAACCTATTGAAGCTCTTGTCACACCCGCCGTGGTTGCTCAGTGGCTATGGTGTTGGGCTGCTGAGCACGAGGTCGCGGGATCGAATCCCGGCCACGGCGGCCGCATTTCGATGGGGGCGAAATGCGAAAACACCCGTGTGCTTAGATTTAGGTGCACGTTAAAGAACCCCAGGTGGTCAAAATTTCCGGAGTCCTCCACTACGGCGTGCCTCATAATCAGATAGTGGTTTTGGCACGTAAAACCCCAAATATTATTATTATTAAGCTCTTGTCACGTACTACCTGGGGAAGTGGTAGGAGGTGCCTTATAAGTTTGCACAAAAAAGCCTAATATTATCATGCCTTGACTATGAAGCAATAGTCTATAATTCTGCTAGGCCTAGTGCGCTGAAAATGCTAGATCCTATCCACCACTTAGGCATCCACCTTGCTACAGGCTCCTTCAGGACTAGCCCTGTGCAAAGCCTGTACATTGAATCTAACAAGTGGTCTATATACTTCCAAAGTACTGTACATTATTAAGCTTTTTGTATGCCTTGAAGGTAAAATCAGCTGTAGATCATCCATGTCATTCAATTATTCACGACTTGTCTGCAGCCAGGCTGTCCCCTAACCACCCAGCCACTAGGCCTTCTGTGTCCCTCTGGTTGGAAGCACTGTCGGAAGAAACAGGTGTCCCTCTTTTAGAGAATGTCTAAGTGGCTCCTACTTGCTTTCCACCTCCTTGGGAGTGGTAAGCTATCCAGTGTGGCATCTCTTTCTTAGAAATATCAAAATGAGCATCTGAGGCACATATACACTCACATTTTCTTGAACTTAAGGAGGAGTATTCCTGGGCTAAATTTTATACAGATGCTTTGAAGTCTTCTCCTGGTGTTCTTTACGCAGCTCTAGGACCATCGTTTGTAATATCTGGCACATGGAATCCATGTACAAGTATTTTTACGGTGGAAGTATACGCGATCCTCTCTGCAGTTAAACACATTAAACAAACAAATCTCACTAGGGCTATGTGCTTACGGACTCATTGAGTGTAGCCCGAGCCCTAATGAATTTACGAAAACTTAAGAACAATGTTTTCAATGAACTATATGCATTGCTATGCTCAGCTTATATGGATAAACAAGTAATCGTTCTTTGCTGGGTGCCTGGCCACAGTGGCATTAAAACATAATCATGAGCATAAAAACAGGACTTTCGAATACTCCTGGGTTGCCGTGAGCAACACACCAAGCATGGATATCAACCTCTCAGAAACAGTTGACTGCTGTGAAAAAGGTAATGGCTAGAGCTATGGATAAGTTGATATCCAGCCATAATTTCCAGTCAGATGATACAAATAATATAAACCACTAAGGCACCGCTGCAGTCCTCAGTACGTAATGCCACACCATGAATGCCTAGCGGCGAGGTAGAGATGCCTTCTACATCTATAACACAGTCAGCAGACACTACTTTGCCAGTCCAACCAGGCAAAGATAGGTACTTTTATTCAGACTCCGTTAGTTCCACAGATATGGAACTTAACACTCGAGCTCCCAAACACATGGGATCCCCAATTTCTATGATTATGAAAACAAAATCAAACAGAGTCAACCGTCTCCTATGATTAAAGAAAGTATCCTAAAGGCGGCAGTTGCCTCTGCTATGCGATCATCATTGTACAGTTGAAAGTATTGTGGTAGAACTGTCACTCTATATTCTCAGCTTTAACAGATTTGTTTTACATATTGTTAGATACGGGACCGTTTCCTGAGCCTACTTTGAGTTCACCAGACCACATCAAATCACACCACAGCTAATTAAGGAGTGCAGAAGCACGGATACCACATTCCTGAGGCGCGGCACGTGCAAACAAGTTGGCAGCCCCCACTTCGTGTGCCGCAGGTGGAGCTATTCACTGCTTGACTCTTCCCGAAAGTGAAGCGAGGGCCTGGCACTGTTGCGGGTAAAGTGGGTCCCGAAGCAAGACGGCTGTAATGCGCCATGAAAACCTGGCAGCGTCGCCCCCATCCATCTATTGTGACGGCGCATTGCAAGTCAGCAAGGCAAGACCGCAGGGAGAAGTAAGCCCTCGCTGATTGGCCGAAAATGGCGTCGCCTGAGTGGGCTCTCCCATTGGCCGAACGTGATGTGTCTTCGAGACACTGAAGGGCTTAAAAAGACACAGACCGGGAGCAGCAAGAAAGCATTCCTAGAGCATTCCTTGATTCTTCTCTTTCAAGCTTCTTACCGCGGGCCACAGCGTCCGAGTTGCTGCCGGCCTGTAATGACTTTGAGACTGTTAATTGACTCTCACTGTAAATAATGGAAATAAACCTCCCAAGTTTTCATCCCAAAGTCCTCCTCAACTCTTACAATATCTAATCAACTTAACTCAGATGTTATACTTCTTCAGAAAACTTGGCTTTCACCAGAGCAAAATTTTCATAATAAAGGTTTTCCATCTTTCCGATTAGATTGACACTCGCAAGGCAAAAGATTATTGATACTTGTTTCAAGTAAAATTGGTCGCAAGGCAAAGTTTTCATTTCAAATTATGGACTCCGACTGCAAAATTTTGGCAATAGGTTTAATGTCTTGCACGGTATCATCCATTTTCAATTATAGATGCTTATGTCCCCACCAGTGTGCAAAGTGCGCAACAACTTTATATGGCTGTGGCTGCTTGTAGAAAATAAATTTTGTTTGCAGGGGACTTTAATTCGCATTACGTGTCATGGGGGCTAAAAACAGATTTGTTTGGTGAGCAATATGGGAGTAGTCTCTTGATAATAACCTTTCATGTCAGAACACAGGATATGTAACAATTGCTAGAGGTCACTTTCGTTCGGTGTTAGAATTGACATTCTGTAGTGCTGGCTTCTATGTTTCATCGAGGTTAGCAGTTGACTCAGCAATCAACAGTGGTCATCCTCCTGTATCATTCGAAATAATTTGTCCAATAACTTCTTTAGAATACCAGGCATGCACATTTGTGAACCAAAATAAGTTTAAGACTTTCTTGTGTTCAGCCGTTTCCAAACTTGCCAATGGCAAGGAAATCGTTTCAGCGATTTGTTCAGTTCTAGAAAGTTTCCGGAAGCAAGCTGAATTTGTCATCCTCTCGGCTAAAAGCACCACTTGTTGTTGGTGGCAGAAGGAAGAAGGTGGCAGAAAGAAAAAAAAAATTATTGCAGTATCAAGCACACAGCCCCGTTCGTTCCTTGTGCCAGGAGAGTTGTGTACAAGTTGCCATTATCCTGTGGCGCATTGTACATCAGCCAAACCGAACAATGCGGTAATGAAAGATTAGGATAACACCGAAGATTACTTGGAGATTTTCTTGATAACCTCTCTAAACATTGCCGCAAGTGTGGCAAGAACGATAAGAAAAAGATCAAATGAAAACCACTCTTCGCTAAAACAACAATTCTATTCAGGCACAGGGATCAACTCAAATTAGAGCTCATGGAAACCTTCCATATGCATATCAGCAGAGATAAGTGCGTCAGTCAGACCTCCGTCCGCTTCTCTGATAGGGAGTTTTGGTTCTTGACCAACTCAATCAGGTACACGGGGTAACACGTGATGTTCAAAATGATAGCCTTGTTTTGTTCTGTTTCTGTTTTCCTATTTATTCATGTATGTGTTTGCAATAAATTTCAGTTGTGAGTTAGCACTCATCCTTGTCTTTTCTTGGCTACCCTCGTGTCTCCGTGCAAACTTTTTGAGTATGTATTTCAACCAACTAGCCCAACTATCTGCTCTCCTGAATGGAATGATAAATATATGTGTGACTACAGGAAAAGAAAAGCCGCTTCCAAAATGCTTCTCCATAATCAATGCCCGACAAATGGGAAAAATTATGCTTCACACTGGTGTATCCTCCGCAGCTGACCAATTTAAACTTAATTCTTACTTAGATCAAATAGTACATGAATGGTGTAGAAAATGGCAAATGTCACTGAACTTGGATAAAACTGTATGCATGACAATATCGCATAAACACGCCCCTTTACAGTTCAACTACTCCCTATCGGGTACCCCACTAACTCCAGTGACCAAATACAAGTACTTGGGCGTAACTTTGACTGCAAATATGAGTTGTACTACCCACATTGACAATATAGTAGGCAAGGCAAATCAAAGATCAGGATTCATTCGACGGACTTTCAAACAAGCATCCGCAGAATCCAAGCTTATTGTATACAAAATGCTAGTTCGTCCTATAATGGAATATGTGTGCGAAGTCTGGGATCCTTACGACCAAAAGAATGCACTAAAATTAGAAGGTGTGCAACGGCGTGCCTTGCGCTTCATTTTTTCCAAATATCGAAGACGAGACTCGGTGTCACCGCTTTATGAAAGGGTAAACCTTCCTTTGCTTAAAATGCGAAGGAAACAGAAAAGGCTGAGCCTTTTTTACAGCATTATGAATCATATGGTGCTGGTAAACAAGGAACGCTACATAACCGAGACATTGTCGCAGGTAGTAAGGAATAAACATTCAAAGTACGTGAAAGAAGGTAGATTTTCTAAGGACTGTTTTAAATATTCTTTCTTTTTGCAAACTGCGAGAGAATGGAATAAACTGCCGGAGAGAGTGGTAAGCGCGAGAGACTGCGAGCAGTTTCGGGCCCAACTTCAACAATACTCTTCTTAGTTTGCTGGTGATTTCAGTTTTTCTTACCCTATAGTGCTGTACTAAGTATCACAAGCTGATGGACTAAGTGTCACGAATTGTTCTTAATATTGTTTGTGTATACCTGATCATATGCACTGCTGCGTGTTTAGTGTTTGTTGTTGTACAGTATGTAATACGTTATTGTACTCATTCCTATCTTGGCCCTGTAAAAGGCTGATAGTATGTTCAAATAAATAAATAAAAAATAAAAATTTAAGTGTACTGTTAACTGAGCCAAAGGTGAATATAATATTAGGCATTGTGATTCTCTATCAAAATAAAAAAAAAAACAAGCATGCTCTCTTCGCATTTCTTTGTACTGGTAAAATGCTACCAGTGGCGTTAACATTACACTCAATTGTTTTGACCCTGCAATAAATAAGCGCCTCCCTATAAGACATTGCCAAAGGTTTAGAAAATCTATTTGCACCCCAGCTTCTGGCTATCTATTTTACTATGGACCCTTTGGATGGCTTCTCGTCAATTTCATTATCCAAGCTAAATCATACTGCACTATGCTTGCCGAATACAGCCACTGGCCCCGACGCAATAACAAATTCAATGTTTAAAATATTGTTACAGGAATTGCCTAGAATTCTTTTAGACCTGGTAAATTATTCAATTAAAAATGTCTGGATTCTGTTGCCATGGAAGCTTGCCAAAGTAATAATGATGCTTAAGAAACAAGGGGGAGGGTGTACGTTGGAGAATGTTAGGCCCATTGCACTTACATCAAACGTAGTAAATTTAATTGAAACTTCCTCACCTTTATAGCATCAAATTTGTTAATGATAATTCAATTCTTAGTCCCTGTCAGATTGGTTTCAGGGCCAGCGGCTCCATCTGGCATGCCCATGTCGACTTTGAAAGTCGCATACAACTCGCTCGACGTCATAAGCAATACGCTGCTTCATTGATGCTCGGTATCGCGAAAGCATATGATATTATGGAGCAGACTGCTTTGATAAATCAGTTAACATCCTGTGATGTTCCTGGGTATGCAGTAGCGTTGATACATTCATATTTAGGTAGAAGAGAATTCTATTGCTGTAAAGCAGCTTTCTTTTATGTATAAACAAACGAGAAGAGTACCGCAAGGCACAGTCTTCCCGCGGTGATTTTTAATATTCTTATGAGCGCAATCCCCCGTCATAAAGAAGTACCAACTACTTATGTTTATACAGACAATATTGCATTTAACAAAATTCACAATATTGCATCACTGCAAACTTAACTTTGTGCGCTGACGAGGTGGTTAGATGTCAATCAGTTTTTATTCAATGCCAGGAAAATCTTAAATTCTCGTTTTTTGGATACAGACCCAGTGCACATCTCAGCCTTACCACCTTCAAAGCATACCATAGGTAGATTCTATTAAATACCTTGGAGTGATTTGTAACGCTTCTCTTAACTGGCGCCCACACATAGATCACATGACTGGAAAAGGTACCCGTGCACTTGCCATATTGCATAGACTGAGTATTTGTTGAATGTGCAGTCAATAGGATTGAGAAGAGATACACTTCTGATATAATAGTTCTGCGAGAACCTGCAAGGTGGAGAGAATTAATAAAGGGAAAATGAGACATCCACCAAAATGTAGCTAAGTGCTACAAAGCAAACCCATACGGGTTCCTCGAAAGAAAAGCTTCGTCCCGGACCAGGACGAATTTTTCTTCAACTGCGAAGCTTTATTATTACCCTTTATTAGGTACACTTCTTATGATATATCATATGTACGTTTGTCCTGTATTAAAATTGGGTTGTGTGTTCACCTCTGGAGCTCCAGCGTACGAGTACTGCCCTCTGATCCTCTTAGCGAAGCATTGCATTTGTGTTTAGGGCTTCCTAAGTTTGTTTTGAATTCTGTTATCTAGAATCCCATGTTCTTGTTTCGTGCAGGTTGTGTCTTTTGACAGCGCAGACATTCTAGAGAATTTATGAATCACCACTGCAACGCTTTCAAACAATATCTTTTTCTCAGCCTGCATAATTTTTTAGTGTCAACTGGCCGCAGTTACATACTCCTCAAATTACATTTGTGCAACAATTACTAGACCCTTTGGGCGTGCGCATCAATGATGTACTTCCGATTCTCGACACCTCTGTTACCAGTGATATACAATTCAATGAAATTTTTCCTAATAATGCAAAATTACTTTCACATCATATTCTAATGGTCTATTACAATATCATCTTCAGAGTCTTAAAAAAAAAACATTGTAATTGTGACAGATGCTTTGTAGTGGGAAGAAAAGTCAGGTGTAGGTGTGTTTTCCCCGATTCTTGATTGGAGATTTTCTCTTTGGCTGCCAGATTCTATACCCATCTTTTTGGCCAAATTCATGGTAGTGGTGCTTTCTCTATGCAATGTAGGCCCATCAATTACATCAGTCGTGATAGTCACTGATTCATTATCACTGTGCTCATCTCTTACTGCTTTTCATGAATCTCTCATAATGAGAACATTTCATTCATTGGTACCTGGATACTTAAGAAGTGTACATTTAATTTGGGTGCCTGGAGGTAAAGGACTAACTATAAATGAAATTGCAGATTCTCTAGCCAAGGCATCGATAAGTGGCTGAATTCTCCCGTATTCCCCTTTGACTACTCATGCCACTGCTGCTAAATTTTGCAGGAGGGTCATTACAAAGGCAGTGTCAGGCTCTGCAATAACTAACTCTATAGATTATCGACATCTTTTGCACCTCCGGCACAGAGGTTTTTGCCAACATGAAAAATTGAAGTGTCCATCACGAGGCTGCGTTGCCGTATACCTACGTTAAACTTCTATCTACACAGGTCTGGTCTGGTTCCCTTACCATTATGCTCATTCTGTGGCAAAGTGGAGGCAATAGACCATTTCCTGTTGTCTTGTGGGGATTTTCATGTAATAAGAAAAAGATTACTGGAAATCTTGCTTTGCAATACTGGCCTTGATTTATCTGTGCCTTTGATCATCCTATCTTTTGGAGCCTCTATTATTTGGTCCACCCACAGAAATGTTTGCTTGGCAATCCAAATTTCCTACTTGAGTCTAATCGATTGCCATGCTAGACTGATTGTTCCCCTTCTCCAGCATAGTTTTCTTTTATTTATTTAGCTAATATTAGTGCTTTTTTTTAAATTCATGGTTTTCTTCTGATTGATTTCTTACTCTCACAAAAATTTTACTTTCTAAGTTCCACCGTTCATATCATTAATTTTCTTGTTCTTATACACCTAATTTAACCACCCAATTCATGGCCAGTCCCCCACTATGGTATGTGCTACAACCACTCATGTCAACAACAACAACTTCGCAGAATGAGGAGAAAGCGAGCAATCTGGGAGCAGTGCTCTCAGTACAGTTTTCGCAGTCCATTTGGGTTTTGGAGAGTGGCGCAGCATAGAGATATGGGGCCCATTCGTGTTCGGAGGGGCGGAAGGGCAACAGGAGAGAGGCATATGAGGCTGGTGATGTGGAGAAGGCTGGAAAAAAGGTAATGGTATACGAAATCCTTGGAAATGAAAAACAAAAAGAGAAAACCGAGATGCTGCGCCCTCGCCCGCCGCCCCAACAATTGTCATGCGCTCATACAATACAACCTGATAGTGATCTAAGTGTCATTTCCTTCTTTAGATCTCTATCAGGTTCTTTTGTATGAGTACGCAGCGGGCGAGGGTGTAGCGGCTCGAATTTCTTGCTTTATATTCATGGATTTCGCATTCAATTATCTTTTGGCATGGGGACACTGTAGTAAGCTGGCATCATAGGAAACATATGAAAGTTGACGGTGCAGCAGCTTTTTATTGTTATAACCGGTTGACAGTTGTTAAAACTGGTATTCTTACAAGTGCGCTCGACTGTACTGCCTGTAATCAACAGTATATTGGTCAGACAGAGACACCTTTCAGGATACAATTTAATAAGCACAGGTCGTACACAAGAACACCCTTGCACCTTCCCCTATCCAAACATAACCTTCCTAGCCACTCTTTCAATGACTTAAAAGTGGCAATAATGGAATCAGGCTTTCACTCACACCTCAGCCGGGAAATTTGTGAGTCCAGCATTATATGTAAGTTCAATATCGCTACCTCGGATAGTAATAAAAACACCAGGAAACTCGTGTACCTACCTTCTGATTAGAATAATGTTGTTATAAGTCTAAATAAAATCCTTTGTATTTAGCTAAGTTTTCGTCCTTGCTTCATGCTGACGTGCCCTCTTTTACCTTTTTTTTCTTTTTGATGCCGTTTTGAGCCATTATTGTGTTGCATGCCCTTCGCACTACAAGTCTGTAGCAGAATGGCTTTTCCTTAACTTAAATGATTTCAATCCTTTAAGACTTGGAAGAGCGCTGCCTTAGGCGTGGCTCACCGTAGCCACCCACATGTTTTTCCCTTCCATCACTATAGAAAGCAAATTTTCTCTTTTTCTTTGTATTTTCTTTTCTTTTCTTGCCTGCTTCTTCAAGGGTGAGAACAACACTACCTTGTCTGTGACTTTTTGCAGCCACGTATATGCTGTGTTCTGTCCATGCTTTAGTTCCCCATTTTGAAAAACTGTTTATTTCAGTTTTTTAATTTTTGTTTTCACTAACACTTTGTTTCGAGCAACATGTCCTTCCCACATGCTTTTTCTCTTTTTGGCGCTTTTTAAGCTAACATGTTTTGTTGTCCCATTCACTCTGATGAAGGCCGGGCCACTGGCGGGCATGTTTGTAAAATAATAGTACTCTTTTTTTGTTGTTGAGCTTGTGAATATTCTTTTCACAATTCTATATATATAAGAAAACTTTGAATTCAGGTGTCAAACTCTCCTCAACAAAAGTTGCTCTGGTTAGTTTTCAGCATATCCTCGTGTATCCATAGTCCGTGAGACCACAAGACACCCTGCTTTTCCAGAAAGTGCTGCTGGTGCTTTTCTTCAGCAACGTGAATCAGTTTGGAAACAAGCGTTTGTGTCATGGTAAGGCTCAGTACCACTTTTTGCTTTAATGACATGTCTGTTGCAGTGGATTATCCCTGTTATGTGTATTTCAGGCAAGAGAAGGGATTTGTTGGCTTCTTGGAACAATTATCAACATACAATGAATCATCCATTGGTGAGTGTACAGCAGATGAATTCATTACTTGCATCTGCAATGTGAACCTTTATTCTTGAGCAGCAGCGGCCACCTGTGATGATTGCAGTTGCATTCCACCAAATTTATTGCTTGCTCTCTTTTCCAGTTTTGTCTATAGCACGATTCGCTGCAAAAAGTATTCTCTTAGGCACAAGATGGTTCTACAAGCAGGGGCTGTTCTTCCCACATCTGCTGGTGAGTGCCTGCTTTACATGTTGTGTTTATTATTTTTTTTAGGTTTCCTTCGAGTAGGAAGCATGTCACTTCCACTGTGGATAGCATGGTCACTTAGGATATTTTTCCTTTGTTTGCATCAGCGTTTTACTTTACTGCAGAATTGCACATCTTCGCAGCTTAGGAATGGACAACATATGAGATTATGCAAGTGCTTGCTTACATCTGATCTGCAAGCTAAAATGGCTAAAATGCAAGTTGTATGCCAAGAGCAAGAAAGAGAGGTTTGCGACTGCCTACATGCATCTTGGTTATGATGTGACGAATGCAATAGTGCATTAAACGGTTCTAATGCACTGGTCACATGGGGCACTTTCAATTGCGATTGAGCCTGATGAGGATTGAATTTCTCGATTGAAATTGGCTCCCTTCTTCAGCTTGCACAAAGGAAGCAATTGCGAGCAAATAATTTGGTCTCAATTGCACTCAATCGACATCAGAATTTTCCATGTGACATTAGTATAAACTAAGTTTTATTGGTAAATTTCACCTTTGCAGTGTGAAAACAGCTCCTCTTATTGTTAGAGAAGGTTTGGTTCGGCTGCTTGTGACACAAGTGGTCACTGCCCCAATTCTTTTTAGTCAGTAATTTGGGCTGTTATTCAACTGAAACGGACCCATTTTCACAGCCTGAATATAACCTGTTTCAGCTGTCCAGTGAAAATATGTGCAAGGAGTTTTCGTTGGCCTTGGACTGGTGAGTGCTTTGTTCTTTTTCATAGTCATTTATAGCAATGGAGCTCTACTTGAATTGCCGATTTGGCACTATGCTTTGCTGTAGTCATGCTTGTTTGCTGGATGGCATGCAGAACCCTGACAGTGACTTATCATGCCATAGGTCTTGTATTAAATGTATGTGATTGTATTTTCGCCATTGTGTGCTGCTATGGCTGCCTGGTTGCACAGGCAGCATCATACATATGTGATAAGCATAAAAAAAATTGTTGCTGTGCATCCGTCAGTTAAGGACCCTCTGCGAATGCCTGCGACACTTCGTCTTTCTTTCATTCTTTTTTCTCTCACACATATCTGTAGTACCTCTTCTATCACTTCACATTACTTTTCAACCTTCCCTTCTCCTCCCTCATTGCAGCGTAACAAATTGTTTACTAGATTTTCACCAGGCCTATTCAGTTCTCTATGTGCACTATACAGTTAGCTGAATCTACCACTGGGCATGGGGCTGGCACTTGGACACACAAGGGCAACATTCTGAACTGCTATGAATTTGATGTGCCTCAAGGCCTGACAAATCACAGATGCAGCTGCAATTTGCCTGTTCTGTCACAGGTCAAGGGGCCATGTAAGAGCCTTTGCCTGGCACCCCCAGTGCCCCAAGTTTGCTGTGGCATCACATGGGGACATGGTTCGTGTGTATGCCCCCAACATGAGCATTACACCCATGCTGAAGCACAGGTCCCAGAGGAACATCACTGACATGGCTTGGAAGTACGGTTTTCTTCTGTTTCTCGTGGGCATCTCAGTTATCTTGTATAATGGGATATAATTGAGGTGTCTGGTTTTGCTTATTGACAATATTTCGTGATGCTTGAGAGTGTTGTGGCTACACCAAGAGCTACGGTAACTGTAAGTGTGTATTGCACGCGACAAAGGTAGTGAGTAAAGCCTTCTAGAGATAGAAGACAGTAATAGCAAATGGAAAGGAGGAGCTGGGAAGATCTCAGTAGCAGATGGCACAGTGTGTGAAGCATATTGATGTAGTGTATTTGCAAATATGCAGCGCATTGTGTTTTTCTCAGGTGCCTGGAATTCACACCTGACTTCATGTCTTTGGCGTGCATGGGAACTGCCCTGTGGCTATGCATGTGCGACAATTTTAATGACTTGAAACAGGATTTTACTTCCCCCCATTGCTGCTGCACTCCCATGGAGGAGGAACACTAAAATGTCTGTATGCTGAAATTTCAGTAAGTTTTTGAAGAACTCACATGGTTTAAACAATTTTTATCCTCCGGAACGACTGTCATGGCCCGTGCATACCCTTGGGAGGTAAAATGCCATCCAGAATGTTATTGTTACTCTTGCCATTCCTGTTCGTTGATATTTTTATTTGTGCATAATGTAGCCCTAGAAAGGGTTATCAGGAATGGGGTAAACACAAACATTGCAAAATACTCATTCAACATCAAGACAATGTTGGCAGCTATCAACAGCAGCTACAAATTCCTTCATTGACAAAGACCTAACATCACCTGAGCAACATATTTCACCATTCGAATGCATGAGGAAAGAGACTATATTTAAATATTTCAGTTCTGGCATAAATTAATACAATTTTCAGAGGGTGAAAATATCTAGTTTTAAAGGGTTTTGGCACAATTGATGTAAAGATAAGATGGTTGCCTGCTTGTTGCGAGTTTGCTTTGTTGATTTTCTCCATGGTATTCTTATTTGCTTTTGCTGCTGCCAATGGTGTGCCATTAGTTAGTGTTCATGACTTTCAGAAGTGCATTTATGTGGTTTTTAATAAAATATTAAAGCATGTTGGCAAAATTTAATGGGATTATACTTTTAGCTTGTATGCTTGCTGTCTGGCAGGAAATGTTTTCAGTAACTTGGCAGCTTATTCTATGTTTATGGTTTTTATCACAAAGAAACACATGACACGAGAGAAAGTACAGAGGACACAATGCTACTAACAACTGATGCTTTGTTGCACTTGGTCACAGTATATATAGCACCATACAATAAAAGATGGGAAGGGAGTGTAATGACAGCACAACATCACAGATCGCCTAACAGCATAACAAGCCACTGCTACCAGGAAAAGAACAGTATGTCCTTCTCTGACAATGCGACAGATGGACAGCTCACACATTCTTTCTTTCTGTTCATTTCAAACGCCTCTAGAAGTTCCCTTGTCACTTGATCAGAATGTCTGGCCATCACTCTAGTCTTTGTAAACAAAGGTTTGCAGCCACAGTGCTTGCAGTGTGCAGTAAGGTGATCGCAGTTACTGCCAGTTTGTCAACATTGGTTGAGTGCTCTCGTAAGCGATTATTAAGACATTCTTGCTTAGACATTCTAGCTAGTCAAGCTGATTTCAGTAAGGCTGGAATTACATTTCTAGATTTAGGCTACATTGTGTGGTCCCCCTGACATCGGCTAAATACATCTACAGCTTGGCTTACATTTAGAGGGGTCAGAGAGAGAAAGAAAAATAAAAGTCGTTTTTAAAGGGTCCCTCACCAGGTCTGGCCATTTTGAGCTGACAAGCACAGTGCATACAATGTGCGTCAACGATTGTGTCTGCTTAGTGTTACATCCCTATGCGCCGCGGAAAGAGCTTAAATTCCAAACCAAATGCTGTTTGCCCTCCTCCTTGCGGGCGCTGCACTCCTAGCTGGAGAGTCGACATCTGTAACGCAAGTGCACCTACGTACATAGCAGTGCTGTGATGTCGTTCATAGTAACATGTGACTATGAGAATTATTCAAGGCAACATCAGTTATTTGTTTGATCTATTCAATAGACGAATTAAAGGTCAGAGAAATAATAAAACATACAAACTGAATGTCTGTGTGCTTTAGTTTTACTTTGTAACGTAGCAAGAGGGATGTACTTCCGTTTTGTCTGCTTGTTCCCACATCGTGCAGTCATGTGTGCAGGGAACGAAACCGTCATTTGCTACCGTTTTCCAGCGTTGTGATCGTGCTCTTTCATGCTCTCATGCATGCCTCAGTGCTCGTGATTGTGGCACTGACTTTTACTGCTAATCCGGTGTTCTCATGCATAGTGAGAAATCGTCCGCCACATGAAATGAGACAAACGCAATAGCTCGCACGCGAGACCGTCACTGGCAGTGCACCACTTAACAAAAACGTGCGAGAAAAAACATCAAAAAACAAGAAGGCGACGCTCGTGACGTGATCCTCCACCACCAGTATGGAAGAACGCAGAGAGAGAATATTGCTTGCGGAGTCTAGAAGGGGCAAGTGGAGAGAGTGTCTATGTTGGCGGTGACGTTTGTCTCCTGAAATCATTGGTCTGCACCACATCAGATATTTCTACCTCTGCTATTAATAAACTAATGTAAAAAAAAAAAAAGTAAAGCCAGTTCCATGCACTGAAAGCTGTCAAAGCAGCAAAGCTGGTGATTGTTTTCTCAAGTTCGAACTTGAGTTTAGCGCAATTTTCATGAAAGTCTTTTGTCTCATTGTCGGCGTTTTCCTAGATTCAAGCTTTGGTTCTAGATTGCGCACACTCTTCAGTTACGTGAGGTTGTGATCAAACCACAGTCTGTCACCCACCTTGCAGCTTTGGCTGCACTCACGGTCGAAGAATTCTTTCTTGAACCATTCATCAGCACCCTCCATGGGAGGAACCTCTCTGTGTCGACGTCTCTGCTCGGCCTCCTGCTCTTGAAGTTGGGTGTTAGCTTGCCTCTGCTGGCACTTGACTTGGGTTGCCTTCTCTTGAAAGTGGGGTTGGCTTGCTTCTACCAGCGCTTGGCTTGCAATTCCTGTTCTCAATCCTAGGCAGTAGCGGCTTCCCTTCGCTGGCGCTTTGCTTGGGCTTCTCGCTCTCGAAGCCTGAGATTTGTGACACGTCGGCGCTGCCACTCCTGCGCGAGCTCACGCCAAGCGGAATCCAT
Organism: Dermacentor variabilis; assembly: GCF_050947875.1. NCBI lineage: Eukaryota > Metazoa > Arthropoda > Arachnida > Ixodida > Ixodidae > Dermacentor > Dermacentor variabilis. The sequence goes on along the minus strand of NC_134569.1, from coordinate 17,125,006 downwards.
GGGTCAAAAGGGCGTGCACTGGTGAAACACCACCTGCTCCTATACCCTTCTCCTCCCCCCCACCTCGGTACGCCCTCTGATCAGTCTGTTCCCATCCCGGCGTGGCCCCCCTTGTACCCTCAGCGCACCCTCTGGCGGTGAGCTCTGGAACTTGAGTGACACCGGACACTGGACGGTGAAGGCTCGACTTAGAACAGCTCCGCTGTTAAAAATTATTGCGGTCGAACATGCCTTAGAGGGCACCTAACAATTTGCATCGTATAACCAAAATTTCCTATGTGGCCTGGTGAGGGGCCCTTTAGAAAAATGTCAATAGCAATAGTACATCACAAAAATGAGCCTGTCAGTTAAAGCGTCTTTTCCCCCTTTAATTTCTGCAAGAGTACATCATAATTTCGGCATAATAAAGCTTTTAATGGCTTGTTACTATGTTTTTAAATGGAGATTCCGAAGATCTTATTCAGTTTCCAGAGTTGTACCATTGTTTCCAGGCCCTACAGCTCCGCTGTTCTGGCTGTTGCTTGCCAGGAGGGAGTCCTTCTTTGGCAAGTAGAACCAACATCTCTTATTGCCAGGTGAGTCCTTTCATCATCATATTCTAATGAGTCATATGCTAGTCAGCCCCGAATGCTCAAATACTATTACTCTGAGGTGTGGGTAAATTGTTCTAGAACAGTATAACAGATACAGTAAGAATTGCTGCAGGTATGGTTGACGCTTGTTAATTATACTTTTAGCTTAATTCAAACATGCTGGAAGGCGCCGGTGAGAAACCATACATTGCTCTGAAATAAAAACTTGTTTAGTTTGAATGCGAACGCATACCACTTAGGTTAATTCGACCGTCGCTGGCATCCCTTCATGTCTGCAGCTATTACTAATGTATGAAAACGCAAGAAATTCAGCAGACTACGCTACTGTTTCCCTAGGCATGAAGCTGTTTTACTTTACTTCCATTCCGCCTTCGAGGGAGCATTTAAACGTGTTGGCGATCACCATCGCATGGCTGTTTGAGTCGCGCTTTAAGAGCAAGAAGTAGAAAGACGTTATAGACTACTCCAAGCAATAAAAAATGTTTGAACTGGTTCATTTTGCCGCCATTTGTTAATTCGACCAAATCTGGTGGTCTCTCAATGGTTGAATTAACGGGTGTCAACCGTATTCAAACCCTATCGTTCTCATAAATGTGTTGATGCACATTAAAGAACTCCAGGTGGTCCAAATTTCCGGAGTCCCCCGCAACGGCGTGCCTCATTATCATAATATGGTTTGGGCATGTAAAACCCATAATTTAATTTTTTTTTTTTGTAACTGTGTTGACATTATCAATCTATTTCATTTTTTATTCTTTATTTTTTTTTATCATCCAGTATGCCTGCCAAGTGGTGAATAAGAGTAACGTTGGTGGCAGAGCAGTGCTCAAGCCAATGACGAAGGCTGAAAAGAATGGAAAAATGAGATCAGCTGATAGAAAATACAGCCTGAGGGCCACATATTCAGAAAGGTTATTCCGGTATGCATTTGTTCTGGAATATAAAGGTTAAAATGAAATTGGTGTTGTTAGAAAGTGCTACAGCCCTCAATAAATTAATTTTGCAGGTTCAAGCATATGTATGGTGGCATTCTCATGGGAGCAAAGTATGCTTGTTTACCAAGCTATGGTTGCATGTTAAAGAATGGCATGTTATCAAAATAAACAGGGAGCTTTTCACTACAATGTTCCTCATAGCCCTTGGGTTGTTTGAGGACATTAAACCTAATCAGCTTGGCTTGGGCTTGAAAATGCCCTTTTAAAAAGGCATGAGTGATATGGCAAGATAAAAGGCTGATGATAGATTGGTGCAAATAATGCACCTATGTTGCTGTTCTTTATTCTTTTCTGACAGGCCATCCGCAGCATATGCATCACTTCTTTCTCATGAGGGACACAATCCAGTCAGCAGCATTGCATGGCATCCTAGGGGAACACTCTTGGCTTCTGCTTCTGCAGCTGACTGCTCACTTCTTGTGAGTACTCAGTTCTTGCAACCTTTTCATGATTCCTAGTTTCTGTGAATGTTCAGCGTGTTAGGTAGCACATTGTCAAGCGCGACATCTATTGGTTGCCTTCCCAGCCTACAGCAGCTGCGTTCAGCTTACCTGATCCATCTGTATTCAAATGGAGATGGTGCAACAATTCTCGTGTAGTTAGGTTAAGTGCATTATAAGGCGCTGAGAGGGTTAAATTTAATTTGTGGCCCTCCACTGTAGTGTCACTCATAGGCAATGTGTAGCTTTCAGGTATTTCACCCATATTTAGTTGCCTTCAGGCTATATGAATTCTGTTAGAGATTATAAAGAAAGATGCAAATGACAAGCTCAAACTCGTTGCTGCCTTTGAGTCTTCTTCTTTTGCTTTATTTGAAAGTCTAGCACTTTAAATCCCAGAAAAGATAGTGTCAAGCCTCACAGCATCGATTGCACTGCGTTGATTCTTCACTTGATTAAGTTGATTTTCGCCCATTAATGTCATGACCATAAGTGTAAAAACTAGTCTCTGATTGATGATCTCGCTTGAAGCAAAGAGCTCTCCTCATTTTACTTCTGCCCATTAAAGTCGCTTGTGCCGTTTGCATTTGCAAATGCTGTGTCATTTCCTTCCTGTCCAGATCTGGAATGTTGCTATGGAAGAGTGCTTTCCATTGACACGTCTAGCTGGCGGAGGAGTCTCTCTTATTCGATGGTCGCCTGACGGTTCTCGACTCTTCGCAGCATCACCACAGAGTCTTTTCAGGTGAGAGTTTTGCTCCTTGTGTAGACAAGTGAATGACTCATGCTTTATTTTTTGTCGTTTTGTTTATGCACTGCAAATCGAAACATGATTCCAGCCAAGTGTGTCTTGTCCAGTGCTCATGCGGCAACCACAATGGCTGTGGCATTGTGCTACTGACCACAAGGTTGAGGGTTTTGTTCCAACCTGTTGCAGCTCCATTGTATTGGGGATGAAATGCGAAAATGCGTGGGTGTAGTGAGCATTGGATGCTCTATAAAGAACCTGAAGTGGTTGAAATCAGTGGTGTTTGTGTCATGGCTCCTGTGTTGCATTGGAACTTCAAGCCTCAGGAATCAATCAGTTTATTAATTTCACATACTATCAACATCTGAAGGTATTATGGAAAGAGTAAAAAAAATTAGCAGTAAGCACATTAACAAATGGCATGGTGTACAGCAGTCCTAATGTCATGTTGGTGATGAGTGCGATTAAGCAAGAAAAGCTATTCCAGTCAACACTTGTCCTACAATTTAAGGAGTCGATGAAGTAATAAATCGCTCTCTGTGAGATGTACAAATGAAATGTCACTTTCGTTGGCTATACTTGGTTCACTCTCATGTTAGCAGTGGCATATGGAAGGATACTGACGTGATATTTGGAAGTCATTGGAGTGGTAGCTGGTCATAAAAGAGCTTTTGAAATGTTCACAAACTGTTTTTATCATCACATAGAAAATTACTGTTTCATAAATGAACACAGCTTTTTGAAACTTTCTGCACTTCTTTTTCTTCCGTAGTTCCTGCACTTTTCTTGCACATGCAGTAACTACTCAAGATCACGACCAATTTATGGAATCTTTAACCGACATACTTGTTTTGTTTAATAAGATACCTTTTTATTTGTACTGTTTATAACAGACTTCCCTCTGTAGTGTCTATTTCAACCTGAGGCTAGCTGTAGTAATTAAATAAAGAAGAGCGACATTAAGGGGAGAGAGAGAGAGAATCAACTTTTATTGAGCCCTTAGTAAAGGGTGGTGTGCGCTGGCACCAGATGGGGTGGAATCTTCTTCTCAGGTCCCATATGCGTCCAGCAGTTCCTGGCCCCTAGCCGCCAGCGCGAGCTGGGTCGGTAGGTCGGGGCTGGACAACAAGGTCTCCCACCGCTTGGGGGGGTTGGGGCTGGGGAGGGTTGGGGGTAGTGTGGATGGTGGGGGGTTCTTGAGCTTATTGCACCCTGCAAGGATGTGTGCTAGAGTGCCTTTTGATCGTCTGCAAAACGGGCATGAAGTGTCATGCTCTGTTGGGAACATCTTGTGCAAGAGCACGGGATGCGCTAGCAACCCCGCTTGCGTGCGTCGCACGATCATTTGCTGCCTTCGGCTGAGTTGTGGATGCGGAAGGGGAAGCCTACATCTGCCACCTCTGTACATTTGGGTGATGTCTTTGTAATTTGTCACGGGGTGCGGTAGCTCTGGCTCGTCCTCGGCCTGGATTGACAGTTCTCAGGCATAGTGGTCGGCTAGTGCGTTGCCTTCCACTTGTGAGTGAGCCGGGACCTACACGAGCTTAACGGCCCGTCCCGGTGATTTGCATTTGGTGAGGATCGCTAGTGCTGCGGGAGAGATGTTCCCCTTGCGGTAGCTTGCGTAGGCGGTCTTGGAGTCTGTGACCAGGGTCCTCATTCCTGGTTGTGCGAGTGCGAGGGCCATGGCCACTTCTTCTGCTTCGGCTGTATTCGCGTCCGTATCGACCCTGAAACGATTTTGACGATTTTTTATAAACGTACTGAGTCGTTGAAGTAGGTCCTTCTAATCATTAATTCGATGCGCCGCCGCGCCGGACGCACTGGTGCCCTGCGAAGCGCGGCCACGGTGAGCCATGTTCACCCTAAGAGTGGACTACCCTGTACATTGCCGCCGATCGCAGCACACTGCTCAGCGGAATTTTCAACTGCCCCTACCCATATGACATAAATCACCCAATTCATGTTACTAGGGCGAGCTATCCGATCGGCTGCCCAGGACGCGTCACCAATAATTTTTCCACCTTTATGGTAAAGAAATGATGTTCCTAATAGTTGGAATGTTAGGTAATTTGTTTCTATAAAAAGAAAATAACAGAAAGAATGCACAAGAACAATTTCTCACTACACTTAAGCACTTCTGGCACACAGCAAGTGTTGTCTGCTTGTGTTGCAACGTGCTCAGTCTTGACAAGAGCACCGCGTTCAGTGTCGGTCTGTCTTTTCGTGAGCACCGTGAATCGACTTTGTTGAGTTGTGGGCTACAAGCGTAGTGACTGGCAATATGTCAAGCTGCGACATCGTGTCCCTCTGCAAGGCAGCAGACGAGCGGAGTGGCTGCAGCGCATCTGACTGTCACTATCTGATCGGCACCAGAATTTGCGCGTTTGCGGCCGTCCCTTTATACTGGAGGATTACCACCACAATAGCGTTTCGCGAGTCTGGTATTCGGGTAAACGCAATCGAGAGTACAGGGCCTGGCCGCTTGACCTTGCCGTTTCACAGGATGAGCAGAAGCGCAAACAGGAACGATCTGCACTGTGCAGCCACCTGGTGGCACAGAGCTCAACCAAACAGTAGCAGTAACCGGAAGTCATGGCATAGAGCCAGTGAAGGTGAAGCTTAGCCCTGCTCACTCGGCGAACAAGTTGAGGAGGAAATGCATGGCTATGGAGGATGGCAATTTGTAATTGTCCATAGCTCTCTTAATATGAGACGCTTCACACAAGTTGTGGTGCGAATGATTAACTTTAGCTGTACCCTACGCGTCTGCAAAATTTGTCCAAACCGTTTCACGGACCCATTAAATTAGGCTGTAATGAAGGATATAAACAATAGCTAAGTAAGCAAGCATTGGTAGTCATTGCCACTATTTTAGCAATGGTTATGGCTTTCCGCTGTCTAATAATGTCAAGGCAAAAAGGGTGGGAGGAGTGGCCTAATTTATGTGACGTTAGATGTAGGAGGTCAGTTTAAAGGCAACACGTGTGGGTCTTCTTCTTCTTCTTCTTCTTCGTCTTGTTCTTCTTCTTTTTTTCTTCCAATGGTCTTAATGAAACTTGTATGTTCTGGGCACTTTCGCCATTTGTGAGAAAGCTGAGAGTTGTCTTGTTTTTCTGCCGATTAATTTTGTAGACTGAATGTGCACTCCCAATTAGGGCCTTCAGATGGGTGGTTTCTACTGACTGCCTCGTGGCTGCTCACAGATTGTTGAAAACATAGGTGCCAGATTCTCTAGTAGTCTAGCATTTGTCACAGTATAAAATGAAGAAAGTTAAGAAGTGGGAAAACTGCTGCTGTAGCCCAGTGGCTATGGCATTGTGCTGCTGAACTTGAGGTCGCAGGTTCAAACCTGGCTGTGGTGGCCAAATTTTGGTGGGTTTTGAATGCAAGAACACTGCTTTGGGTGAGTGTTAAATAACCTCGGGTGGTCAGAAATATTTCGCAGCCCCCCACTACGGTGTACTTCATAATCAGTCATGGCTTCAGCATGTGAAACTCCCGAATTTGATCTCTTTTTAATGTGTCATCTTTTGTGTCTCTTCTGTATTTGGTCTTCAAGGGACTGTTGGTACCACTGCTTTTCTTCACTTTCTTTTCTTCGAGTGTTGTTTGCGAGGACTTGTTTTCTTTGTGCACTTTGTATGTGTTCTGTGTGAGCTTCTATGCAGAGCCTCTGTTGGCTTTTGACCGTGTTCTCTCAGAAGAAGCCCATGTTCTTTCAGTAATATGGCACTGCTTCGTGATGCTTCAGGGTATGGGATACAAAGCAGTGGCAGTTTGACCGGTGGTCAACTCAGCAGGGCCGCTGCCAGACAGCCTGCTGGAGCCCCGACGGCCGATGGCTGCTGTGCAGCTTTGCCGGCAGACCCGCCCTCTACGCGCTGAGCTTTCCACCTCCGCCTGCAGCCTCTGCGGATGAGGATGAAGGCGAGACAACTGCTTGGTCTCCGCACCCGGATACTGCCTTTGGGACAGGTCTACCTGTGGCTGACCTCAGTGAGGTGGACCTACCATTGCAATCCGATGCTGTTGATGGAATCAGGTGCACAGTTTATGCTGCAGTCACTCTGCTTCGGCAGCACTTTATAAAAAATTCTGATGGTCAAGCGGTCAAGCAAGTTGAATAATGCCTCTCGGAAGTCTGTTGTTTTTAAGGTTGTGCATTTTTCTCTTTCGATATTGTACAACGGTTTGGCACAGTTATCTCACCTAAAGCATTTCGAAACACTGTATTTCGAAATACGTGATTGTGAAAACAAACAATTGGATATGTAAGAATTCATGGTATGCCTCATTTGCCATTGCATTAGATATTTGGCCTAAAGCACTGGGTCATACTAGAGGTAATTAATTTTAGCCACGTCATAAGTTCCTTTCATGAGTGTGATGGGCTATCAGCAGGGGCAGTGCCAGGATTTTTCTGTTGTAAGGACAGAGCATGATTTCCCATTTTGTTAGGGGTGCAGAAGGGCGCTCCATCACTTGGCAATCCATAGTGCTAAGAGCAATGGTCGGACAGGAGGAAGTATTGAGGTGTTGGCTGCCCTTGTCGTCCCCCTCAGAGCTGCCCTTGGCTTATCAGATCACCTGATTGTAATTACTGTGTTATTGCCCTGGGGAATTGCAGTATTTTTCATGTCTTACAATACGTAAAGCTTCTCAGTTATTATAGCACAACCTTCCAGTTAACATTTTTTTACAAAGCAGAAATCATGAATGTGACATTGTATTTCCATAGCGTATGATGAGCCTAGTGCTTTTCATTTCTTGAAAGTGATCGGTAAAATTAAGTTTCTTCTTGTGTACTTGCACATTTTGCTTCGTGCAGTCAATTTTTGTTTTAATGGAGGTTTTTTACTCTGAACGTATTATTTGCTTGAACTTGCTTTCCACAGGGTAGGAGGTATTGTGCAGAACATGGCCTGGGACAAGCATGGAGAGCGCTTGGCCATTTCTTTTAGAGGTAAGCTTTTTGTCTTTTGATATTTAGTCAGTCTTTTTATGCTTAGCACCAAGTTCAATGATGAGAGTAGAACCCCACTGATTAGTTTTTTCATGAACCGCAGAAAAAGATAACTAACAGCCGGGAAAACACAACAGTGAAGAAGGCCCCAAAATGCCTCAGCAACGTCGGAAACAGCTCTCAATGGCTGGCACTGCAGATATTGGACGTCTTGGTGCTTGTACTGTGTACAGAGGCGGTGCATGCATGCATGTACAATCTTGCATGCATGCTTGTACAATCATGCATGCATGCTTGTACAATCATGCATGCATGTACAATTAAGGTACACAAACCATGTTCTGTGACATTACTTTACTTTGCATGCATGCTTGTACAATCATGCATGCATGTATAATTAAGGTACACAAACCATGTTCTGTGACATTACTTTGCTTGTGCTTCACCGTGTAACAAAGTTGTATTGTGGTATAGATGACTGGGGTACCGATAAGTACAACAACCACGTCAAAACATGCTAATTGGGACTGACAATCTCGTACTTCGAGCATTTCGGGGCTGGTCCATGGATGAGGCTTGACAGGTTTAACTGCGAGTATGCATTTATTGTCTTCGTAGCAACATGCGAGAGCGAATTTGCCTTTAAATTTATGTGACTGCCACATTCAAATGCAACATAAGATGCAGGAACATTACAGAGTGGCAATGTATCTACATAGGAGTCAACGGGTAGGTCGGGACCATGAAAATGCGATGTAGCAGTAAAAAAAAAAAAAAACAACGAGGAACATATCAACGAAGTTCTACTATTAGTGCTTGTAAAAGGGTTATTTATGCTTTTTCACTGTGGGAAATGCACCTCAACTGGGATTCACAGAGACTTCCACAGTGTAGCTAAAGAATTTTCTAATTTACTGTAATAGTGCATTCAGAAAAAAGATGACTGCATGTCAGACACGAAATGGTAGTTGTAACAAGTTAGCAATTAAAGCACAAGCTGTCACTTAAAAACAGACGCCGTTAGGGTAAAATATTAGTGTGAAAATGTGATAACTCTGTTTTTTGCTGTTCTGTTCCGCTTGCTGTACTTGAAACTGCACAGGTCAAGGAAGTTGGGCAAAGAGAAGCAAGTTTGCTGAACACATTTTTTTATTAGGTGCACTCTGCAGCACTTGTCACTGCACTTTTTTGTTTGACAATTTGTAAATGACATTGCTCAAAGTGACACAATGGTACATTCGACTGGTCACTTTAGAGCACTTTATTATGCTCTAGTGGCATGCTTTACATTTGGTTTTTCAAAATTTAGTGCTCATAACGTATTTTCTTGGCTAATTCAGAGCACTGTGCTTCAACTCGGAGCTCTCTGAGGCTCACAACAAGAAGGTGAGCGCTATATCCTCAGTTTCAGTTTTGAAGTGTTTTCATTGCTAGTGCCACTCTGCGCCCAATGATGTCAGTATACTCTGCCATGTTCCCTTTTTCCTCTACTGGAATAAACTCATTTGAATAAATACTTTGAAACCGAAACTGAGGATATAACATCACCTCTCCCTTAAAAAAAAGTGAGCTATCCCATCCTCGTTGCCAGTTGTAATGTTTCCAAGTTGTATTGCTGCCTTGACAGGGTGGCCAGAATGCAGGGCCTACGGAATAAGGCTCGACAGCTGGGGTACGGAGCGCCGCAGTAAAAGAGGGGATTTCCTTCTAAGGGGACCAAACGAAGACTTAGTTTATTCCAGCAGAAGGGAAAGAGAACACGGCGGGGCACACTTACAACATTGGGCGTGCAGTGGTGCTAGTGATCAAGACGCATTGAAACTGTGAGGGCCTTCGAGCTGGAAATGCAACCAAAGTCTAGCGAAATTTGGTCATGTGGCTCCCCTGATTTGCTCGGAGAGCAGTGGAGCAATTAGCTCAGCCAGGCTTCTGGTTTAAATTTCGAGGGTGCTCTGCATAGCTGCAAACTTCGGCAGAGCACAGTAAGAACCAGTCAACTGTACCATAAGTATGCCCATTTGACATAGTGATGAATTAAGTTAAATATAAAGCAATACCTCAACTTGTGTAAGGGAACTGCAAACAACATGGCCACAGTTTTACCCATACAGACGGCACATGTCTGTTGTACTAGCACTTGAGCCCTAGCACTTCACAACAAGAATCACTACGTCACAGTAATAATTGTCGAATGAGGTTTTATATTTCCCCTTTTTCCTCCACATTCGTTTTGAAGCGGTCACGGTTGCAATCTAGACCATTAAGTGCTCGACCATCTCAATGTGTGTGTATACTCTGTTTTAGTAGTTATGGGCATTAAAGCCAAGTACGCAACTTGCGAATGTAGATTCTTGCTCAGCAAGATGTGGTGCCACAATTTCGAACCCATTGGACGACTAAATGGCCTTGGCAAGTGGACTTGTTGACAGGTGTTTACTTAGAAGCTTCTATGCTTCAATAAACTGCCAGGCAGTTTATTGCACATTTTTACTTTGTTCTTTAATAAAATATTTATTGATGCTCTCTGATATTGAAGTTCTCCACTTGTTTGAATAAAAATGTGCAGTGAAAAAAGAAAATGAATCCTATGCTGCAGTGCAGGCATTAACTTGCATTTAAAATGCACAAAAATGTAATTGATTTCACAGTAGCTAAATTCATAGGTGTAGTCGGCACAGCCCCAACAGTGTACAACGTTGTACATGCTTGGAGCAGCGTGGAAGGAGTGGGGTAAGCGCTCACGAATTCTTATTAAACATACGACTGCGCTGATGAATTTCAGCGAGTACACTATGTAAAAATGAATGTTACAAGAGGGATCAAGAGATCGTGCCACCATACCGTGTGACATGCTGGCTAAGTGCTCCTTCTGAACCCTCCGCTTCCGTCTTCTCTGCAACCCTCCTCCTTCTCTGTATTTCATACTTGCAGTCTTAAATTCTTGCAATACTTGCAGTCTTAGTACTGTAGATGCTACTTCTGCCTGCACTGTATAGCTTGCCGCTAGCAGACGACATAGGGCAAGAGGACACCTGTAAGATGTTTTTGCCCCGCTGATTTGTCGAAGAAGCCCGTAGCTTCCACATCCCTGCACGGAACTACTGAAACAGAGTATAGCTGTAATTTACTGTATGTGTCGACTTTTGATGTTTGCTGAATGGCAACCTCTGTTTCTGGGACTTCTGCAGATTACAGCGAGTATGTCGCACTCTTTAGGACCAAGACCTCACCTGTCTTTCAGATGTTTCCATGGTGAGTCTCGAGACTACAATCTTCTTGTGCAATGTCCCAGTAAATTGTCAACTACACAAGTTGTTACAACTGTTTAATGGTACAGAAAGGAAAAAATAATCATTTGTCAAAGTATGCTTGTCCCACAGAAATACTGAACTTCCATGAATTGTTGGATTCTGCCTTAAATCAACTTTTCTCATTTTCCGGTATATTGGACTGCATGTACAATATAAATGTTAATCATTCTGAAAGCTTACTCTTGCTTAATTGAAAAATGCAGCTAAGGTTACTCTAGTAATAACTGCTGCTTAAAAAAGTCCTGGATTGCTTTTGTCCACTTAATTGAATGCAGCAGTATTTCTGTGCCTTCTTTTTAGGCTGCATTGAGCAGGGTAAATTGTTAGGGTCGAAGCGATGTGTATGAGAATACAAGAGCTTTTGTGAACATAGTTCATTATTGCAAGAAAGAGCAAAAAAGAAGTACTAGATGTTTAACAGATTAGCAAGGCATGTAGGGTCCTTTCACCTCTGAACATTGAGCAGCCAAGGCTCAAGTTGTGCTTCTGTTTTTCACACAGTGGCTTTATATCAGGTCCCCCTGGTGAATCAGCTCAGCTGATAAGCTTCTGTAATAGTTTCGAAGGTGGCTCACTGCTTACTGTGGTAAGTGCTTATTTGCATGGTTACTATGTTTGTATGTGCAAACATATGCAGCTCTATTTGTTATTGTACTGGATACTCGTGGATAGTTTGCAAGGTCCTTACTGGTGTTGTCGGGTGCGGTTTCTTCAGAGCAAATAATGTTAGGCTGACATTTGCTTACATGGTCATCCACTATCGAGAGAACACAGAAGTTAAGGTGAAAGGGTGTTTATCCCCCTATGTTGGCTGTTGTGAACCATCTACCATATTTATCCAATTCTAATGTGCCCACAAATCTAACGCGCAACCACTTTTTGCAGGTTTTAAGTAAGAAAATAAAAGTACATTTGAATGTAATGCACCCCCAATTTATAAAAAAAATATATAGCATGCCTCTCATGCTTGTGATTGGAAGATACGAGATGTGCAGAATTTACTTTCACAGAACGGAAATTATTTTAGTCAGCTTTCTTAATGCTGGGTGTATACCAACAGGGAAAACTGGGGAAACTGGGAAAATTGGGAATTCTCAGAGGTATTAAAGTCTGAAAATACTCAAGGAAAACTCAGGGAATTTGTGCTTCTATCAGGGAAAATTAGCTGTAAATTTATTGAAAGGGAACGAAAATTGTGGTAATGCTGGCTCAAGCACTAACAGAGAGGAATCATAACGAATCGCCTTTGACGCTGTGTCGTCGGCTGGAGGAGTTGCCAGTGTACAGTCAACGACCGATTTTCTTGACGCCCGATTTTTGGGACACGCCCGATAATTCGGACAGCTTCGCGGCACTACCACGTGCCCCATTGAGTCAATGTATAAAAACATCTGTAGTTTCGGACGCAAGAACCCTTTGCCGTCTGATTTTCGTGACTTTTTGCCATGACTGTAGGTCCGAAACGGCATTAATCAGAGCCTCCACCACCGCCGTTTTGATTACCTCGCGGCCTTGAACCGGCCCTCTCGCACGCAGATCCGCTGGCAGCCAGCCGTAGCCACCACCGCGGCATATGCTAGGCCTAGCTCCTTCAATGTTCGCTGTTAAGCTTATTGCCATGCGGCGCAAATCTTGTTGTTCGCAGATGCGAAGGTTGTGGGATCGTTCCTCACCTGCGGCAAGTTGTCTTTTCATCCACTTTTATTTCCCTTAATTTATCGTTTTATTATTTCATTTATTAAGCACAAGTAACCTCTCCTATGTTGTCCTTGGTGTCAGTGTTTGTTAGCTTCTTATGATATGACTAATAAATATCGGGCCCCTCAGTTAACCTCCTTTCTTCTGGCTACCATTGTGTAACACGATCGGGCCTTTGCCCATTTTTTTTTTCTTTTTCCTAAATAATATGGTCTATGTTAGGTTCCTACTTTAAACATATAGAAAGCAAATGTGAATTTGACTAGGGGGTGTGGTAATATCGGGCAAATATTGCTAAATGAACCAGCAATGTGTTATGGCATTTTTTTCTGCATCATGCATGATTTGCCCCACTGGATAATTTGATTAAATTACTCAGTTCCATCAGGGTCAAATTAATGGAGGTCGACTGTATACATGTACCGTTGGGGTCTTTAAGTTGCCATTGCAGAATGTTTCAGCTGAAGTTGTATGCGAGGAGCCATTAGTTTTTGTTCTTGCTCATCAATTGTCACTTTGGATGCATGTTCGCTAACTTGCGTTAGCATGGTGAAGTCTCTGTGCTGCTCTGCTATAGTGGCATTATTTAACATGCACTTGTTCAATGGCAACTGTCACCTCGGAGATTTCACTGTGCACCTTTGTATTTGTTTAATGTGCTTAAACATGACCTACACACTAAGACGAGATGATGATGTTGGGTGCAGTTCTTGTGTGTTAAACCCCATAATTTAATATCGATTTCTATGATGCAAGGAGGTTGATGGAGCAGTCTAACAGGCAGAGTCAAAGACAAACACCAGCGTCAAAGTCAACACGCATGTTTGCCTTCCACTGCTATTTTTTCTGGTGTTTGTATCTTGGCCTGCCTTTGTTGTCCCCTCAACTATGACTGAATCAGCCCAAGATAGAACTAATTGACAAGTCATGCTCATTATTTTTATTGCTGTTGCATGTTTGCTAATTTCAGTGCTGGAGCAATGGTCTCGTGAGTCATGTTCCACTCTGTTACTGCCCCATTTCACCTTGCGACTCGTCGGAAACGGCAGCCGACCTTTCCTTTACACCACTCAGGCCACCACATTTGTACAGCTCATGAGAAGAGAGGAGGTGAGCATAAATGTTACGGTTGGTGCCAGTTGGTTAAAAGAGAAAGAGAGAAACAGCCTACAGCAGCTTTCACAGAGACACAAGTGGGGCCTTGTGAAAAAGCACGCATATCAAAGCAGTCATGCTTACACGGCATTTTGCAATGTCAAAACAGGCCTGTACTTCCAGCAATGGGTCTATTGTAGCACCACTGAGAGGTGCCAGGAGATCATGGGTTTGATTTCCTGCTTTCTGATGCGAGCAAAAAGCAAAGGCGCTCATGTGCTGCATTTTGGGTGCACCTTAAGGAAATGTAGGTGAACAAAATTAATCCAGAGTCCGGCTTTACGACTCCTGCAATAGCCTTTGTGTTTCTTTATGATGGTAAACCTTGTCAATACATCAGTCCCTCCAAAAGTGGGCCGATGGTTGACCCACCATGTATCAGTGTCAAAAACTTAATGAGAAAGTCACTAAATTGACTTAGATAGGCAGTAAATAGTAAATAGCCATGATAAATTTCCTCTAAGGACTTTTGCCAACCTCAGTGCCTCACCAGTCACTTTATCCCATGGTGGACAGTTGTGATTTGTGAGCACTTCTAAAGACATACCGAAGAGCTTATTAGTGAGCCACCGGGGTGCATCGAAGCCAGGTTTTTAGGCAAAGCACAATCTTGAAATTTGATAGTGTCTTAGAGCATTGGGAGTTGTTATCCCTTTTCACATTCTGTCTGTTGACTAGCCACTGCAGGAGGTAAATTAAAGGCATATAATTTACAAAACAATGAAGACTCTCGAAATCATGAATACATAAAAAAGACAAATATCTGAGCAAGTCATTGTCATCATCATCACTTAGCAACTTTTTGCTAATACTCGAGTGTTTTGTAGTGAGACATGGCTACTTTGTTCAAAAAATGTTATCATTGCCGCCGTATGCAGAGTGGCAGCTGAGCCACAGTGATTTGCATGTCGCTGCCACCACTTCCAGGCAGGAAAGCCACAATGGCACTGCAAACACCTGAGCTTTTACAAGATGAAAGGAACGATTATCAAGAGCAAGAAAGGCTGTGCCAGACTTGTACTGTTGTTTTCTGCCTGAAAAAAGTCTACAAATGCTGTACGCAGTTCCACAGCAGGTCTGCTGCACCATAGTAGAAGAATGGCTGCTTAAAATCACCTTCTAACATTTTTTCCCCCTTTTTTTCCCCCCGTACGTGGGCACTTGACTATTGCATAAGAATGTATCACTTGCGATTGCCTGCATTTGTTGGCACGACTTCTAGCCAGCCAATACCACCATGTGCCAGCCCCCTTCTAGTGGTGAGCTGGGAAATGGTCCCTGCTGTCATTTATGACAGTTTACTTTTCAAGGTATATCATGCCTGGTAACTGATAAGGTTTTGGTCTGAGTTTCCAACTTTGATTCACGTCTGCTCCTTTCTATTGAAAATTAAGAGAAAGTTTCCGAATGACTAACTACAGTTGGGATGCTTTGCTACATGAGTAATCAGTGCAAATATTACATAGGGCGAATGAGTAGGCTTTGTTTTGGTGACATCTTTCATTGCATTTTATGTGCATATGTGCTCATGCTACCTTTATAATGGTGGATTTCTCATTGTCTTTCTGTTTTTGCAGGTGGTGCCGGTGGCCTAATGATAAATACAATATGCTTTATTCATTCTGAGCTAACAATTCTTCCATTGAAAAATTGTTTAAGTATTGTATATTTTAATGCAATAAGTCATCGCTACATATTGCAGAAATAAGCTTATTTTACTATTGCTGCATTAGCGATAGAATATTCTTCAGGTAACTAGAAAGAAATTCATTATAAGAAAAGCAATACCTGAGCAAAAAATTAACATAAACAGGTCTTTTGTGCATAAATAAATCTTAAGGAAGAGTAGTGTCGAGAAAAACGTTATGAAGAGAGTCAATAAGATAATTTCATTCACTGAATGCTTTTTGTAAATCTTGGGAATGGCTTTGTTGTGATGGTGCACATATGTTATGCTGTAGTAGTTCAGGCTTTTCTTAGCCACTTACAGTCATGAAGGCACCCAATAGAGATCCAAGCCTTATAGTGCCCAAAGAAATGCAGATGTGTATCAAGACATGTGTCTTGTCATGGTGTCATCATCTGGTGCATAGGTTTATGGCAGAAAAGGACTAGAACATTAAAGAATGATACATTTGACTTGAGAAGAGTGTGACGCAGGCTAGTTTGTCAATGTTTCCTTTGCCAAGAAAAGCAGCTCATCGAAAGAACAGCAGCCGACAAATACAGGATAGACCCTTCATAACACTCAGAAAGCATCTGTCCTGTCCTCATTGTCTGCTCTTCTATTGTTGGACATGATTCTCTATTGAAAATGGTCATTTGGCAAATGTAAATACCTAAAGAAGTTTTCTTAAATGGATTAACTGCTCTGTTTGTCTCACCAGCATTGGCATTGGTTAAATGCCAATCTTACCACATCCTTTTTCTTTTTATGTCCCCGCTCTTCTTTCCATCTTTACTTCCCATTTCCCTTCCCCTAGTGCAGGGTAGCAAACCGGAGGCTTTAACTCTGGTTAACCTCCCTGCCTTTCTCTCATTTGCATCTCTCTCTCTCTCTCTCTTACCACATTTGGCCATCATATATTAGTTTTTTCCTGGCAGATGTCTTTTTGTATGTGTCAGAATCCACGAGATGCTGCCCTAGTCTGCATTTCATCACACAGGAAGGCATGGTGCTTGCAGAAAAATGTACATTGGTGTGTTATGTCAGCAATCAAGACAATGTTTATGCAAGAAGTATCAATTAGTGCAATTTAATATCCTACTAGCAAAATAATACAGTTAAACCTCGACATAACAAACTTCAACCGACGGTTGCTAACACCCCTGTAAAGCTGGCAAGTGAAGTGCACTTACGGGGAGTGCACTTTGGGACCTTGAGTGACACTTTAGGAACTACATGGTGCTAAACGGGAAAACAGCACACTCGCAGTCAAAAAAAAAAACTGGTGACAGCATAAGAGGGAGTTTTTTAAAGATGTAGATTAAGAAGAAAAAAAAAACTTCTAAAAAGTTAATGTTTTAGATGGTATTTTACATAAAAACAACCATAATGTAATTTTCTCATCAAAGAACGAGAAGATTTTTCATGTAAAAGTGTTGCAAATCAATGTCGGCCAAGACGAATGTCTAGTCAATACAGAGCAATATAGTGGCATGCGACAAGACTGCATTTGATACTGCTAAAACAGAATATGAGCGAGTTCTGTTCTGATTATTTTGTTAAAAGCTGCTCAAGAACTAAAATGAACTTATGTGTCCTTTTTTTATGCATGCACTTAACTTGCCCGCTTGACAGGGGTATTATAATATGTACCCCGTTTTATACATAGCAGTCAATACTGTGGAATCTACACAAGAAGTTCAGTCAAGGAAATTAACCTCTCCACACGTTCTGTCCATGCTTTGATGCATGCCAACAGCGTTTGCTTGCGCAAGCATGCACGCGAGGGACCTTGCAACGGGTCACAAATAAAAAGAAACCCTGAAAAGAACAGCAAGAATAAAAATTATTTAAAACAGCGCATTAGCAGCTGTATACCACAGTGTGCTCGTTTCTAAGGTATAAAACTTGTTTCATTCAATATACTAAGTCTATATCACAAAACATTTGTGCACAATTGCGGTAAAAAAAAGTCAAACTTTATTCAAATGCAAACGAAGCCACTGCAAGAAGTCTCTCTAGCCCCCATAGTGGTAACTGCTAGTTATGGAACGGAATGTAGTGGCTATGTTGTTGGGCCACTAAGCATGAGGTCGCGGGATCGAATCCTGGCCATGGCAGCCACATTTCGAAGGGGGTGAAATGTGGAAAACACCTGTATACTTAGATTTAGATGCACGTTAAAGAACCCCAGGGGGTCAAAATTTTTCGGAGTCTTCCACTACAGCATGCCTCATTATCATAACGGCGTTATGAACGGCGTTATGAACCCCATAATTTAATTTTAACATTACAAATTTCAATATAACTGCTAAATTCTTGATATGACGAAATATTTAAATTTTTCTAACTTGTCCATGCAGCATAACACCATGTATTTTGAACCTCGATATAACAAAGTCTATCTATACACATTCTCAATATAACAAAATTGCACTGCCGCCACAAAGAAATACTGAGACAATGGAAACTGCCACGGACGCAGATGGTCAAATGGTTGAATTACATGCAGCTGCTTGCCAACGCATCTCTCAAATCGTGCTGTGTGATAGAGAATGGCTGCAGGTATGATGTGGGCGCGAGCAAAATAAGGTTGCCAACTATTGAGTGGAAGAAATCGAGAAGGGGGGGGGGGCAGTGGCGAAGGGAATTGCAGTGAAGGGGGCGGCTGGCGAAGACCGACCCTGTCAGTGACAGGAGCCACCAGTCTGTATGTGCAACAACTAAGTTAAAAAATTTGTTTAGTCCTTCTGTGCCGCGGTTTACAAAAAGAAACATGCAGTTTAGTTGTCTGACTAACACGCTACCAATACAGATAAAGATACTGTGAACTGTTAGGGCCTACAACAGAACTTGAACTTCAGTGAAAAGGAAACTGCCTTTGTGTTTATGCACTGCAACAGAACACAAAAAACAAGAATATGCAAACGAGCTATCAGGCATTATAACAAGGAGATCTGGTCTATTTATTGTTATCCAGTAAAAAAGTGCACAATCAGCACATTTGGCCATCCTGATTGGGTCAAATCGGGACACGGAACATTCGCTCAAAAGTCGGGACGATCCCACTAAATTCGTGGCTGTTGGCAGCCCTAAAAAGAAAGCGTGTGAGGGTGAGCAGAGAAGGATGGTGACTCAATGCGCGCAAGCAAGGGGAGGGGGCCACTTGGGCATGCACCTCCCGCCCGGTTGTGGCTGCGAATGGCTGTCAGTGCACCTGAGCGCATACACAGCCCGCACACCCCATCTTGGAAGTAACCTGTGGCAGGAGCAAATGCCGGGTGATCCAAGATAGCCGTGGCTTCATGTCCACTGTCTTGCTGTGAGTTTAGTGCTGGAAGTCACGTAATCTCAAGTTTTGGAGATGCATTGAAGCAAGAGGCAGACGAAGCCTGTGCTTTTCATGGTAGTGTCGTCTCGCTGCAGGCGACACTATCAGCCACGGGAGCGGAGTGGACACGGAAGCATCACATGCGTTGCTACATACCGCTGGTGTGAAGATATCATCGACATGGCATGGTACCATGTGTTTGGTCGCTGACTCTCAGATTGAACAAAATTGACAATTTTTTCTTGTTGAAATTAGCTTTTATTTATATTATTATTTTTTGTTTCTTTTTCTTTCTTTTTTTTTGCAATTGCCAATATTTTGGAAAAATTTGTGGCCCCTTCCATGTAGACTACAGGCCGAGGCATACCCAAACCCTTTACTTCTTCACAGGATTTACCCCGAAATTCAGAGAACAGATGCATGTGCACTATGCAATGACTTAGCGAATTCAGACTAAATGCTCTGGCGTCCCGCGTTACGCGGCGATGAAAGCAACACTTCTTCACGCTGGGATGCAGTTCTATGCAGCCTCAACCTCAAAGAACAGTTATGGGCTGTCCAACGGGCCCACGACGTGGTGGAGAGGCTCGGCCTTTCTGTTTCGACGTGGGAGCGGCCCGCTGTGTGCTAACGTGCGTCCTAAAGGATCACTGCAAAGTTCATCCATCCATGCATCCATCATTCCATGTATGAAAAATTTTTCAATGACTGTACTTAATTGCATAAAAGGTAAAATTTCATGATAAAAAGTTTTAATTTAACGAAGTGCCAATTTTACCGTTTTCAGTATATTGACGTTTAACTGTATTTTACATTTATATATATATATATATATATATAAATACCTATTCTACATTGTTTGTAAAAAGGACGGGGACTTGGCTAGATGGTTGAATGGTTTCATGGGTGTCTGCAAAATAAAGATAGTGTTTACGTGTTTAAAAATACAAAATCACGTATTTGTACCTTGTTGAATTTGTGCTAAGGCATGCCTCCTATTGGCTCTTGCCATAAGGTCTCCCAGTTTGTGTGTTTGTAGTTGTACATAGTGTACATGAACAGCTACCACCTTTGCGCAAAGTTCATGGAATCTTTTAGAATCCTAGTATGAGCACTTTTAAATCTGTTGTCTGTTGTTTTGCTATATATTTCAGAACCTTGGGATAAAGCATTTTCATATACTTGCCACATAGTTGATTGAATACCATCCTGAAGTTCTGGTTGGCTGGCCAGGCTTCCAGCAGTACTGGCTCTTTTCGCTTTCCTGGGACTGATGTTGAATTTGAAGGAAGCTACTTTAGTGAGCATTGAAATTGAATAGCAGTGCATTCACTGAATGTGTATCTCTAGCCATGATGGTGTTGGCGAAATGTTGATAAGTGTGGCAGTCATGTAGGTTTTAGTTTCATAATTTCTGATTTATTTACAAAAGCACCTTTTCCAAACCTTTAGCAATGACACCAGAAGAGGAAAGAGTAGAAAGCAACACTATAATGCTATCGAAAGTATGTGCCAAGCAGTAAGGAATGACAGAGCACATATTTCACAGCTTGAAATTTTCTTTAATGTACTATGAATGATTACACACACTGCAAGAAGGCATGCAGAATAACCAAAATCTAGATTTTTATAAACAGCACATTTTAAGGTCAAGAAAGAGGTGTATAGAGCCTACATGTCTCACAGCAATCTTATGTAACAGGTATGAATGGTAGGAATGGGAAAAATTGTACAAAGCATTCAGAACATGTTGGCGTAGTTTGTATAATAAGGAATTTACTTTAATACACAGCGAGCTTGTATGCTACTAAGCAAATCCTGCATCATACCACAGTTTACTCCAATTGCTGTGCATGCAGCTTGAAGTTCACTTTGACTCGATAAAAGTGGCACAAGAAAAAAGAAAGCACTAGAGCTAGGAACCTTGCTCACTGGTTCAAGCTACCGTAGCTGTGTGAATCACAGCTGTAATTTATGACTGAGGTGCCAGGCATTAAACGGGTCCTGAACCATGTTTTATCGAAGTGGAGAAAGGCATTTGAGTGAAAATGGGCTATTTGAGCAATACTTTGCCGCAAAAAGTAGTTCAATGCGTCCAGCAGAAGTGGAGTTATTGATAATCAAACACGACCTCCGCTGTGCTCCCGTTTCTTCTTCAATGCCTTGCACTACGAAGGCTACAGCGCAGTGCGGCATGCTCACAACGCTCCGCCTTCTAAATGTCATTGGAGTGCACAGTTCAAATTTCATTTTGAAGGTTAACGTAGATGCCACTCATCCCACCTTTCGTGCCTACGACACGCTAAACATAAAATGCGGTTTTCCTCAGCGAGCCGCAGTGCACTTAGCCAGTGGATTCGTGGCGGCACTTCGCAGCAGTGGCAGTATCTACACTGTGTAGCCGACTGCAGCTTGATGTCAGCTATCAACCAATAGTAGCCGTCTAAGGGAATGACGAAATAAATCGTCTAGAAGAGAGTGAGGACAGTGCCTTCTATTGAAAAGAGAGGGTTTTAGAGAAAGATGACTTTGCGATCCACTTGCGAGCTCCACGCACCACATACAACAGCAGAACTTGGCTGAGATGTTCACAGCAGCGTATGCTACCCGTGGGCTATGTTTAAAGGTGCAAATAAATACAAGCAAAGTGGTGCATTGTCAGGTAATAAGTTATTAATGAAAGTTGATTAACAGTGGTTGTATGATGGAAGCCATAGCCTGGAGTCTACATTGAACATTTCAATAGAAACGCGTGCCTTTGTCAAAACGTTAACTCTGGTCTGAGTGTTACTTTGTTCACCAACTGTTACTTCCTGTGACACCCTTTTAAAGAAAGCCATGTATGACGAAACAAGAATGCATCACTGTTGTTTAGAAGATGTTGAAAACATGTTCAGGCACTAAATATACAAGGTTGAACAAAGTCTCTCATTTGTACTTTAATCTGTGCTCATGACAGCATCGCCAGACACCTTGGAGACTCAGCATTGTGACAAAGATGCTTAGTTTGACTAAGCCTTGTAATGTACAGTCAAGCTGCTGAAATTAAATGGGAGTTATTGCAGTCAAAGGTGTTCTTCGGGGTCATCTGCCATCATGCAGCCTGCGTCATTCATTATCATGGATGCAAATTCTTAAAGAATGAATGACTTCAGATTCCATAGGACATGTCACCAATCTCATATACTGACTGATTTTATTGTTCCATAACTGCTGCTCGGCTCTGCCATGCCACGATTGTCTAATGTACTTGGAAATAAACCTACCCGTGTGCTGAACAAGATAACCCAGTTGCACCCTAGCTTTATAATCATTATCAAGTATATTATCATCATCAGTCTGTGGTATGTCAAATTCAGGACAAAGGCTCAGTTATTTCCAATTATGCCTGTATTGTGTTAGCCAACTCCATCTTAAGCCTGAAAATTTGCTGCTCCAGTTAATCCTCTGCAGCCCTTGACTGCATTTCCATACCCTCGGCACACATATTGTTACTTTAACAGACCACCGGTTGTCTGCTCTATACATTGCATGACCTGCCATTTCTTTAACCGTGTGCTAATAATTTGGTGCCTGTAAGAAATCGCTGTTCCTTTGCCATTTCTTCCTCCTAACGTAAACAAGAATATCAGCTATGCCTGCATTTGACCCCGAACCTGTGCTGCTATCAGGGGTACAGCCAAGGGGGTTGGGGGCATACCGAGCACATGCCCTTTCACACTGACATTTCTGTGTACCTGGGGTACTCAGCATAAAATGACATGCAACAACACCGGCCTGCCCTGCCCCAATTAAGTGTGTGTGCTCTCCCAGCACCCCTCCCAAAAAAAGGAGAGAAAGAAAAAAGGCTATGCCATCGACTGCCATCTTCCTGTCACTTAACATTATGCCTAACCTTTTCAAATCAGTCACTCATCTGTCATCCTTTGCTTCTTCTCAAGTTTGCTTGTTATCTTCCAAGCTTTAGCCCTGTAGGATACAGTTTGTAGTGTGCATTGATTGTGTACTTCACAAGTATTTTGTTAAGCTGCCATTCATGACATGAACATGTACTATGTACTCTATCAAGAAAATCATTGGCCTAAAAGGAAGGGGTTGAATGCTATATTTAAACACGGCGGTATTGCATAGCTAGGACACCTCAGTGAATAAGGAGCGACATTCTCATTGATGGCTGATACCTTTGGTTGTTTAGAACTTTAATTTGGTGGGGTGACTAGCTCATATAAAAATATATGCACATGTTGGCAGAGCTTATCTGTGTTCATGATAAAGGTAAACTGTTCATTGTGTCCATGATTTTAGTCTTCTTGCAGTTTGCTTATGCACTGCCTATGAAAAAAAATCTCTGTGCATTTGCAGGGGACATCCCTGTCACTTAACAATGACAATATTCAGACAGAATCGGTTATTGTACACCCGCCAAGATAACCTAGTGGCAATGATGTTGCACTGCTGTGCTCGTGGTTGCAGTTTCGATTCTGGCCATGGCTGCCTTATTTCGTTGGGGAGGTGCTAGTTAAAGAAGCACAGGTGGCGAAAATTAATCCGGAGCCGCCCCCCCTTCCGCTCTACCGTGTGTCTCTTAATCAGATGGATGTTGTGGCACCTAAAATCCTTAATGGTGTGTATTATGTGGACACTATATGGAGATACGAAAAACAGTGTGCTGCCAGTCTTAGTTGTTTGGGCCCACTGAAGCTATAGTAGACTCAAACTGTCTAGCTTAAACATAGTAGAGGTCTCTCTTTGCACTAACTGTGGCATGGCAGCCTGTACATCATGTACAAAAATCCTTGTTTGCCTTAGGTCTCCAATAGATGCTTAAAGTGTTGTAGGAAGTTTTACAACACTTTTGTACTAAGATGCGAACAAAAGTGTGCTGCTTTTGTCATGTTCACAGTTCCAAATGGTTCCCACAAGGACAAAATGAAAATGCGGGACGTAATACCTGTCGGGCAATGTGATGAGTGGTGAAAAGTCGGTCACACACACTATGGGAGACGATGCAGTCTAGGCATATTTCTCCTTGATGGCATACTCTAGCCGGATGTCAAGGTAACGCCCAGTGAAGCCGCCCATGAGGGCCCCCACCCAGTAGACTGTGAAGTGCTCGGTAGTCGTGCTTCCGGCACAGCCGAGCATAAGCGCCGATGCCATGATGGGGTTGAAGTAGCCGCCTGTTGTCGTCAGGGCTGTGTGGACATGTGACACTACATTAGATACTCAAAAATATTACCATGACCAGCATTTACCTAACAACCTTGATGGAATAACAACCTTGCTGCTGCATTGTTATCACTTGGATTTCTCAGCAGAATCTGTTTCTTATTTCATTCGCATAGTTTGGTGATGACTGTCACCTGCTTGCTCGGTTTACCCAGGAAAAGAAAATACCGGAGTAATCGCATCTTGCCTTTGAAGAAGTGAGTTGAATGGCCATAAAAGTGACAGAAAAGGGCTCACTGGCTCGCAGTAACTAATGCGGGGGTCACGCAGTCTGTATCGAATTTGTAAATTACAATTTGCTCCTTAGCACAAGCTGCAGAAGGGAGCCAATCCCTGATAAGAAATTCGACCTCAGTCGGGCTTGATCGCGATCACCAATGTAGCTTATGAGTCGTATGCTTGTCAGTCATGTTCCTTTGCGACTCCCTTTTGTATTTTCTTTCTGTTTTCTTCATTTTTCTCTTCTCTTTTTTTCTTTTAAACCTTATAAAACGATGGGCTTACCTGCCAGCACTAGAATGACCGTAGTGATGGAGTTGATAGCAGTGGCCACGTTGTCTGTCCAGTAGACGGATCGCATGGCCACGAATCGACTGACGCACGTGATCGCGCCTTCGATAAGTGCGCCTTTGGTCGGGCTGACCTGCACCAACAGCATTTGGTTGTGTACATTTTGCACTTTCTGGCTCGCTTGATGTGTACATTCGACCTGTACCTTCGCAGCAACAGCGTTTTTACGAAGATTGTAAAAAATTCACGAAAATAAAGTACTCAAAACACAAATTTGATTGTTCAAAAGCCAGATTGTCGGGAACGGCGGACGTAAGAAAACAGGATGTGTGTGCAAATTTTGCCGCTAATGATTTAATTGCAGTAAATAATCCATTTAAGTTGACGCAGCCACGTGACTACTGACAATGTAAGGTTTGTAGCTACTGATGAGGTAACCTCATATCAGTTTTCAAATCACGAGAAAAGTCCTACTATAGGCCCTGCAGCATGAGAAGGTTTCTCACTTTTTCGCTGGGAAACAATGTGAGTGCTTGAGGAGTCCAGGGAGCCATATGCACAAGATACGTCAACTGTTCACATTTTCTGAGGTCACCCGGTCTGCGCCCATGCAACCTGAACCATCTTTAATTCATCTAAGTATATTTACTGATGTATTTAACTAATTATTGATAAAATTGAAGCACCTAGCTAGTTTCTTGATCAGTCTGCTGTTCCTGATGATTCTGTTTCTGGAAGAAAAAAAAAATGTCAGAGCTTCGCCTGAAAGGCAAAACATCGATTGCGATAGCAAATTAGTAGACAGCTGTACGAAGTAAGGATAGTAGTTTTATCGGTCGTATTGTTCCAGTTTTATCATTCCATTGTCGTCATTCCCGCTTCATAATCTATTGTTATGACGACTCTCATCATAACGTCCTCGTCACGCCTTCTACCTCGACCCAGTGGCTAGCTAGCAAGCCTGACGTAGGGGTCCAAGTTGTATACTTGCTTGGACTACTACATGTGTGTTCCTGGTCATGATTTTATCGTGGTCATTACATTGTCGTCATTCCAGCTTAGTGATCTTACTCTTTATGATGTCGTCGTCAGACCTATACAGACTCAGTGACGCAAGTTGTCTAATAGCTTGGGCCACCGAGTACGAGCTCGTGGTCGTGATCCATTAGTAGTCATTGCATGGTCTTGATTCCAGCATTGTCATCCGACTCTCGTCATACAATCGTCATGCATTCCTTTTCACACCACCATCGTGATGCCGACGTGGTCGTATAACCGCCCTCATTGCAGCTTCTTGATCTTGCTCTCGTCATACCGTCGTCGCCACGCCTTCTTCCCTAATCCAGTCGCTCAAGCTTGGGCACATGGACCACTAAGTATAGGCTCGTGGCAGTGATGCCTTCGTGGTCGTTACATCGTCTCGATTCCAGCTTTGTCATCTGACTCTCGTCATGCCGTCGTCGTAGCCCTATCGTCGTTACACAATCGTGTTTATGACGTCGTCATCACGTGATCGTTTTATAATTGTCATCACTTCAGGAACGTCATCTCACTGTCATCAAGCCCTCGTCTCCATACCTAGCCTTCGTTGTTCCATTGACATCAATCTTTCTTTGTCATTCTATTATAATCATACTGTCGTCATTCATTCGTTATTATGCCGCTTCTGTCATGCTATTGTTAACCCACCGTGGTTGCTTATGGCTATGCTGTTAGGCTGCTAAGCACGAGGTTGCAGTGTCCGATCCTGGCCCCGGCGGCGCATTTCGATGTGGGCGAAATGCGAAAACACCCGTGTACTTAAATTTAGATGCACGTCAGAGAACATCTGGTAGTCCAAATTATTCCGCAGTTCCCCACTACGACGTGCCTTATAATCAAGTCGTGGTTTTGGGATGTAAAGCCCCATAATTTAATTTTTAATGCCGTCATCGCGAGACAGTTGCTATCATACATCCATTGCCAGACAGTCGCCGTCGCGGTTGTGCCATTGTCGTCGCGCCACCTTCGTCATCCGACGCTCGTCATTATGCAGGGGCGGGACTCCTGCGTCAATTGCGCCATTTTGAAACAAACGCAAATTCCTAAGCCAAACTGCTCCAAACACGGAAAATTGACGGAAATTGCGCCACCCTGCGCCAGAACGGCTTCGGCATGTGTGCTCCGGCAGTGGCCGCGAAGAGCGAGCGATTCGTTCTCCGAAAAAGAGTACAGCCGTTCATGCTCCGTACACCGCGCGCCAATGCTTCCCGCACAGAATTCGCACGCTTATAACACTGAACTTTTCGGCGCTTCCGGCAAGTGGCCGGCGCGCGCGCGGCCACTTGGGTGGCTGTATTTATAGTGTACGAGAATGCAGTTGGTTGGACTTAAAGCCCCTCCATCCACGCGCCACCGCCGACCAGGAAAAGCGGCGGTGGCGCGTCGATGGAGGGGCTTTAGTTGGGCTGAGCGGCACGGCGCTCCCTGTAGCTGAGGCGCACGGCGCTGCGAGCGAGCTAGATATTAGGGAAGCACGCGATCAGCGGGCGGGCTTCTCTGTCCCTGCAGGACCGGTGTAACGTAAAACCATTCCAGTCTGTTTTGATGCCCATATGGGCGAGGCAGTTTCGCCCGAAAGGCGAAGCATCGATTGCGATAGCAAATTAGTAGACAGCTGCACGAAGTCAAGATAGTAGCTTTATCGGCTGCATAAACTTGTAAACACTCGCTTATCAACTAAATCAACAAACATTGTAGAAGCTTCGGCAAGTTCGTGTAACATTCTTTTTCAACAGCGCAAAGGACAAGACGAGTGCAACATACACAGCGCTGTGCGTGTGAAAAAGTAAACTGACAAAGTGTCACGCAGACACAAGCAAACATGGAACACATCTCACTCGATGACCGCGGAAACTCGCTCTTTAAACGCTGGAGTGAGGAAGCGCGACAGCAGCAGCGAGCGAATTGACCTTCGCGCTGTCTCTCGCTTCAACGCGAACTAAGCGGCGAAAATACATCGCACACGAAGCTATCAGCACTCGCACTCTCCCCATCACAGATCGCTTTCAAGATAGGGGCCGCGGCATACCCAGCAGCCGCTGGAGTAGAACGCCCTCTCCCCTGGTGCTTTGCGCGCAACGGAAGATGGCGCACATCCTCTCCGCTTTGCTCCCTTCGCACACGCGAGATTGAGTCGCCATCGTGGGCTCACCTCCGCATGCTTTTACTCGCACATACAGCATACGGCGCGCGGCGACGATGCTATCGCTCCTAGACTATATGGAACATCACGGTGACGCCGACGGCAGAAATGAGCCTGGAGTGTCCACATAATTGCTGTTATATGCTGTCGCAACTATGCGCTTCGTGTTTATTCTGTGTTTCATCATGGTTTGGAAGCGCGCTGCCATATTCCATTACTCCACCAAAATTCAGATTGGCCTGCTCCAGGCTGCTTCAAAATGAAATTTTATCGTCTCCAAATTGCTCCAAAATGAAATTTAGTCTGCTCCAAACTGCATCAATAACGCAGTTTTGTCTACTCCAAACGACACTAAAACGCAATATTACTTGCTCCGAAAATTGCTCCAAAATAACTTTGGGCAGTCCCACCCCTGTCTTTCATATTCTAGTACGCTATAGCTACAAAGCGCACTTCTACTACGCGCTTCGTGTTGGTTTATTCTGTGCGCTGCCATATTCCATTATTCCACCAAAATTTAGATTGGCCTGCTCCAAACTGCTTCAAAATGCAATTTTGTCTGCTCCAAACTGCTTCTAAACGCAATTTAACTTAATTGCTCCAAATTTACTTTGAGCAGTTCCACCCCTGGTCACGCCGTCGTCGTCACTTTAAGGGGGGACGTGTCTTTGAAAATCAACTTCCTTATTTCTGCATGGATTTTGATGAAAATTAGCACAAATGTTTAGAATGCCTCCCTGATGCTTCCATAAAAGTTTCAGAGTAATATCTTCAGAACATTTTATTCAATTTAATTGAGCAGAATTTTTCTCCCTCTAACTTTCTGGAGAGCCTGGGGAACTTAAAAAACGTGATAGAAGGCTTGTTAAGTATTGACTGCATAGCTAAGTGCGTGCTGAAGGTCGTGACATTCTTGCATTTTTTTTTCGCAACAAATTTTTTCGAGTGCCATATTTTATGTTACCTTCGCATCAAGCGCACTTTCGGGGTAGACGAATAGCCATATAGTAAAGTAACAAAGGGTCAAGAGAAGAGAGCAAGAATGTCACGACCTGCACTGTAGCCCAAGGAACGTGACAAAAAAACAAAACGGAGTCAAAATATCTCAAACGGTAACAAAGAAATCAGCTCCAGAAACAAAAAAACAGTTTTGAGAAAACGGCTCTCAATATTTCACTTTCTCCTCAATTCTCTAAAAGGCACCAAATTTGTGGTATTCTTTGCATGCTGCTGCTACTGCTCAAAAAGAGCATGGTGCCTAAGTTTCAAACTAAGTGACGTGAAGAACTCTGTGTGGGCATGAATATAGTTCCAGTGTACATTCAGGCAGCCTCTACCCGCAGGCTGCCCGATTGATAGCAATCTCCAGTACAATCAGTGAGTCATTTTTTTTTTCTTTTGGTAGAATTGACCATGTTACTGAATGAAGGTTCAGAGTGTCAGCAGCCTCCCAAGGCATCTTTACTTGACAATGGCTGTAGAACTTAGGAACAGAAAGCCAGTGATACATTTGCAGCTGCTAGGTGCTTTCCAGAATTGTAATTTTGTATGATGCTTCAATCACTTTTGCAGCCAGGTGTCTGCGCCAGCCCAAGGGGCCTAGTGAACAGAGCTCATGATCAGGTTCTCTTTATGAAGGAGTGGTATGATAGATATTGTTACGAGCTGTCATGACAATGTGATAATACACTGAACGTGCAATATGCTTAGTTGCGGGTCCGAGATGCCGATGTGGGAAATGCCAAGCCGCAGATACAAGGAGCCGACGCGCGATGTGCTTAGTCGCGCAGTCCGAGGTGCCGATGCACAAGATGCTTAGGCGAGTGACCGAGAAGTCCGCGCGTGATGTGCTTGATCGCCGAGTCGAAGACTCCCTAGGCGCGAAATGCTTAGCCGCGTGTCCGAGGATTGCATGCGCGATGTGCTTCGTCGCGAATTCCGAAACACTGAGTGCTGAAAGGCTTAGCCGCATGTCCGAGGATCCGCGCGTGAATCTTGGTCGAGAAATCCGCGTCGCCGATGCTCGGAATGCTTAGCTGCGAGTCTGAAACGTCCAGAAGCATAGGGATAGGTCACGCTAGTGCGATGTCCGCGTAGCGCCCGTTTATACACGTCGAGATTACGGCGAGCGGAGACGTCCAGATTCCCGAGGTGCAAAGAGCCGAGCAGACGACGCGAGCGCCGGACCAACGGCGAACCGCGCTAAAGTCACGTGGCGGGCGCGGCCAATCGCAGACTCCGGCACGACTTTCAATCATTTTGCTTTTTGTACGCTTGTTTCTGTATGGAGGAGATAGCTGAAGCGGTAAATTTGAAGACGGAGAAATGCGCCTTCCAACGAGACCAAGATGGCGGCGCTCGGTCGCGCCGTTCCGGTATGGTCTAGTTCACTATAGTTCCGGTATGGTTCCGGAGATATCGTGGCTCGAAAAACGCTGTTCTTTCTTGATTTCTGCGAGATTTTTCGCCACCTTGGCTGATAAAACGATTTTCTTAAAGCACTTCTAAGTGGTTTACAGTGATAATATTTGGGCATCAGATAGGAAAACGGTTACAGAAACTGAAAATGCGATTTTCAGAAAATCGATTTTTTGGCAATTTTTCACCATGCGAAAGCCGCGTCCCCCCTTAAGTCATACAGGTTTCATATTACAACAATTGTTACGCCAATACACTCGTCATCTCGGTGTCCTCATGTGGTTGTCACGCCATCGTCGTCACGTCATCATCATCATCATCATCCTGGTTACGCCTACTTACAGTACACTGTAGCCTACTGTAGGGCAAAGGCCCCTCCCATACTTCTCCAACTACCCTGGTCAAGTACTAATTGTGGCCATGTTTTCCCTGCAATCTTCTTAATCTCATCCGCCCACCTAACTTTCTGCCGCCCCCTGCTACGCTTCGCTTCCTTTGGAATCTAGTCCATAACCCTTAATGACCATCGGTTATCTTCCATCCTCATTACATGTTCTGCCCATGCCCATTTCTTTTTCTTGATTTCAACTAAGATGTAATTAACTCGCGTTTGTTCCCACACCCAATCTGCTCTTTTCTTACCCCTTAACGTTACACCCATCATTCTTCTTTCCATAGCTCGTTGCGTTGTCCTCAATTTAAGTAGAACACTTTTCGTAAGCCTCCAGGTTTCTGCTCCGTACGTGAATACTGGTAAGACACAGCTGTTGTACACTTTTCTCTTGAGGGATAATGGCAACCTGCTGTTCATGACCTGAGAATGCCTGCCAAACGCACCCCAGCCCATTATTCTTCAGATTATTTCAGTTTCATGATCCGGATCCGCGTTCACTACCTGCCCTAAGTAGATGTATTACCCTACCACTTCCAGTGCCTCGCTGCCTATTGTAAATTGCTGTTCTCTTCCGAGACTGTTAAACATTACTTTAGTTCTCTGCAGATTAATTTTTAGACCCACCCTTCTACTTTGCCTCTCCAGGTCAGTGAGCATGCATTGCAATTGGTCCCCTGAGTTAGTAAGCAAGGCAATATCATCACTGAATCGCAGGTTACTAAGGTATTCTCCATTAACTCTTATCCACAATTCTTCCCAATCCAGGCCTCTAAATACCTACTGTAAACACGCTGTGAATACCATTGGAGAGATCGTATCTCCCTGTCTGACGCCTTTCTTTATTGGGATTTTGTTGCTTTCTTCGTGGAGGCCGGACTACGGTGGCTCTGAAGCCGCTATATATATCTTTCAGTATTTTTACCTACGGCTCGTCTACACCCTGATTCCGCAATGCCTCCATGACTGCTGAGATTTCGACAGAATCAAACGCTTTCTCGTAATCAATGAAAGCTATATATAAGGGTTGGTTATATTCCGCACGTTTCTCTATCACCTGATTGATAGTGTGAATATGATCTATTGTTGAGTAGCCTTTACGGAATCCTGCCTGGTCCTTTGGTTGACGGAAGTCTAAGGTGTTCCTGATTCTATTTGCAATTACCTTAGTAAATACTTTGTAGGCAACGGACAGTAAGCTGATCGGTCTATAATTTTTCAAGTCTTTGGTGTCTCCTTTCTTATGGATTAGGATTATGTTAGCGTTCTTCCGGGATTCCGGTACGCTCCAGGTCATGAGGCATTGCGTATAAGGGTGGCCAGTTTTTCTAGAACAATCTACCCACAATCCTTTAACAAATCTGCTGTTACCTGATCGTCCCCAGCTGCCTTCCCCCTTTGCATAGCTCCCAAGGCTTTCTTTACTTCTTCCGGCGTTACTTGTGGGATTTCAAATTCCTCTAGACTATTCTCTCTTCCATTATCGTCGTGGGTGCCACTGGTACTGTAGGAATCTCTATAGAACTCTTCAGCCACTTGAACTATCTCATCCATATTAGTAATGATATTGCCGGCTTTGTCTCTTAACACATACATCTGATACTTGCCGATTCCTAGTTTCTTCTTCACAGATTTTAGCCTTCCTTCGTTCCTGAGAGCATGTTCAATTCTATCCGTATTATGCTTCCTTATGTCAGCTGTCTTACGCTTGTTGATTAACTTCGAAAGTTCTGCAGCTATATTCTAGCTGTAGGGTTACAGGCTTTCATACATTGGCTTTTCTTGATCAGATCTTTCGTCTCCTGCGATAGCTTACTGGCATCCTGTCTAACGGAGTTACCACCGACTTCTATTGCACACTCCTTAATGATGCCCATAAGATTGTCGTTCATATCTTCAACACTGAGGACGTTTTCCTGAGTTATAGCCGAATACCTGTTCTGTACCTTGATCCGGAATTCCTCTATTTTCTCTCTTACCTCTAACTCATTGATCGGCTTCTTATGTACCAGTTTCTTCCGTTGCCTCCTCAAGTCTAGGCTAATTCGATTTCTTACCATCCTATGGTCACTGCAGCGCACCTTGCTGAGCACGTCCACATCTTGTATGATGCCAGGGTTAGCGCAGAGTATGAAGTCTGTTTCATTTCTAGTCTTGCCAATCGGGCTCCTCCACGTCCACTTACGGACATCCCGCTTGCGGAAGAAGGTATTCATTATCCGCATCTTATTCTGTTCTGCAAACTCTACTAATAACTCTACCCTGGTATTCCTAGACCCTATGCCATATTTCCCCACTGACTTGTCTCCAGCCTGCTTCTCTCCTACCCTGGCATTGAAGTCGCCCATCAGTATAGTGTATTTTGTTTTGACTTTACCCATCGCCGATTCCACCTCTTCATAGAAGCGTTCGAGTTCCTGGTCATCATGACTGGATGTAGGGGCGTAGACGTGTACGGCCTTCAATTAGTACCTCTTATTAAGTTTCACAACAAGACCTGCCACACTCTCGTTAATGCTATAGAATTCCTGTATGTTACCAGCTATATCCTTATTACTCAGGAATCCGACTCCTAGTTCTCGTCTCTCCGTTAAGCCCCGGTAGCACAGGACGTGCCCGCTTTTTAGCACTGTATATGCTTCTTTTGTCCTCCTGACTTCACTGAGCCCTATTATACCTTTTACTGCCCTCTAATTGCTCCAATAGCACTGCTAGGCTCGCCTCACAGATAACGTTCTAGCGTTAAACGTTGCCAGGTTCAGATTCCAATGGCGGCCTGTTCGGAACCAGGGATTCTTGGCACCCTCTGCTGCGTCGCAGGTCTGACCGCCGCCGTGGTAAGTTGCTTCGCAGCTGCTGGGGACTGAGGGGCCGGGGTTTGATTGTTGTATTCATATAGGCAAGTACTGCACCAGGGTGGCCAATCCTGCTCTGGTGAGGGAGTGCGTTACCACACGTGTGCGTGTGCGTTACACACGCACGCACATAAAATTCACTCAGTAACCGAAATGAGGCCAAGCTGGGTTCACTCGAAACCAGAACCAATAGCAGTCATGCGCAGCAGCGCTTTTACTCGAACTCACAGTGAAAAAAAAATATATATAAAGGCTGCAGTTTCGCCGGAAAGGGGCAGCATTGTGATAGCGAAGTATAAAACAATTACTCGATGGAAAATTCTTACCGTTTAAATATGTGAAAGGGCCGCACCTATGTAAGGGCCGCCACCCCCAGTTTGACACCCAGCATTAAAGAAAAGATCCAACCCAGAAGCAATTTCGTTCGGTGCACTGATTCCGATTGCGCTCAACGGTGAAATTTCGCGCGCAGCGTGCTTTCGCGCGTCGCTACTAGATGGCGAGAGGAAGCGATCGCGGAGTATTACGCCAGATTTGAAAAAATTTGGTCAAATGGCTCGGTCCCATGTAATGCTTGTCAAAATCACGCCAAAAGTGCGGCCCTTGCACGAGTCTATACGTTAGTTATATGGGCCATATAAATTGCAGTAAACATTCCCTTACTAATTGAAATAACAACCATAGTGTAATTGCATGGACCATTTAAACCTGTAAATATCTGACTGGATTACCACGAGCCCTCGCTGTTACAACGCTGGGGTTACGAAGATCGCGAATAATTCGTACAGCTGCACGATTCACTGCGACTCCACACATAAATGCATCATCATCACATGCCTATTCTTTATGTCCACTACCGGACGGCCTGAGTAAGCGATCTCCAATTACCTCTGAGGCTAGGCTATCTGCAACCTTAGGGACGCGGCAATACAGCCCGGGAAGGAATACAGCGCGCATGAGGTTAGCAGCCATCCCTGCTCGCCCTTTATCATTGCACCCACCAATGATTACCAACAATTAGATACGGCTCGCGGGCTTCGTAAGCGTCAGGGACGCACAGTCATTCGTAGCTACGGCATGGTTGGAGGAGAAGAGGCGCTTTCCTTCCTAAGTGCGCGCTTGATCACGTGACCCCCAATAACCCGAACATTGAGTGCGTGGGAATATAATGCTCATCAAGCCGCCATCCTTTTCGCCTCACTGTTACGTGTTTTTTTTCTCGCGCCCACGATGTATGGGTAGATCCTTCATATGTCTTGGACTTTATATGGGCCATCACGGCGACGACGAGAAATAGAAAACATGCGTGCAGCTCGCTTCTACCGCGGCCGTCGCAACATGCACCGCCTACAGGCACAACACGAGCACCAACGACAAAGCCAACACTGGGCACGTCGCTTATCGGTACTTTGCCAGAACCCGCCTGACGCTGAGAAGGAAGCGTATAATCACCGTATAATCACCAGCGGATACATTACACTAGGCGCGAAGGGACCAGGAATCTCGGATTGCAAGCTTGAGCCCGGCTCAGATTACCTCCAAAATAAAGCGCGCCACCCGCGTTTCTAGTACTCCTCAGGCGCAGGGACAGCCAAGTGCAGTCAGTATACAAACTAGGAAAAAACGCGCGCTTAACTGAATGATTCGGAAGGTTGTTCACTTTCGTTCTATTGGAGGGGTGTGCCTTCATGAACGTTCCGTGGCGATAAGACTTGATAAAATAAAGAAGTGGAGAGCTATCGCGTAGCTCTGACGTCTTCTGTAACAGGACGCCAGTTAGAGTGCTGCTTCTACAGCAAGACGCGCATGAAGTATTCGGTTGGCAAAAGTTATCAGGTGCTAATACGACGCGAGAAGACAGTGAGGCAAGCTTCAGGGAAGTGAGGCAAGCTTCAAGCAAACCACCTGGCTTAGAAAACAATGCAAAAAGCTATACGAAGGAACGAAAATGGGGTACATAAGAGCGCAAGCATGGTGAGGCATTTTGGGTATACAAAGATGCTTGGTTGTGCTATTTGGAAAACTCCCTAGTCTATGCTATGCAGTTTCCTTATTAATTTTTATTCGTCATATGCTTTATTAGCTGCTCAATAACGCAATGCATGCTGTTCTTACTTTCTCTCGTGTCCTTTCGCGCTTTTGAGATATCGCTGTCTCTTATTATTGCTTTGTTTTTTAATGTGGTTGTTCATTTGTGCGCCTGATAACTTATTGCCCTACAATCTTTTATTCCGCCGTCGGGAGAGAAATCAAACCACTGGCATAAGGCATGCTTTGACAAGTAATTAAAGTATTGCGTTATGGAGTCGCATTGTCTTGCATTGCTAATAATTATGGTGATTAATTATGTTCAGAAATTGTTATAGTGACATTTTGTGTGTTATCTCTTATCGTCTCAAGTTACCTTTCATGAAAAAAATATTTCTTGAATGTATGTGTTTCTATTAAAACTTTAAAAAGGCGTTACATGCTTTTTTTTTTGTCATTGAAGTGTATTTGAGCGACTTAAAAGACTTTTCACCAGGCCGCCATAGTAAACTTCGGTTATACTCTGGAAGTTGTTACCAGTCCTCTAAGAAGCGTTCTGCCGCAAGAATTTTTTCAAATTGGTTCATTAGTAGCAGAGATAGAAATATTTTAGTGCCGCGAACCCATGGTTTCAGGAGGCGAGCTCCACTGCCAAGCGATACACTCTCTCCACTTGCCCCGTCTGGCCTCCGCAAGCGAAATACCTTCCCTGCGTTCTCCCATGCCGGACTTCGAGAATCGCGTGACGCATACGTCACGGGCCGCTCCTTCATCTTCTTTTCCTCGTCTGTTTTGCGGCGCGCGCACTTCCGCTGACGGCGTCGCGCGCGAGCTGTTATGGCTGTTTCGCGCAGCGCACGATTTTGCACGCTGTGCACGAGGTCACCTGACTAGTAAAGCTTTCTGACTAGCGG
This sequence comes from Dermacentor variabilis, assembly GCF_050947875.1. Lineage (NCBI taxonomy): Eukaryota > Metazoa > Arthropoda > Arachnida > Ixodida > Ixodidae > Dermacentor > Dermacentor variabilis. Next base: position 17,088,574 of record NC_134569.1, on the reverse strand, counting down.
TTTAAGTTAGTGACACACGTATACTGAGGCACACACAAGCGGATGACAGAGCATGATCGCTCGCTGGAACGTGGTAGAAAAAAATGACATAGTTTCGGTGTCTGCGCGCGTGACTGCACGACGTGAGAACAAGCAGACGAAACGGAAGTACATCTCTCTTGCTGCGGTGTGAAGTAAACCAAAAACACGCAGGCATCCGGTTTGTGAGTTTTGTTATTTTTCTAAACTTTGACAGATTGCACAAATAACAAATGTTACCTTGAATAATTCTAAAGGTCACGTGTCACTACGAGGGACGTCACAGCACAAACGCGTGTACGTAGACGCACTAGCACGTGTACGTCACCCTCCGGCTTGGAGCACGGCGGACGCGAGGAGAAGGGCAAACGGCGTTCGAAATTGCAGATCTTTCCGCGGTGCATAGCGAAGTAATATTCGGCAGATACGATCGTTAGCGTGCATTGTGTGCACCGCGCTTGTCAGCTCAAAATGGCCAGAGCTGGTGAGGGACCCTTTAATACGCGCAACACGCATATATCTTCCTAATGTGTTTCACTGAGTCCGCTTGTCGTGTGGTTCATCCGAGAGACGCGAGTCTCTTGGTGGTGCGAGGGGAATCAAGCTATTAAATTGAACTCTGTCTTATTATGAAGTCTTGTAATTACTCATATTAGGCCGTAACTTCAGTGGTCACTATATATATATATATATATATATATATATATATATATATATATATATATATATATATATATATATATATATAGGTGGGGTTCGGAAAGCTGGTTAGATTGTGTTTCTGTATTGTGCGCATGCGTATACTACCATGAGCGAGGTCTGGCATTCCGTTGTCGCCATGGTCTTGTGCTCAGGAATCAGATGCCAGGACCAGATGAACGTTATGTACCTGTTTAAAGACACAAGCCCGGTGGATACTCATAAATCGTATTTTCTGAATTTCTCGAAACAACAGTCGCACAACAATCGGGACATTTGTGACGGTGGAATGGCTCAGTTATGAAAAAGGTTATGTCAGTTCGCTACTTTATAAAAAATTACGCGTAGCAGTCGATACGATTATCAAATATATATGTAATATCAAATATAGCGTCGACAGTAATTATAACAAACCTTTTTTGTTTTTAAGTCGAATGAAAATTTTACTGGTGATATTTAATTTGTTGCAGTTAATATGTAAAAAGTTAAACATTCGTCAGATATCTGCCTGGTTGGGAACAATGGAATTAAAGAACAAATAAACGTCAAACGTTCGTCAGGAACACTTCCTGCTGTTTACTCTCAAGGACTGCGAAAACTCTCCGTGCGCCTGTCAAAGCGTTAAAAAACACAAATAAGCACTGCTACGCCTCACGCCATCCCACCCCAGAAGAAGGGCCGGTCGGGCTCCGAAACGTCGGGTTTTAAAGGCAAAGCTTTTATTTGAGAACCTCGCCAGGTTTCGTGACTGTGGGAGCTGCGGCCTAGCTCCGCCCTTGTCGAACAGACCAACCAATCAAAGTGGAGCACGCGCGCCGCTGGGTTCCTTTTAGTGCCACCAGATGCCGCTCGCCTCCGCGCATGCGTGGCAGCGTCAGCCACGCGGTAAAGAAAAAGAAATGCTCGCCTTCGCTCATCGGCGGCTGCAGTGTAGTGAGTAAACGGTTCTTTTGAATTGAATGTATTCGAATTACGCTACGGTACGTATGCGCATGCTGCCTCTGAAACCCTGATGCGTTCAAGGCGGCCATCGTATTCGCTAGTAGTCGGCAACTGCGCTTAACAAAAGGCTCGGCATAATTCGTGTGTGTCTGCGCTTGTGCCTGCACTCGTGTTTCGACTCTTTGTGCATTCACATGAAACTTCGCTGTATATTGGTTCCAGCCCGCTGGACTTATTACATATTTTAAAATGAAAATAAATTTTGGTTTGAATTCTTTTGTACTTTAATTCGATAAAGAAGTTTGTTAGGAATGATGATTCCTTTTCGAATAGTGTGCTTTTTGGCGTTTGATGTGCCTGGGCGCCGCGTGGTCGGCGTCGTACGGACAGGCATGGAGACTCACTGAGCGGTGAGCAGTCCACCCAGTGCTTGGCCCAATAACCGGGCGCGGTAGTCTCCGGGTCCGATGGCGAACAGCATGTCCTCGACGGGGCCGCACGGGCACGCCTCGGCGTCACCGAACGCCCGGCACCACCACACGCAGCACGCGAGCAGAGCCAGCGCGTACACCCACACGCCGTGGCGCTCGTACACGATGCCTGCATGCGGAGCGCACCCTTTTTATGCCCTCTATGCGAACACTACCCTTCTTCGTGCAACAACGCCGGAACGGGCGACCTTCGTTACTCGTGGCACTTTTGCATGGTTGTGTTCAGAGCGCGTTCGATGTAAGGCGCTGATCTGGATCGTCACGATTACGCACTTTCTTTCTACAGCACGCCGGTTAGGCTCGGCAACTCCACTGCGGCCTCTGCACACGTGGGTATATGCGTAGTGTGTACAGTAATGACGTGACGTGTTTATAGACTTCATTACTATACAGTCTAGTGCATGTATTACGAACCGCTTGGGGCCTCCAAAATACTTCGTTATAGGTCACTTCATTGTAAAGATCTCGTACTCTACCGCTCGCAAGAGCGTCGGTGAAGCGCGACTAGCGATAGAAAGTTCTTATTTACCGTGAACTCAATAGCTGCTTTGTGAAAGGAGTCGCTAATAATATTTCCCACACTTCAGCCGACACTATACCGCGTGTCCAATATACACCGTTAACCATGTTGTTAAAAAAAAAAAAAACAGAGGAACATACTAACAGATCTTTTTTTTTTGGGGGGGGGGGGCGACGGAAGGGACGCGTGCTTGGTGTGAGCCACCCCCCCCCCCCCCCCCCCGTGACTACGCCACTGATAGGTATACTCTTCGGCGAAAGCACGACCTGGTGTGTGATCGGTTTAGTGCAACCACACTACCGACTGAAACGGGTCGTTTACATATTTGCAGGAATGACATAAATGCGTGTATTTTGTGCATAAATACATCCACGATGAATAGAAAGATATCCGGCGTTCGGTAAATTATAAAAAATGAGTCTCTTAATTTATGACACATCTATACCATTGCTACCTTGCGCTTAGCATTCTTATGAGCTTCCCTGACATTCTCGGAGATTGCGTCCTATATGTGCACACGAAAGCGACGAAACCTAGTTCCGCGACGTCGCTGCACAGCTCCCATGTGCCGATGGTCTCGGAGATCGCCAGGCGCCACTTGAGCGGAGACAGCCTGGCCGCCAGCCGGCGAACGACGGCGAAAAGCAGCGTGTTCCCCAGCAGCACCAAGTACGGAACGAGTTCGTCCAGGTACGACGAAGCCGCTGCTGCCTGCACCACCTCCTCCGGCTCGTCCATGCCTCCTCGTGCTTCTGCAAACTACAGTTATATGCGGGGTCATCAGTTTCTCGGAAAGTCTCAACACAACATGGAACGTGTTCCCAAAGGGTCCGGGACGTCTCAAAGGGGACGAGCACGTCTAGAAATATTGGCCTCATGATCTGACTAAGTCTGTGCTCATCAACCAGAAAGTCCAAAAATAAAAACAAGAATCTCCCGTACCAGCTTTAACAATTCGAAATCAGTACATATTTGAATTGATAATCCCTTTTCCTAAATGCTATTGCAAAAACCGCGGCAGCAACGGCGTGGTGAAGTTTCTTTTGTTCGGCTCTCTGACTTGTTAAGGGTGCTCATGGCGTGTAGCATCGCGATGACACCTAGCGAGCGACGCGTGACTCTTACCGAAGCTGACACCATAGATCACCCGTGTGGCACGGTGCACGGCGCCAGAGTCGTCGAGCGCGTCGCGGGAGAGCTCGGTCACTCAACGCGACGGACGGTGCTCGCGGAACCGTTGTCAAATGGGAAGAGGACCTGGCACCTTTGAAGGCGCCGCGTCCATGAGCGTTCATGTACTCATCAACCCAGCATCATTCGATACATTGACCCCGGGTCCCCCCCCCCCCCCCTCAATCCGGTGTCGCGAAGAGAGTGTACCGCGGCCTTCTTTGCTGTCTTTCGGGGAATTTTGTGGGCTCCTTGACGCGGGGCAAACCTTTGTACACAAATGACCTCGACGGCGCCGCGGACAGTGCTGCCGCGCGGCCGCCGCCACCGCCGCGCCTGACGTCACACCTGCACATGTCGCGTCGTCTTCCCACGCTCGGCTGTCAAAAGCCGATTAGTTATGGTCAGAGTGCTTTTGTGTACGGAGTGTTGACGCGACCATTTCTTGACCCCTTGAACTCTGCCTCTTATTGGATGATGTCGGCTTGCCTGATTGGCCGGAGTAACGAAGTAACCCATTGGTGGAGAAGCCTGCGCCTCCCGCCGGTCCGCGGGTCCCTTGGATGCTGGGGAAACTTATTTAAGGAATAGTTTGGGGTAGTTTTGAGAGTGAGCAAGTAGACAGCAGCAGACGGCGCATCTTCACCAGGGGAGACCAGGCCGGTCAGGCAGGCCGACGACGACGGGTATGACATCGTTTTGCTTGTAGATATTTTGTACAGTTTAAACTTAAGGTAAATACCAAGAGAATAAATCTAGTTGTTCAAATGCTACTCTCGTCGTCGTACCTGCGGATTTGGACTTGCCCCTGCCAGAGCTCATCCCCAGTCTTCTTCCGTCTCCCTGGTGAGTTGATGCGTCTGATATCTCACGGCTGCGTCACTTCGCTACACCGGGTTGACTGGGCGGGGGGCCTTGGTTCGGGCCAATGGTCCTTCCCAGACAAGGGGGCTGTTGCGGTGCAGCAACACAGAGTTACTGCACTCAACACACAAACAGCCATGTCGGTCTTACAGGACACAAGCCTGACTGACCCACGGACTGCCTTGGCGCAAAAGAGGCCAAGGCATACAACCATGGAGAGCACCAAAGCCGTCCGCGGAGCAGCGCGACCACCCAAGGGTGCGCCACCACCGGTTCCAGCTCTGGGTTCTACTGAGCCAAACAAAACCCCGTAGATTGACTAGCACACACGGCCGAGTCGAGCGACCTTAGGAGCATGCATCATAACTTAGTGGATAGCTTTCCACCTGACTCATCAAAAATCCCGACAGGACGGGCCCACACTTCGAGAAACTTCTCGCCCAAGCGGTGCCGCTCGCGGGTGAGATGGAACCAGGGGCGTCACTTGCGGGCGTTACTGGCAGATGCTCGTCCACACATTTACAGGCATTGTGTTGAGCAGTCCAAAAGGAAAGCTTGGCGACATGGTCGCCTTTGACTGCATCCCGGCACCCGGTGCGGCTCTATGGCGTGTATGTGGCACCCCTCCCCTCTCTTTCTCTTTCCACTCCCTTCCCTTCTATTTCTCAACGCTAGAGATACGCTCTCCAGGCCGATCTCAATTCATTAAAATTTTCTGTTCTCTTGTGTAGCGAAAGCGAACTAATATAAGAGGGCATGGCTCCTACTTTCGTCTTTAATTCGCCATTTATTCCCGAAAAAAAAAAAACTACATGGTGGCAGTTTGGCATGTCATATTTTGTAAGCGTTGTAGAAGTTGTGCCGATGCTAGACACTGCAAACTATTAGCCCACAGTTAGCAGCTGAAATATTATACATTAAAATGACGTAATGCCCTGCACGATACAAACAATGCCTACAGCCCCAAAATACGTATAATTACATCTTATAACCGGAAACAGCGTTAAAAAATTACCAGGATAAATAAGAATATTAGCGAACACATTGAACAGACCTTAGTACACCTCTGGTGTGCTTAAGGTATGAAGAACAAGATTAAGCTTGGACGAAAAGGCATAGAAAATATATTGACTCCTATGCTTGTACGTTCGACTTAAGAATCTGACGGATATGCATTGTGAATAGATTCATAAGTGATGATTGTTTTCCGCTCTCAAATGAACATAGATAGAAAAGTGAATACATAAACAATACCCTTGCGCACTCACTGGTGCTATGTGTGCGATTAGTGATAGCTAGACAGCGCCCATTAATAACTAAATATGTTTACAAAAACAAATAACCGAAAACGTCCGAAAAGAGGATGTTCAGCATGATCAAAAACGTGCTCACCCGCCGTGGTTGCTGAGTGGCTATGGTGTTGGGCTGCTGAGCACGAGGTCGAGGGATCGAATCCCGGCCACGGCGGCCGCCATTCGGTGGGGGCGAAATCACCCATGCACTTAGATTTCGGTGCACGTTAAAGAACCCCAGGTGGTAGAAATTTTCGGAGTCCTCCACTACGGCGTGCCTCATAATCAGTAAGTGGTTTTGGCACGTAAAACCCCATAATTTATTATATAAAAACGTGCTCGGTGTTAATATCATAAGAGATACATCGTAACGGTTGTAACTTATTGAACTCCTTCGCGGATATCACATATCACTCGGTGAAACACACTTCAACTTTTACGCATTAGCATAAGATGTCTCAAATGACAGAGTTGAAGTCCGGAGTCTTACGCGTTAAAAACCACGATTCGTTTATGTGAGGCACACCCCAGTCTCTGGATTAATTTTTACCACCAGTGGATCTTTAACGTGCCCCCAATGCACGGCACACGAGCGTTGGTGCGATTCGTCCCCATCGAAATGCCGCCGCCGCGACCGGGATTCGATCACGTGACCTCGTGCTTAGCAGCGCAACACATAGCCGCTAAGGCACGACAGCGGATTGACAAGCTTTGAGCATGCAGTGACATATTGGACAAAACACGCAAAACAGCATTACCATTTTGTGACAATTAATATCGCTGCCAAACAATTATTCAGTACACCGAAACACACCTCTATAGGCTCCTGACAGTAGCGTTTTCTGGCGAGTGGCGCACCACCTGTGGCATCAGAAGCGTAACTCTGGTGCGGATGGGCACCCTGTGAGACAGCGCAGTCCGCGGCTTGGAAGCCGGTCGGTGCACGACGTGGTATTGCCGTTCGCAATGACAGAACGAATTTTTTCGAAACGCGTGAGCCGACGCTTACGCTGTCCGTTACGCGTCGTGGGCCTAGCTCAGTCCCGAAGTAGCTCTCGATTCGCCGGCAACAGCATTTTCGTTGCTCGCACGTATCGCTGGATGTCTGCATTGTTCGGTTGCCTGTCCGCAAAGCTTATAGTTAACAAGTCCTCGTCGCCATGTTTGGGTGGGGAACCTGCTTAATAAATCGACGTTAGCTTAAAATACAACATGTGACGTCTTCTCTAGATCGTTGCATCAGACGTCCTGATGTATGACTCGTTTGCCCCATCCATGCTTCGCGGCCTCTCTGCTCTCATGCTGGCGGCCAAGAATGTGCGCTCCTGTTACTTACGCGCCCAGTGAAGGTGTGCGCCAAGTGGAGGAGCTGTTCCCATGGAACATTGGTGTCTGGCCAACGAGGTCGAGTTACTGTGATTTACGACTCGCGATGAGTTCATCGTCATCATTGTCATCAGCCTATTTTACGTCCACTGCAGCGCAAAGGCCTCTCCCTGCGATCTCCAATTACCCCTGTCCGGCGCCAACCGATTCCAACTAGCACCCTCAAATTTCCTAATTTCGTCGCACCACCTAGTCTTCTGCCGTCCTCTACTGCGCTTCCCTTCTCTTGGTATCCATTCTGTCACCCTAATGGTCCAACGGTTATCTAATCTGCGCATTACATGACCTTCCCAGCACCATTTCCCCCTTAATGTCTATTTCTCTCTGATCTCCGCTCTCTGAATAATGAATAATGCTCTCTGATCCAAACCGCTCTATTTCTGTCTCATAAAGTTATGGTTAGTATTCTTCTTTCCATCGCTGTTTGCGCGGTCCTTAACCTGTTCTCAAGCTTCTTTGTCAGTATCCAAGTCTCTGCCTCATGGGGAACCAGCGCTGGATAGGCGGTGCGTCGAAAAGAGTGCGTTGCACGCCGCCCTGGCGACGAAACGCGGCATATTCAAGCCTCTCGACCAGACGACACGTCCGCGGCCTTTTCATAGTTCGCACATATGGTTCGCATGTATCCGTTTTCGCGCCGCTTAAAGTGGACAGTTTTCGTAAAAAAGCTAGCGCCATCAAGTGAAGAAATGACGAAAGAAACTTTTTAAGCTTTATATATTTTTCAGTGTTTCGCGTCGAGCACGTGCGTTTATTTAACTGTTGCGCCGTGTGCCGTTCCCATGTTTGTGTGGCAGCCTGCCTCGCAAATCTAGTAGCTACGGCGCCGGTCTTGCTGCGCTATGGTTTCGGAAGTATTAGTTGGCCTGAAGACATTACACACTTCTCTGACTGGACATAAGAAATTCTGATGTTACTTGGCCACAGCAGTCAATGGAAACAAAGCTTTATCGCACCAGCTGACTCGGGCAAGCAAAGGTTTGAGTGCTCCGCTGCTTGATCCGTAACAACCCTGGCTACATTTAGCACTAATTACATAAATTTACCGGACGCATCTCAGCGCCGAGTCCTCACGCATGCGCATTTTTAAAAACACATAGGCGGCTTAGTCGCGCGTGCGCCGACAGTATGTGCACTCAACTCGTGTATTACAAGGCAGCTTCCCTGCCACATAATTCTTGGCAATGAATGGAAACTATTTACCTTTCGTATCGTTCGCTTGGTGTGGTGGCATTGGAAGGAGCTTGGCCGTGGTATTGCGAAGGAAAAATGGTTGGTACACATGCCGGATGGTGCATGCTATTGCTCATTTTGTTTCCGACGAAATGCCGACTGCAGATTCTGCTGTTTGGCACTGGCTGCCACGGCTGACCGTCTTCACTATCGAATGAACCAAGCACACACGCGAAATTCGATTTAGAAACCAGCCCGACACCGCTTTACAGGGCGACAAGACGGGAACTTACTCCGCTCGCCTGACTGCTTGGATGCAACGCCGCCTCCGTTCTTGTTCGTAGGGTTTAGATGGAAAGACGCAGAACGATACATTGTAGCGAAGTGACGCAGCCGTTAGATATCAGACGCATCAGCTCACCCGGGAGACGAAGATGAATGGGGATGAGCTCTGGCAGGGGCAAGTCCAAATCCGCAGGTACGACGACGAGAGTAGCATTTGAACAACTAGGTTTATTCACTTGGCATCTGCCGTAAGTTTAAACTGTGCAAAAATATCTACAAACAGAACGATGTCATACCCGACGTCGTCGGCCTGCCTGACCGGCCTGGTCTCCCGTGGTGAAGTTGCGCCGTCCGCTGCTGTCTACTTGCTCACTCTCAAGACTACCCCAAACTAATCTTTAAATAAGTTTCCCCAGCATCCAAGGGACCCGCGGACCGGCGGGAGGCGCAGGCTTCTCCACTAATGGGTTACATCGTTACTCCGACCAATCAGGCAAGCCGACATCATCCAATAAGAGGCAGGGTTCAAGGGGTCAAGAAATGGTCGCGTCAACACTCCACTCCGTACACAAAAGCACTCTGACCATAACTATTCAGCTTTTGACAGCCGAGTGTGGGAAGACGACGCGACATGTGCACGTGTGACGTCAGGCGCGGCGGTGGCGGCGGCCGCGCGGCAGCACTGTCCGCGGTGCCGTCGAGGTCATTTGTGTACAAAGGTTTGTCCCCCCCGTGTCAAGGAGCCCCCAAAATTCCCGGAAAGACAGCAAAGAGGCCCGCGGTACACTCTTTTCGCGACAACATCCTCCCTCATTCCGACGTAGTTGTGACACTTGTATACGCAACAGTACCATCGGCGTCCTTTTCTTTTCCTTCGACTTTCAGCGCACGTAACGCCGCTACCAGCAGCAATTTTCGTCCGCGGGAGCGGCTGCATTGTGCACGTTCTGACCGCCAGGGTGGCGCTACAGGCGGCGTGAAAACTCCAGCGCTGGTTCCCCATATGTCAGCCCTGGTAAAATGCACTGATTGTATACTTTCCTTTTCAATGATAACGGTAAGCTCGTACTCAGAAGCTCACGATGTCAGCCGTATGCGATCCAACACATTTTTATTCTTTTGTGAATTTACTTCTCGTGGTCAGGGTTCCCTGTGATTAGTTGACCTAGGTAAACGTACTCCTTCACAGACTCTAGAGGCTGACTTGCGATCTTGAACTCTTGTTCTCTTGCCGTGTTTTTTATCATTATCTTTGTCTTCTGCATATTAATCTTCAGCCCCACACTCTCCCTGTTAATGTCCTCAATCATTTCTTGTAACTCGTCTACATTGTTGCTGAATAGAACACTGTTATCGGCAAACCGGACGTTGCTGAGGTATTCGCCGTCGATCTTTACTCCTAGGCCTTCCCAGTTTAATAGCTTGAATACTTCTTCTAAGCACGCAGTGAATAGCATTGGAGAGATTGTGTCTGCTTGTCTGACCCCTTTCTTTATAGGTATCTTTCTACTTTTCTTGTGTAGACTTAAGGTGGCTGTGGAATCTCTGTAGATATTTTCCAGGGTATTTACATAAGCGGTCTGTACTCCTTGATTACGCAATGCCTCTACGACTGCTGGTATCTCTACTGAATCAAATGCTTTTTCGATATCTATGAAAGCCATATAAAGAGGCTTATTTTACTCTGCGGATTTCTCGATAACCTGATTAATGACATGGATGTGATCCATTGTAGAGTATCCCTTCCTGAAGCCAGCCTGTTCCCTTGGTTGACTAAAGTCCAGTGTTGCCCTTATACTATTAGAGATTATTTTGGTAAATATTTTGTATAATACTAGGAGTAAGCTAATGGGCCTATAATTTTTTAGTTCTTTAACGTCGCCCTTTTTGTGGATTAGTATAATGTTTGCATTCTTCCAGTTTTCTGGGACCCTTGCATTCCATAGACACTTCGTATATAGAGCCGCCAGTTTTCCTAGCATTATGTCTCCTCTATCTTTGATTAAATCGACTGTTATTCCATACTCTCCTGCCGCTTTTCCCCGTTTCATGCCTTGCAAGGTCATTTTAACCTCACCTCTAGATATAGGAGGAGTTTCTGTATATACTGTTCACTATTGTATCGAATAGGGTACTCCTGAGTCCTCTGGGTACTGTACAGATCATTACAGAATCATTCCGCTGCTTTTATTATACCTTCGAGATTGCTGATGATATTACCCTGCTTTTATTTCAGTGCATACATCTTGGTTTGTCCTATGCCAAGTTTACTTCTCACTGATTTCAGGCTGCGTCCATATTTTGCGGCTTCTTCAGTCTTTCTCACGTTATAATTTCTAATATCACCTATTTTCGCCTTGTTGATCAGTTTTGATAGTTCCGCAAATTCTATCTTATCTCTTGAGTTGGACACTTTCATTCTTTGTCGTTTCTTTATTAGGTCCTTTGTTACTTGGGAGAGGTTGCCTACTGGTTGCCTTGGTGCCTTGCCTCCTACTTCAATTGCTGCCTCTGAAGCCAGCCTCGTTACGGTTTCATTCATTACCTCTATGTCATCATCATCATCATCATCTCTCTGTTCTTTTTTTGCAAGTACCAGCCTAAATTTGTCTGCTTTTACCCTTACTGCCTAAATTGACCTGTTTTTTCTTGAATAATTTTACTCTTTCTCTGTTTAGATTGAGGTGGATCCTGGCTCTCACTAACCTATGATCACTACATTTTACCCTAACTACTACTTGAACATCCTGCACTACGCTGTGATCGGCAGAAAGTATGAAATCAATTTCATTTCTTGTTTCACCGTTAGGGTTTTCCCAGGTCCACTTTCTGTTGCTACGTTTCCTGAAAAAGGTGTTCATTATTCGAAGCTTATTCCTTTCTGCGAATTCTACCAGCATCTCTCCTCTAGGGTTCCTAGAATCGACGCCGTAGTTGCCAATTGCTTGTTCACCAGCCTGCTTTTCCCCACTTTTGCACTGAAGTCACCCATTACTACAGTATTGAGTTTGCCCTTTTCTCATCGTTAATTCAACATCTTCATAAAACTTATCTACTTCCTCATCGTTGTGAGTGGATGTTGGAGCGTATGCTTGTACTACCTTTAATCTATACCTCTTATTAAGTTTGATTACGACTACTGCTAACCTCTCGTTAATGCTGTAGAATTCGTCAATCTTGCCCGCTATGTCCTTATGGATTCGTAATCCTACCCCGTCTTGCTTCTTATCAGGAAGGCCTCTATAGCAGAGGACATGGCCGTTATTTAGCAATGTGTAAGCTGCACAAGTTCTTCTAATCTAAGGCCGATAATATCCCAAACAATGTCTGATAGTTTCTCGAAGAGTCCTGATAAGTTAGCCTCACTCGAGAGGTTCACGAGGGTTGCAATATGGGCTTGTAGGTAAGACATCTTCAAGGGATGTATGGTAGTGCGATTAAAAGACGGGACAAAAGAAGACACGCAGGGACACACACAGCGCTATATGTGTCCCTGTGTGCCTTCTTTTGTTCCGTCTTTTAATCGCGCTACCGTACACATCTTGAAGTCACTCGAGAGGGTTCGGGTGTTAATTCATATTTTTCAATTACTTTTGCTTGAAGCGCGATGCCTGTGGACGACATGCGACCGCGTTGCACAACATAATATCAATGCGCCGAAAATTCACTGTGGGACGTGAAGTAGCCCGTAGTACGAAAATCCGGATTCACGTTGCTCCGAAATCTCAGTTTTCCGTTCGCTTTCATCAAAGTGTGGCCGCAGTAGAAGTAGTCCAGCGAAATGCATTGACGTTTTACTGGCGTGAATATTATGGGCACACTTCATTATTATCTCTGAGCATCAGCTCGAGGAGTGGCTAATAAATTTGTGCACGCTTAAAAGGAAGCTTTACATTGGGGGCTCCACTCTAAATACATGGGAAGGGAGAAACAGTTTTTATTGGCGGCCACTGCACCAAATTTAATTAGGTGTGTTACATTTAAAAGCAAAAGTTAAAAGCTTGTGTCTGTTGGAAAGAGATTTTCCAAAAGACGGAGCTATCAAGCTTACAACTCGAACTCAGCTATAGAAAACGATATCGCAATTCGGTAAACTGCATGTAATACTACTTCTAAAGCAGGCAAAATTTATGTAATATACTTTGCTCTGAGATATATACACCGCTAAAGTGCGAGTAGGAGTTTTACAAAATTCTCGTAAACATAACAAATTCATGTAAAATATCAATTGATATGTCGAATATGTCCACTTTAGACGTTCTCATTCAATTTGTAGAACTGCAATATCTGTTTCTGGTGCAGAGTAACACATTTGTAAACTTCGTGGTTACATTTTTGTAAACTTGCCGATCTTCAGGAATTTTTCTACAAGAATTCCAGGCCTGAAATTAAAATTCCGCTGCCAACAGTCACTACAATTAAATTTTCTTCCTCAAATGCAAAGGCGGAAAATGATGGCGATAACGGAGTCATGTTTATGCATGTCTTCGACGCATCGGTGCTGCACTTTCGTTTAGTTTTATCTTTTATGCGCTACAAACAATTTGCGGTTCTCAATACGACTGTATTGCTGAATGTAGTTTCAGGCATTGAATGCAGTACTGAATAGCGCTGCTGCATGAGCACCTTCCTTTGTATTTCGGTAGGAGTTAACTAATTGGGAGCCCGTGTTTCAATGGCCTGTCCCATAATTTCCAGGATTTATTGCGCTTATTGTATGAAACAACTGATTAATTATATTCAGTCGTCGATCACGCAGACGTAGCCTAATATATTGAACATTTTTTTATACATTAGCGTACGTTTAATGGCGCGCTATTCATACATTTGGGAATGGAGTAGACGATTTCCCCAGCTTTAGCAACGAACACAACCTTCGAGCTTTTTGGCGTTCAAGCCATCTCTGCACACGGAAGCACAGCGTTGAGCATGTGTGGGCAATTTTTGGTGACAGAGAGCGAATGGAAAGAGATGATACATTTGACGGTCTACCTCGCTTCTTTACGGAAGTTGGAAACGAGCAAGTGTTGGATCTGTCATCTCCACCCGACGCTGTTGTTTTATATAAGCTGCCCAGCGGAGTGTTTGCTCTTAAAGCGACCACATATAAAGAACAGCAACTGTAAGTCACGCGTGCGCGTCGCTTCTTACGCTGCTTACGTAATTACGTCTCGTATAGACGATTTTACATTCGATTAATGGGCGCCGCAATTTGGGATGTTACACAGGGAATTTCTGTGTTTTATAAGAAGTAAAGCGACGTAGCATGGTCACGAAACGCTGAACGAATTTATACAACTATTTTCATGCTTGCGAATCGACTGTATACTAACGTACGCTTCGTATTTAGAGACAAAAAAAGAAACAGCAGCGTTAGCAGCCCAAGATGGCGGCACCTAAACGCTTCCGTAAAATTGTCGACACAAGTGCCTGAAAGCATGCTGTTCCCTCTGCACTTCTCTTCTTCAGCCCATTCTCTTCACGGTCGGGCTGTTCAGCTGCCCAGGGCGCACACGTTTACCGCGATTTGCTACTAGCCGCGGAGAAAACAGGCTCAAGGGGCGACCGCAGCACAGTTGCTGCTCAGCGGGCTGTGGACTGTGGAATTTCTGGCGGTCACCTCACTGTCGAAATTTGTCGTTTGGATCTGTAGACAAGGAAATGTAGACAAGATGAGTGAAATGAGATTCGTATATTGCGCTTCTCGGAAACTCCACAGGGCGTTTTTAACCAAATTGGCAGTTCTAACTAGATCAAAGATTTAAGTATGGATCACGCCGACGAACGACATAAAAGGGAAGGAGGAGCGCTAATTTGGCATTCCTGCAACTGCGGCTGTACGACGTACGGGGTGTGATGCTGGCAATTATGGAACGTAGCCAGCAAACTATTCCTTATAAAAAAATGATTGCTGTGTTCCTTAGCTGAAGAACCCCAGGTGGTTAAAATTAATCTGAGTAAGCTCCTCATTGATTCGTCGTTCATAGCCCGCTATGCAACTTCTGTACGCTAAACCCCATAACGGAAGGCAATTAAAGTAATCGCTTTCTCACCTAAGAGGAAATAAAAATTTTCCCGGCAACTTCTAGCTTCTGTCTGCGGAGGAAGGGACCAGAAGCATGAAAGGAAATCGAAAGCTGTTACGTCGCCGCATTGTCCTCATCAATTTCGCGGTTTTCTCGCGGCGGGTGCCCAGACCCACTAAAAAGACGCCGGACTCAAATCTTGTTGATATGAAATAAAAGTTTACGCTCTCTCTCTCTCTCGATCGCGGAAGAAAATGTTTGTTTGGTTCGAACTGAGGTTGAACAGTGCGAATAAAACAAGGACACGAGGAAACAAACACCAAGCGCTGACTGTCAACTGGAAGTTTATTTGAAATTCTCCAATCATTTTACACCTTTTCCAGCATAGGCATGCCTACAGCAGTTCGCGAATAGCAGTCGCGAATACATCTGCAAAATCAGATACATCATAATCTTTCATTCAAAAACCTATTTTTGTTTCGGACAAGGCAAGAGAGGGAGCGCTCGCACATTTATCTCCTTCCTTTATAATGTAATATAGCCATCGACATGCCCTATGTAAGTTTTTCCGCAGAAAACGGGACAGTGTTTCAACGACAAAGCTCGTCAGCACAGCAGTAACCTAAAGAATGGCTATGGGAGTCATTTAGCAGGGCATTGTAACAGGTGTTCCTGCACTCCCATATCCGAAAAAACAAAATTCATAGGGAAACGAAAACGTAAGAGGGAAAAGGAAATAATAGACTCTTATACTACATTAGAAAGGAAGGAAATAAATGTGTAAGCGCTCCCTCTCTTGCCTTGTAGGAAAAATAAATAGCTTTTTTGAATGAAAGAATATGATGGTATCTCATTTTGCAGATGTATTCGCGACTGCTGTAGGCATGTCTATGCTAGAATAGGTATAAAATGACTATAGAAATTCAAATAAACTTCCATTTGGCAGGCAGCACTTGTCTGTGTATTTTTTTTCTCGTGCCCTTGTCTTATTTGCGCTGTTCAACCTCAAGTTCTTAGTGAACCAACTATAGCCCTCATCAAGGTCTTACTAATGCAAGTTTCTTTGTTCATCGGTGAGAGAAGAGCTTGCACCGCCCTCTCTGCGAGGTGTACACGAATGCATTACGCAGAGCACGCGTTACCTTTCTGTGAGAGACTAAACTGATGGACTCGCTGTGACAAATTTTCATGGTACGGAAAGAGACACTCGGACGGAACAATTGCCAGCAAAACCGCGCCGGTAGCCACACCATCCGTGAGTTATGTAAATGTGCTGCTAATGTATTTGTAACACTGTTCTAAAGGATGCAGCGTCTGTCCGTGAGAGTTGCGAGACTCCCCAAGAAAGCGACAAGAACGGCGAGGTTGATGGATGCCGAGGTGACAGCTGGTACACGCTTGCCAATTCGTTCTAGGAACGACGATACTTATGCAATCGTCATGTTCGCCGCGCCATGATTAGCCAGGCGTGCAGCTCTCTTCGCTCCCATTAGACACAGCTGTTGCGCTTTTAACATGACGTGAGACATGCGTCAATTCAAAATATGTAAACACTATAAAAACAAGCACGTCAGCAGCACGTGACTTATTCGCACCACATACGGCAAGTAATTACTTTTTGTCAAAGTAGGCTATCGTGTTCACGTCTTTATCAGCTCTGATGCACGAAGGTGCTCGGATTCCACGTTATGTCAAAGAGAAACTGCCGTGTTTGTTGGCAAGTGTCCCTGATTGATGAGGATGAACACGTTTTCTGCCGCGAAAGCACATCGGCGTGGAACATGCCGCGGCTGCTCTAGTTTACTACGTGAAAAACGGACGAAGGAAAAAAGTTTGAACGTAGTCGGCCGTCCTATTACCGAGAGGTGAACAGGAACCTCCTTCTTTATTTCATTTAAACGGTAAACAGGCAAACTTCTTTTTAAAGAATTCCTACACTGCTCATTCGAGAAACGGTGAATAGCCTGCGTAGTTCTAGTATCTTAAAATAGTTCGAACGTGCTGTTTTCTTGTTTGTCATAACAAACACCGTATCCTGCACTCCGTGAAAAGAGCGCCATGTTGGCTGTCGCTTGCGGGGTACTCAAACAAGGTGCTCACATTGCAAGCAGCTTGCACTTGCACACTTCTATTACTGGTTTAAAAGAAAGGAAGAAAGGCGTACCATTCCAATATCGCTTGAAAAAATAAGACCATTAAGTCTTGTCACTATCCAACAGATTCAAGTAGTTGGTCAGTTAAATATATAGTTCTACTGAGTTCATCATTACGTCTTAAGCGTAAGCTTCCCTGAGGTCGTTAGAGAGGTACTCTGTCATTGCCGGCGCTTTACCGCCGGGTGATTAGCAGCAAATTCATTACTTGATATACCTGTAGACCGATTGATACAAATTATCTGCGAAAGGTTTCGAACCAAAATGGGAGCGCAATTCGAAGTACCAAAGTCCTGCTGCTCTACTCAGGACACTCAGGATTTATCGTCACTGCTTGACCTTCGCACATCCCTTTATTTGGTTCTGTATTATTGATTATATTAAGTTGCGTTCTTTTCATGTACATACTTGTATAATCTCCGTCAGTACCATCCGAAGTAGTGAACTTTGCATGGCGCAGGGCTAACATCTAACTTTCATAAACACACTCTTTCTCATTTTGAGCTAAAGTGTTGGGAGGAGAAACCGTGATACTAGTGCGAAAAGGTAACCAGCAGCAGCTTGTTTCTTTTTTTCAATACTCCCGCATTATACCACTCTTTGCTTTGCCCAGCGTATGTGTCTGTCTGTATGGCACAGCCAGAGTGATTGACGCATTTTGCGTTCTTTCTGCATTAGGAGTTATCAGTGGACCGCTTCAAAGAGCATTCATCAAGTCATTCTTACAGGAGCGTGCGCATTATGTCTCGCTGCCAGTGCATAATTATACATCGCGGCACAATAGACTCTTCATCAACCATGCGGCAAGGTACCATCGCACATTCGTTGCTGTGTCTGCGTTTCTTCTTTATCTACATGTCTTCCCTTACCCAGTGCAGGGCAGCAAACTGGATATCTATATTACGGTTACCCTCACTGCATTTCGCATCTCATTTATATATATATGCAGGGTGTCCCAGCTAACCTTAGCCAGAGTTTAAAGATATGTGAATGCCATGTAGCTGGACAGAACCAAGGTAATGTTGTTTGCTGTCGCTTGGAGATACTCAAATTATTATTTTTACATTCTGCCTAATTAGATAATCAGTTCTAATTAATAAACTTGTGAAATATTATAATTAGATGAAAACTATCGATGAGAAAATTGTAGGGCAGCATGAAAAATTTCTTATACATCTTTCTATTGCTCAATATGTGCTACATAAAAGTGTTTTTCCGAGCGTGAAAGGAGCCCGCGAATACACGCAAAGTGCATCAAACGACTTTGACTTTGAGACCAAATTTACCCCTGCCGCTCGATCTTGCTATGATGTAAAATTGAGGAAGTAATAAGGACATAATTCGTGCTGTGAAACATCAACTGTGCAGAGATGTATAAGCTTGTCCCACCATCGCAACCCGTCGTAATGGCCCATAACTATCTCAACGCTGCAACCAATTCTTTCTACCAAGAAGGGCACGAAAGGAAATAAGCAAACACAAAAATGTTAAGGCACGCACTCACCTCTTAGCAGGAGGCCCTCGACGTCGACCCGGAGCCAGGAGTGGAAGGCGGGCAGGAGCTAATGCCGGGCGGGCATCACCGGGACGAGCATCGGCAAGGCTGCCGCCGGCGGTGACGCTATTCTCGGCATCCCCGCTTGTCAGGTGTCCAAGGGTGCGGGGACGCCGGCGCACGCACGCACTCGCGCACTGCGAGCCGAGGCTGCAGACCTCGTCTCCACTTCCTCGGCTCCTCATGCATCGACTCCCCGCGCGTTGTGCAGGCGTCAAGTTGAACACGGGGGTGTCCACGCCTGAACGGCCGACCCTTCGTCCGCGTACGTGTGTGTGCCTGTGCATCATTTGCCTCTGCCTGCGTTGTCAGGCTCGCTTGCACTCGGCGCCTGCTGCTACCGTTTGTGTGCGCCCGTGTGTAGCCACGCGCGTTTCACGGCCGCTGCGAGAAGCAGTCGAACGCGAAAGCAGCCGACTGCATGATGGTAGACGTACGAGTTTAATAAAGCAGCGCTACGTTTCACGTTCGAGGACGATTCTCTGCTCCCTGCTAACTCGCTCTTACGGGTTAGAGTTTCTTGGGTCGACAACACCCGCTTTCAGGAATGTGCGAACGAGTTCCTTCCGAACAGAGAACGAACCTATGTCAGCTGAAGCGCGGATCTTTCGCGTACTCCGAGTGTTTGTCTGTGTAATTCATTCTTCCACTTCTCACTGTTGATGCTTCCTTCCCCTGACTGCTCGTTGAGTTAATTGCACACACACATACTCATTTTCGTTCACTATCTCTAATTAAATTACTGATTCGTGTGCGCGCAAACACACAAGCACGGATCAAATCAGATAATATATTTGAACGACGGCTCGAGACATATTTAGGGAAGCAAGTAAGAGCAAGGAAGATCGGGCCAAGTACGATTCATTATGGAAGCTTCGTTCCATTTCATTTTACTGCCTTAAAGACCCCTAATAAAAGGGGTATTACGTAAGGGGTAGGTACATACGTACGTTCTTCAAGCACGTTAGTAAAAGACAGAAACGAAGAGGGAAAGGTAGGGAGGTCAACCAAGGACGTGCCTCGTTGGCTACCTCACAATTGGGGAGGGAAAAGGGGGAGAATAGATAAGAAGGAAAGAGAAGAAAAATAATAAAGGAACAGCCATTCGCAGTGTCAGTCACAGAGGAACGTCCGCTGCCACAAGCGTTCGTTCAGTTCAGTAGCCTCCAAAAAGTTAAGAAAGACCTTTAGGGCATTTTGTATGCAAGAATGCATAGGCCATGGTCCGAGGACCTTTTCCTCGAAGACCTCCCTATTATCCAACAGGTTGAGTTTTGCTTGTAGAACGTCAAAGGATGGGCAGTGGCACATTAGGTGCTGTAGTGGCTAATCGCACCCGCACAAATTGCACGCCTGTTGGCCGTTCCTATTAGGAATGAATAGGCCTTTGTAAATGCGACGCCCAACCACATGCGAAACAGAAAAGTTGTTTCGCGATGGGAGAGTTCAGGTAGCAGGCGAAGTCGCAAGTTATGGTCGAGAAAGCGCAAGCGTGAGTTGGTTAAACCCAATGGATTCGATTGCAGAAGTGTGATGTGGCGAGCAAGGGATTGAAATTGCCGTGTAGCACCGGTTCTTGAGGGTGGTATAGGAACCCGCTGATGTTTTTGATAAGCCGAGCGCGCAGCTTCATCTGCGCTGCTGTTGCCGACAATTTTACATTTGCTCGGCAACCATTGAAATACGATGTCGTGTCCTTCCTCGAGCACGTGGTAATGAGCGCGCCTTATTTCGTACACTAGCTGCTCGTGCAACGCGTGACGTACGTAGGGCGAACTGCGGGTTTTCTAGGGCTGCTTTGGCATCGCAGAAAAGGGCCCAACGATTTAGTGGCTGCTGGAGCACATAACTGAGTGCACCTTGAAGAGCCACAAGTTCTGTTGCTGTAGACGTGGTATTGTGCAAATATTTAAATTGCAAAGAGACCGTGCCCGATGAAACGACTAATACTCCGGTAGAGCTGTTGGAATTGGTGGAACCGTCCGTGAAAATTTGTATGCGGTCGAAATAAGACGAGTTGAGGAGAAGCAGAGATAAATGCTTCAGGGCTAGTGGAGTCACATCTACTTTCTTAGCAGTCCCAGGAACTGAGAGGCAGACGTGAATTTGCCGGATACATTGCAATGCCAATGTTGGGCATTTCGCAGGCTTGAACCCAGATGGTATAGAGTCATGGTGTCTCGTCACAGTACCACAGGATGTAGCCTGTGGTCGTCGCACTGGCAAATCGGCTAAATGGTGGGATGGTAGCCGAGAAAGGTGTCGAATGTGCGCTCTTAGCATCTCGCCGACGACATGTGTGGTGGTCGGGTGCTCCTGTCCAATGACAATCGTTGCCGCTCTCAAAGAACATCTCGGGAGGCCAAGACATGTCCGAAGTGCTTGGGCTTGTACTCTCTGTAGGGCAAGGAGATTAGTCTTGCATGTGTTGGACAAGACACGAGGACTGTATCGCAGAAATCCGAGAGAACATGCCGTGTATATAGTTGTAACACGGAGCGCACGGATGGTCCCTATGACTTTCCAGCTACGAATTTAAACATATTAGCGCGAAAGCATTACAGGCCCCATTACGCGAAAATCCTGCGTTGTCGTCGGCGACGTGACCGAAAGATCGTACTAAAAATGGCCGACGGCGCGAAGACTAAAACATGTATGAAAAGAACGCTCAGATTGACGTCATATTTGTTAGGCAGGTTTCTCTAAACAAAGTAAATTATTGCCTTCGAAAAGAGAATTAGGTAAATTTCGGTCTGGGTTGAAATCAAACCCGCGCCTCCGGGGTGCGAGACGAGCACGCTTCTCTGGCGCCACGGTGGCTCCGTAGTCGTGGTTGACTCAAGTTGTGTCTAGTGCGTGTGTCATCGCACACATCAACGTACTGCCTCCGTTACTGCTTCCCACGCGTCAATTTCTCTTCGAATTTCATCGATGCTGTGTCTGCTGCGATGCACTCTCGACGCCAAATAATGAGTGCATAAAATGAGATGTGCCTAGTGCGTGCGTCATTGCATACGTATTGTCGCTACTCTTGCGCGTCACTTGTTCTTCGGATTTCATCGGTGCTGCCTCTACTGCGATGCACTCTAAAGCGTCTAATTCAGCGGCAGCTGTGAAACGTGGTCGCCCACAGAAGCACGCCTCAGAAGACGAAGCAAGGGAGCACAAAATAAGACGACATAGTCATGACAGACCTACCATTAGGCATTAAATAAGATTCATCGTTCTGCAGCAAAATAGTGCGAATGCTTCCACCCTGTGACCAACGTATACGGGTGGGCGGGCGCGCGCACGCACGCACGCACGCACGCACGCACGCACGCACGCACGCACGCACGCACGCACGCACGCACGCACGCACACACACACACACACACACACACACACACACACACACACACACACACACACACACACACACACACACACACACACACACACGCCGATCCAGCAGAAATAACTTTAATGCATGTCGAAAAGCTCAATCGAAAACATTTCACCTAAGCGATTATAATGCTTTCGCATTCCCACACGTAAGTCGTCCTAAGTGTGTCTTTTGATTCTTTCCTCAATACAAATGTTTTTTCTTCATGTAGGGCACATGGGGACTACAGGTGAGCTCACAATCCACAATAACGCCTAAGAACCTGTGAGTTTTCTTTTACGCAAATGTCTAGTCCTCGATGCACACCGGGTAGACAGACATCGGTTTTCGTGTGAATTCCACTAGTACACATTTTTCTGCAGCTATCGAGACCTTGTCGGCGAAGGTATTCCGCTGTCAGGGTTGTTGCCGCTTTCGGCATTATCGCGCGCACTTGTCGCCGCATCACGCCGGATGCCCGGATGCTTAATATCATCGGCGTAGAGCGAGATATCAGCCGTCTGTGGTAGCGTTTCGGCGAGCCCCACTAGAACGATAGAAAAGAGTCGGGCTCAACGCTCCACCTTGTGGAACACCACGATTTACGATGTATATATTTGCCTGGCCATCTTCTGCAAGGAAAAACACATATTTCCTTGAGAGATAGCTCCCAATCCATCTAAAGACGTGGCCTCCAAGTTCTGCGGCCTCAGGAGCTTGGAGAATGGCTTCGTGGGTTTTGTTTTTTTAGGCACCTTTTACGTCTAAGAGTGCCACAGAAAGATGCTTTATATCTTCTTGTTTCTGCACGGGGGTCACAAGATCAATGACGCTGTCAAATGATGACCGTCCACGTCGAAAACCAGCCATAGCATCAGGTTAGATGTTATAGTATTCGAGATACCATTCCATACGTGTCAACAACATCCTCTCCATGACATTACCAATGCGACACGCAAGTGCCATTGGCCGGTAAGATGTAACGTCCAGCGGATACTTCCCAGGTTTCAGTAGAGGCACCGGTCGGCTACATTTCCAAGCGTCGGGGACTTACGCCGTCACGCCAAGATTGATTGAAGGTATCCAAAAGACAGTAGTGTGCTCTTGGACCTATATATGCCTTAAATGTAGCGTAGGTCACCCTACCGGCACCGGGTGATGACGACCACTTGCATGTAGCCAAAGCCGCTTGCAATTCTTCCATAGAGAAAGGCACTTGCATACTTTGATCTCTTGCGACAGGAATGTCATGTAGCGAGAGGTCAGCCAGCTCAACGAAGTCGCCAGTAATCTCCGCGCAAAAATCACCAGCAACCTCAAGCTCTGGACGACTTTCATGTAGAGCCAGCGCTGTGAAGGGACAATGTTGTTGTGGAAGTGATCGAAGACCCTGAGGAGCTCTCCACATGGAGGATAATGGCTTGAGAGGGTCCAGCAATTAGCTGAAGCTCTCCCATCATTGGTTTTAAGTTTGTTCATCTGACGCTAAACTTTCTTCTGCATGCGTCGGGCTTCCCTCAGGTCATAAATGGACTTAGTGCGCCTATATCGTCTCTCGACTCGATGGCGGATCGCCCGAAGCCTGTCCAATTTTCGGTCAAAATCTGTGCATCTTGCAGATATTGTACATGTCCGCGTAGAAGCCTGCAACGCTTGTCTGATCGTCTTCAAGGAGGTGCTCGAGATGTTCATGTCTGCACTTGCCCTCGATCGAAATGCAATAGGCTTGCCAGTCCCTATGTCTTGATAGCACAGGGGAGGCTGAACTGTCAAGGCATCTGATAATCACGTACGTAGACATATGGTCGCTGCCGTGAGCTTCAATGTCTGTGAAACATTGAACATTGGAAATTAAACTACGCAATACAAATGTCAAGTCCAAACAGCTGCTGTAAGTCGCTCCTCGGAGATAAATCAGGCTGTCATCGTTTAACACTCTTACTCCATTCTCGACAGCAAGATAAAAAATTGTGCCTCGTTCATTTACCCTGAAGCTTCGCCAAAGTGTACGATTGGCGTTAACGTCATCCATCATTATTCAAGGACCTGGAGACCTGTATGCCGTTTATTTTCTGTCAATGAAGTCGATATGATTTGGAATTTAGGCGCTTATCAGTGTGAAAGAAACCTCCGTTTTAACACATAGACACACGTATTTATTGTCATCGTGATGCGGCACTATTTGGTTAACATACGTCAGCTCCTTGTGGATATATACACTACAACTTGACTGCGTTCAATCCATAATGAAGAATTAAATTATTTATTATGCGAAAGTCGAATTGTCTTTGAAAAATGAGGTTCGCAAATCAGTATGGGGAACGTTTTCTGAAAAACAACGTGCCGAAATTCTGATATCCGGGACTATGTATCTCTGGCGTTCCTTTGAAGTATGGAAGCGCACTTGCTCCCGGAAAGGCCTCAGCGGAAAGGCCTCAAGACGGCAAGCCATCTTGTTACTGTAGACCCGCAAGTACTGGTTAAAGGGTGTCCAGGACTTGCAGTGCGCTTGTAGTGGATGGTGTTTGCATATTATTCAGGAGTACGCGGATAACACTCACCAGCGACCTCAGTACAGCAAAGACGTGGACATCTTGGACAGCTTGATTACCTGTTGTCGAAGCAGTGCTTTTCCGGCTGTCGGTGCTGTTGCTCCGCAGAGAAGTGTGCCTGTGGTGTCGCAGGCCTAGCAGCGTGAGATTCTCTTTTCTGAGCCTGACTATTCTTCCGACCATGTAGGGGCAGCGTGCTTGGTGGTGCTGGCGGTGGCGGCGGCGTAAAGGACCATTCTGGAGGCAAAACAGCACTTTTTTCTTTCTTGGAAACGCGCCGTCGACGGGAAGGTCGTCTTTTAACAGTTGTTATCGCTACCTTCTGTGACGAGCAGTCTTTGACCATTAGGCTCAAGATTATATTCTTATTGATTAGTGTGCAGTTTTTTGATGAGTCATCATGATGTCCACTGCAGTTTCTGCATTTCAGGGTAGTCGCTTTGCACGACTGCTGTGTGAGGTTCGGCGCAGCGCGGCCAAGCTGGTTTCTTGTTACGCACGTCACTCACATGGCCCATTCTCAGAGGGACTTGTGGCATTGAAGAGGCCTCAGAATATGGTCTCGAACGACACGACGAAAAAACCAACCTGCACATATGAAGGAACTATTGAATATACACAAGCGATACAGGCATAATGAGCTCGCACTAGGAAAATAAGTTGTGAAGACGCCATACATATGCGGATTTTCAGCGAACACTTATAACTTTTTTTTAAAGTTGCCTGTGGCAAGTAGCACAATTTTAGTCCATGAGCTGGTCTACTCGAAGAGGCGGGCATTGCACAAAAACATTAAATGCATAACCGACTAATTAAGGTTTTAACTAATTGGCGTATGGCCCATATTGCAATTTACAAATTCTAGCCGGGGAGTTCCGAATGCGTATCCACTTAAAACGAATTCTGAGAATGGCACCAGTTTCGAGATATGCATTCCTGAACTTTGCGACGAAATGCATTGGCGTTCTAGTTACTTTTGTGCTTCAATACATAAACGACGTTTTGTTAAAAAAGTAAGTGGAACGACAGTGCATTTTTACAGGAAGTTAGACGGCGCTTATCCCGTAAATGGTGTCATCCACACAATTATTTTCAACTGGATATGCCTTGCAGTCTCACCCGCCAGAATTTGTACTTTGCAATATGTGCCATAAGGTAATTATTTCTTTATTCTTCTTTTTATTCTTTATCTCCCAATCTCTTGGATGGAGGATGTCGAAATAAAGCTGCATGCAAGCAGCTTGAGGAGCCCTCGACCCCCGCTCAAGCAGCAACATGAGAGGGATACGCACACGTTTACATAATTCTGGAACACTTTCACACGGCAACACATACATATGGATTATGAACTATGAATTACAATGCACAAAAGACAAATGTATGCAATGAACACTTCAAGATGATGTTATAGCTTCAAGATCAAATAATTCAGAAGCAGTCGTGGAGCACTTTCGCAGGGCAACATATCAATATAGATTACAATACGCTGGAAGCAGAACTGTATATAATGCAAACTTCAATATATGTAGCTTCAAAATCAAACAATTTAGAAATAGGTGAAATAATGTGGTCAGGTTAATGACGCTTTAAAATGTGGTAGCGAGGCGTGCAATATACTGACTAGGGGTGACGGTTCGTGAGCAACTTGACTTCTGACGGAGTTAGGTTGCGAAATTTTATGCCTCTATCGTGGAAACTATTCAGACGTTTTCGTAGGCGACACTGAAGCATTTGATCACCATACTTAGTTCGGGACAGGGGAACTTTACACATTTATGTGTGAAGAGTAAATCGTGCAGGTTGGCTCTTTTGTAAATTTGTTATTTCGGCGAATCTGTTGCTATGTGTGCGATCACTGAACTAATATTGTTTTAATAGTGTAAGAATTAGGGTCGGGCATGAAATAAGTGGTAGCTGGCCCATGCCGTCGTCCGACTCATCCCCGCTAAGGACGTTGTTGAAGGGAGGGGCTTGTTCTAATCGAGAACGAGGAATATGGGATTTATTTACAATATCTACAGGAAGGAGGAGGAACGTTACATTTCATCAGTCTAGCATGACTGAAAAAGAAAGCACACCGAACAGCCGACAACGGCTGCTTAAAAACCCTCTGTCCTCGCTAGATCCGTAGGTGAGGGAAAACTGCCGTTCATCCTTCGTCCAATGGGAGCGTCCAAAGTAATCGTAGTCGACCCGCCTTTGAGGGGGAGGGTTCACACACTCACTTCCGCACTTTGGTTTCACTAAACACACCGAGGGGAGTGGGTCGTCGTAGACGGGTTGGTACGCTTGACCCAAACAGGCGCCTTTTGATCCCAAAGCTGACCCCGCAGCTAGCCGCCGCGTCTGCCAATTGACTGCGACGACTTTTGGGGTCCGTGAGAAAGCACCACAAAACAATCTTTTCCAGGAGTTCTCTTGCTCCAAGTAGACCGCGAAGCGCCAGCGAATCAACTCGCTGGCGCCGCTGGCTGTCCGCAGGAGGCGCACTGTCTGCTTTACAAAGCGAGTCGTCGCAGCGGACCGGGTCGGGTTCGAAGGTCGCTTCTCCGAAGATCGCTAACTCCGCAGGTCGATCGAAACAACTGCAGCGGGCTGGGAAAGGTGTCCAGTTCAGTACCCCTGCAGGCCGATCGTAACAATAGCCTTTGAGTATATATTTGTTAAATTTTAGTAAGGTTATACTTTTCAAAGACAGGTTGCGTGTGCTCTGTGTATGATAATTTTTCAATATACGCGCTGTATTTTTGCTGTAGTAACAGTTTGTTAAAGTTCGGTTCAATTGTCGAACCCCACAACAAATGAAAATACTGTATTGGGAGGTGTTTAATGAGTTGTATATTAAGAGCTTTACGGATGCAGGAAAAGCATATCTATGCCGATTGAATAGGCCTACAGTGCGGACAACTTGAAGTTAACTTCGTCAACCCACAGCAGATGGCAAGGAAAATACATACCAAGAATCTTATTAATTTTTTCCTATTTGCTCAACGCTTTCTTTCCGCCCAGCAATAGCATTTATCTCCTTCCATCGTTTATCACTGTTTCCTGCACATGATAGAATTTGTTGCAAAAGTATGCATTCTTTGTTCTCTGTAATTCTTTACATAGTTTATTACGAAAAACAGTAAATTCTTTCGTGTACAGGTTTTCGTGTGCTTGATGAACCTGGCAAAGAGCCTCTCGTTTTTTTTTACTTTTTGTTAATAATTGTTTATTTAGCGATTGTTTTCTAATACTGTTCTTGTTCGCACGTCGTTTTCTGAGAAACGAAGTGATTTCTGTATGTCGCAACATATTTCTCTAAGGAGATGTTGTAAGTTACCTCAGCATCAGCTACAAGAAAAATTTTGTTCCAGCACATTTGCTTAAGTTCTGAGTGAGTGAGAGAAATAAACTTTATTGGTAGAGCAGGCTTCTTGAGCCCAAAGGTGGGTGGCCTCCTCAGTCCAGGTAGCCATGGCTCGCTGCTGCCGCCCGAGCCCTGTTCACCAACCCTAGCTGGCTGTCAGGGTCTTGCGTCACCAGCAGAGCCTCCCACTGGTCTTCCGATTCTTCCTCTATATCCGCTTCTTCCTGCATGTTATCGCCTGGTGGTGATGATGACGGTGCTACTTCGCGGTTATTTCTGCACTCCAGCACCATATGGCGCAAGGTGTTGGGCGTGTCCGGCGGGCAGAACTTGCAGTCTCTCCCGTAGGTGCCCGGATACATGGCGTGCAGCAGTGTTCCATGCGGGTAGGTTCCAGCCTGGAGTTTTCTCCAGGCTACCGCTTGCTCCCTACTCATCGTCTTATGCGCGGGCGGGTAGCGACACCTCTGCTTCCTGTAGTGCGCCAGGATGTCCGAGTACTTCTTGGATATCCGTTCATCATCCTCGTCGCAGTCGCTGGTCCGTGTTCTCTGCGCGTCGGAGATGGCTCGGCGTGCATGATCTCGAGCCGCGGCGTGCGCCGCCTGGTTCCCCGCGAGAGACTCGTGTCCCGGCGTCCAGAGGATTTGTGCTGTTTCTATCTCGGTGTTGGTCAAGACCTGAAGTGCTGCCTTTCCGATCCTTCCGTTCACATACCTGCTGCATGCTTCTTGCGAGTCCGTTACCACGGTAACCAGGGTCTTCTTGCAGGTTGCGATGGCCAGGGCTTGTTAGATACGGGACCGTTTCGTGAGCCTACTTCGAGTTCACCAGACCACATCGAATCGCGCCACAGCTAATTAAGAAGCGCAGAAGCACGGATACCACATTCCAGAGGCGCGGCACGTGCAAACAAGTTGGCGGCCCCCATCTCGTATGCCACAGGTGGAGCTATTCACTGCTTGACTCTTCCCGAAAGTGAAGCGAGAGCCTGGCACTGTTCCAGGTAACTTGGGTCCAAGAGGCAAGACGGGTGTAATGCACCGTGAAACCCTGGCAGCGTCGCCCCCGCCCGCCCATTGTGACGGCGCATTGCAAGTCAGCAAGGCAAGACCGCAGGGAGAAGTAAGCGCTCGGACAATTGGGGACCAAGCAGCGACTCTCTTCACCGGGTATGACACAATCGCACGGGCGTCTACCGTTGGCCGAAAATGACGACACCTGAGCCGGCTCGCCGATTGGCCAAAAATGGCGTCACCTGAGCGGGCTCGCCTATTGGCCGAACGTGACGTGTCTTCGAGACACCTAAGGGCTTAAAAAGAGCATTCCTAGAGCATTCCTACAGCATTCTTTCATTGATCTCTTTCGAGCTTCTTGCCACGGGCCGCAGCGTCCGAGTTGCTGCCGGCCCGTAATGACTCTATGAGTGTTAATTTCTTGTTCGTCTCATTGTAAGTAATGTAAATAAACCTCCCAAGTTTTCATCCCGAAGTCCTCCTCAACTCCTACAGGCTATGCCCAGCTCCTCCGCTGTGCTCGCGTCCTTGGCACGTATGGATGTGGCTGTAAGTTGTTCGCCCTTCTCGTCGACAACGCTGATTGCAAATCGGTCGTTTGTTCTGTACGCAGCTGCGTCCGTGTATCTCACATTTTCTTCTCTGCTGTTGGTGCGTTCAAGTATGTGCTTGAGCGCCTGTATTCTCGCCTGTCTCCTTTCCTTGTCGTACTCGGGATGCATGTTTCCGGGAATGGTACTTATGTGTAGCTTGTCTCTGATCTCGTGGGGAATATGCTGAGGTAGGTGCCTCTCATCCTCGACTTGGTAGCCCAGATCGTGGAGCAGGGCTCTTCTCGTTTTTGTTAACTATAGTCTCTCCAGTTGGTTGACGTTATGCGCTTCCACGAGCTCTTCCCACGTGTTGTGAACTCCCATTTTGAGTAGTTTCACTGTGGATGTGGAAGGGGACAGGCCCAACGCAATTTTGTAGGATTTTCTGATGAGGGCGCTTACTTTGTCTCGTTGACTGTTCTTCCTGTCAACGTATTGGGTCCCGTAGGTGACGATGCTCGTGAACAGCGCTTGTATTATTCTCGTGCAGTCTTCCTCCTTGAGTCCGTGCCTTTTGCTCGTCACTCTTTTGATAAGGTGGGTTATTTGTTGCATTGTTCTCTGAATTTTTTCCAACTCTGCTCCCCCGGCCCCGTCCTTTTGAATCAGGAGTCCGAGGATGCGGAGCCTCGTTACCTGCGTAATCGTGATGCCTCCCACCTTTACTTCCGGGTCTGGTGTATGCTGCGGTTGTCGGCCTCTCAGCACTTTCTTAGCACCAAGAGCTCTGACTTTTCTGGTGCGCACGTCAGTCCACATGCTTCCAGGTAACTCTCCGTTGTGTCAATCGCTTCTGAGTAAAACATTTTTAAGGAACGCTGAGTTATTGATCGGAAAGTGATACTTGTCTTTTTTAAGCTACGATCAGGGCATCTGATGTTAATAAACAAATAAATTGGCGTATGATCAACTATTGAACTACTTAAAACACAACTTGTAGTGCATGACAGGTCATAATTCGCCAGAAAAGCATCAAGAATAGTCACAGACGGTGAAGTAATTCTAGTCACTGGTTCTGTACTGGTAGCACATCAATTAGAAGTCAACAGTCCTTCAAAACTCATTTTCTTAGCCGTTTCCAAGCTCATATCGATGTCGAATTTACTGAGAAAATTATTTAAAAAAGTTAAAAACGATGATAGATTGCCATCAGGTGGGCGGCAGCACAGTAAGAATTCCGTTGGTATCAACTCACAGCATTTCATAGTCACTAGTAGTACAGGAAAATTCAGGTAATAGGCTACATAACATAGACTCATCTACTAATAACGACACACCCCCTCCACGTCTGCGTGACCTATTCAAACATGATGTTTTCTTTTTAATAAGCTTAAAAATGTTAACGTCATTATTACACCAGGTTTCGCTTAACATCATGATATCACAGCATGTATTTATATAATCAAAAAAGCTTTCTCATTCTTATATTTTGTTTTTTACTGAGTGTAAATTAATGTGTAAGCAATTTAGACCCTTTTTGCAGGTGCGGAGATTAAACCATTCAGCCGTAGAGACGTGACTTAACTGCAGCATGGTGTCAGAAGACAACCAATGACTGGCGAAAAGGAGCTGTTTACTAACTCAGGCTTTGACGGAGCTTCATAAAAACATAATTAGTGGCTTTTGTTAATTAGTCGATTATGCATTTCATTGTGTGTGTGTGTGTGTGTGTGTGTGTGTGTGTGTGTGTGTGTCGCAATGTTCAGTGACTAGAATTATGCTATCTTCCACAGGTAAAGCTAGACACGTAGTCTAGCTTTTTTCTTGCAACCGATGTGTATGCGAGCAGTTGCATGAGTGGTGGTGCATGCCGCAAATGACGCTTTAGGAACCCAAGCATTTGGTTAGCTGGTGTAACGGTGCTAATAACATGCGGAAAGGATTTTGAAATTGTTCGCTGAAGCACCCTGCATGTATCCGGTAATAAAACATGTCCAAGAAGGCAAGTGATTACTTCAGACACCAAAAAATGTCCTTGGGCAGCTGATAGTAGCAATGTTCTTGAGAAGGCCGTTCCGGTCGATGGCTACTCTGTAAACATATATGACGGAGACGTCGTCGTGTGGACACGTGGACGGGCAACTTGAAAGGTTTTGCCTAATGCAATTATGTGTGACGGGGCTGAGATGTAAGGCGCGCGATTAGGGGATCAATGGTGGTCGTTTATATATTGAAGTGCGACAAAATGGGAAGTTGGGCTACTGATGAGCCTGCTAATCCCAACTCCACACATATTAAAAAAGCTCACGAGAGAATGATATAAATAGAAAAATAAAAACAAATAATCAAGAGCTTTCACAATCGCACAGAATGAAACTCCCTAAATACACCCTATAAATATATAAAGACCTTAATATAAACTGTAAATCTAGATATGCATAATGCAGAGTCAGCGTATTACCTGTGATGAATAGTAGAACTTGCGGAACAGTGCCAGACTAGTAATGCGGCGGTGATGGGAAAGAAGATAGGGAGGTCAGACTGTGCTTTTAGTGACCTAACACTTATATTAATAGGAGGAGTGGCTGAACCTTGCGGTGCGATTATGAGCTGAGTAACGTGCATTGATTAAGCATGTCTCGGGTGGGCTACAAATGACAGACACGTTGTCTAGCTTTTTTCTTGCAACCGATGTGTTTGCAACCGATGCAGTTGCACGAGTGGCGGTGCATGCCGCAAATGACGCTTTAGGAACCCAAGCATTTGGTTAGCTCATGTAACGGTGCTAATAACATGCGGACAGGCATTGGAGAAGGTAACACCGAGATATATCATTAAACCAGGTTGCAAGTTCCGCGCTGACGTCAGTAATTGCCTAAGAAAAGGTAAGGCAACTGCAACGACGAATGAAAGACACGGCTTTACATTTAATAAGGTTAAGCGTCATTAGCCAAGCTTCAGTCTAACTCCTGCGCATGGTTAAGGTCTTTTGCAGGGCGAATTGGTCAAAAACGTTAGATAGAAAATGGTAGATTACACAATCATCGGCGAACATACGAAAAGAACAAGAAACGGGCAGCGGCAAGTCGTTAATATACATTAGGAAAGAAAGATGACCGACAACAGAACCTTGTGGGACACCTGATGTTACCGGAAAGCAGTTAGGTGCTTGATCACTTTAAAGGATAGATAGGAAGTGGCTGGGTAGAAATTATTCAATTTTTTACAGCGAAGCTGTTAGCCTCTATAGTTTGCTAGAATTTTTCGTTCCCGTCAGAAAACAAAAAAACATCGCAAAAGTGCATATCTCCTTTGGAATCAGGCATACAACACACAGTGCCGTATTCATGTAAATAAAAAAAAAGCACAAAACAAGCCTCAACGCCGCATGATGAACGATAATGCGCATGTGAACAATGCGAGGCACGTTCCTTCTCCCCGCGTATGTTTCCCGGTAGAGATTACGGTTGCATAAGCTGCTCCGGTAGGAAAGGGGCAACCGCAGCATACGAATCAGTGAGTGACATCACCAAAATTTGTATATAATGCTGAGACATGCATAGCAACTCACTCAGTTCATTGCGAGACCGCTATGGGTAGACCATGCGAAGTTAGGACTCCCGAAGAGCAACATGAATACGATAAGCGTCGAAGAGTGCAAAATCGTAATGCTCAACAACGGTGTCGTGCTAAGACTAGGCAAGACAATAAAACATTTCATATCCCCATTGACGGCATTTGACTGGTTTTCTAATAAATAAATAAATAAATAAATAAATAAATAAATAAACAGCTTCGCTGGCCATCCACTCTCGCAGGGTCGGGATGGCGAGTGAGTTTTTTTTTTCTTTATTGCGTTCAATTTCGTATTTTAGGGCGTAGCTTTAACTGTGAAAGCTTTAATATTAGGCGCTGGTTTTGGTACTTTATCGAAAACTTTCGTGGGCAATCCAGAAAAATGGCTTTAAAAGTTAGAATCAAGATTGTAGTGTATCTCCTGCGCAAAGATAGCGAGTGGCGTTTCGCAGGGCAGGCCCTTGCGAAAGGCCATGCTACGAGGGATGGAAAACATTATTTGAATGCAAGAAGTTGACGACTTGAAAATCGATTACATGTTCCACCATCTTGCGAGGCATACTTGTTAAAGAAATAGGGCTGTAGTTTAATTATCTGTTTTTGTTACCTGATTACAAGACTGGCACCATCTTCCTTATTTTCTATTTAAATGGAAT
The DNA here is from genome assembly GCF_050947875.1 of Dermacentor variabilis. Lineage (NCBI taxonomy): Eukaryota > Metazoa > Arthropoda > Arachnida > Ixodida > Ixodidae > Dermacentor > Dermacentor variabilis. Next base: position 17,054,951 of record NC_134569.1, on the reverse strand, counting down.
ACCGCATGGGGACAGTGACTGAGAAAACAGTAGTGCTATACGCGGAACAAATTAGTCTTGTATTCTTGAGCAGGGGCGTCCTGAACTAATTCAATGAAAACCAGCAAATTATAGAGTTTTAAACGGTCTATAATAAATGAAACATACATTAACTCAAAATCAGTTATTAGGCATGGTAGATGATAAAGTTCAGGGTGGAAATAAAAGGTCGAGGATGACTTATATTTGAGTAAATACGAAAGGAAATGCAGAGTTAAAAATATTAGTACGTTCAATGTTCGACATAACTTCCCCAAACTTGGTGGTATTACAATAAGGCAGGTTTCTTGCGGGCTTATGGTTTTCCAAGGTCACCTTGGGCTATTTCTGAGCATGTTTGGTAGATCTCTGTGTGTGTGGTGGATCTGTGTATGTTAGTTTGAGAGGCATAATTTGGGGAATATGTGCTTGCGTTAACTCCGTTAAATTTGGGTTTAAGTTAGACCCATCTTCGTGGATGGAGCGGTGGAAAAATGATTTTTGCGAATGTCGGAAAGAAAAAAAGACTATATATATATATATATATATATATATATATATATATATATATATATATATATATATATATATATATATATATATATATATATATATATATATAGTCGCTTTTGTCGACAAACAAAATGTTTCGTGTAATTTTGGAGTGCGGTAGGCGTATACTTAGGAAATGCAGTCCGTGACCTTGCGATCGCTAATTTCTTTCAGATAAGTGAGGCTAAGCAGGCTATCATGTTCACTGGTTTGTATTGTATTCTATCCAGTGCTTGTGCAATTCCCTAAGTAACAACGTGTTAGTTTAGTTAATAATTGGCTCAGCTTAAAGTTCATGTAAACATCAAGAAAATGTTTCACTCCTGTATGACTGTTAGTAGTATAAATTGGGGTAAGCCAGTTAATATCCGGGAAGATGAAATCTCCGAAGACGGTGTGTGTGTGTGCATTAAGTGTGCCGACGTGATTTCGCTTACGGTGTTAAATTTCCGTGAGAGATGTGGATTACTGTGCGGTGACCTTCAGCAGACACCGATCCGTACGGTTTGCGCCGAAGCAAGACAAAGCACCGAAACAGTATTTAAATCGGATGTGACATTAACTATCCACAAATAAGAAACGACCTGTCATCCTGAGATTGTTCGATACGAGAGACAAAGCGTTAATTTTTAAACAATGCCACAAGCTGAAGAACATTACTATATCAATAAGTGAAGACTATTCGCGAGAAGTTCGAGAAGTTAGAAGGAAGCTGTGGGGGCAAGTCGAAAGAAAACCGCGAGAAGGGTGATAAAGTTTCCTTAGCTTTTAACAAATTATACATCAATAGGACAGCTTATATTTGGAGCGAGGAAACAAATGAAAGAATTCCTGTTTTAGAAAACGACGCAGAAAAACCATACCGCCCAACGACCCGTCGTCACGCGCAAGCGCAGAAATAGGCACGAGAGTCGCCGATGATCCAGACAATGTTTCAAAACTTTCGTGTTTAGAAATCTTCGAACCTGCCATCCACAGAAATTCAGTTTCAGCCAAGGATAAACGTCTGCGTATCGTGAATTTTAATGCTCGTAGCTTGGTGAACAAGATAGATTCCCTAGAAATTCACTTGCTACAACACGATCCGCACATCGCAGTCATAACGGAAACCTGGTTGCGCAGCGATATAACAAATGAACTTGTTTTTCCACCCCATTACAAAGTATTTCGTAAGGATAGACTGCGCGGAGGCGGAGTTATAGCGGTTCTAGTTAAAGATCAAATCGGCGCCACGCTTATCGGTGATACTCCCGAACTAGTGTACCTATGCGTCAGGTTATCGTGCTGGCTGGTCAATGCTTTGTGCTGCTCGCATTTTATAGACCACCTGATGCTACACCAGATTACTTGAATAAACTTAAAGAGCACATGTCTCTCTACCAAAATAAGAAAATTTTTCTGATCGGCGATCTTAACTTGCCTGGTGTCAATTGGGAGCTCCTCCAAGCAAACAATAAGGTTGATGCAAATGCTAACATTATTTTTGACATTATGCTAACACATGATCCTATTCAAGTGGTTAATGAACCCACGCTTGTGCAAGGGTCATCATGTTCTATATTAGATGTTATTGTTTTAAACCGGACCTTTTCCGAGCATACCGTGTCAATCGAAAATGGCTTATCTGACTATTACCTTATTGCACTTTCCTTGCCCATTGTCAAAATACTGTTCCGAAAACTTCCAATACCAAATCTTTTAAAGATTACACCAGAGCGGCTGACGCCAGCATAGTCGAATACATGGAAACTTGTCTTACGCGCTTTGCAGATTGTGGTAGTGATGTGTCTGCACTTTGGACCGCGTTTACTACAATGTGCAGGCATTCCATAGATACATTCAAACCCACTAAAACTAAGAAAGTCAATAAAAGTACGTCTTGGATGACGCGTGGAATAGTACAACTAAAGCGCAAAATTAAACGAATAAAAAAGAAGCATCCACGCACAGTCGTTATCACGGAACACCAAAAAAAAAAAAAAAAAAAAGCTGTCATGCGCCGTGCGCGATTCAAAAAATTTTTATTTTTCCACAACATTGCCCAACTTTATAAAAAAACGCACCGGATAAGTTTTGGGGATACCTTGGCAATAGCAAGAAGACTGTTCCGGAAATTGCAGTTAATGGAACCATTCTTAACGACTTGAATGCCATCGCACAACATTTTAACACTTACTTTCATAGCGTATTCTCCCGTGCACGATCAGGCTCACCTTTGAGTTCTGCAGTGTTTGAAGAGCATGAGGCGAACTTTATATCTTACCATGGCATTGTGTCTATGTTACTCAATTTAAAAAAACCAAAACAACCCCTGGCCCTGACAACCTCCCGAATGTGTTTCTTAGGCGATACGCCGAAACTGTTGCCAAATTGTTAGTTGTATTATTCAGAGCATCTTTGTTATGCGCGAAAGTGCCTGAAGATTGGAACATGGCTCGAGTTGTTCCGGTCTTTAAGAAAGGCGATTGATTATTGCTCAAAAATTACCGCCCCATACCATTAAGTCATCTTGCTGCAAACTTTTCGAGCACATAATCGCAACTCGCATTAATGAATTTTTAGATGAACACTCCATACTAACAATTGCTCAACATGGCTCCAGAAAAGGTTTTTCCACTACCACACAATTAGTAACAATAATTGATTCAATTGCCGAAGCTTTGGATGCCAATGGTCAAATTGATGCAGTGTTTTTGGACTTCAGTAAAGCATTCGATAGGGTAATTCATAAAAAGCTGATTTTAAAATTAAGGGACATTAACCTTCCGGACATCATAATTACCTTGATTACAGACTATCTGGATAATCGCCAAGAGTATGTTTCAGTTGATGATCCCAACTCGGGATATCTACCAGTCACTTCAGGTGTTCCCCAGGGCAGTGTCCTGGGTCCATTGCTCTTTCTTTTATATATTAATGACATTGTTACCGTCATCGTCAAACCAGGAACACAAATAAGGCTGTTTGCGGACGACTGCGTTGTATTCCGTACTATTAAGTCCGTGGAGGATCAGAAGGAACATAACTCTAGCTTGAATAATATATTTTTGTGGTGCGAAGAATGGGGCATGGCTGCAAACATAGATAAAGCTGTCTCTCCTCGCATAACGCATAAAAATAATCGCCTGGAGTACACGTATCAAATAGGATCTGTTTCATTAAAGCAAGTTGAGAGTTACAAGTACCTTGGCGTAACGTTCACTAAAAAATTTTCTTGGAACCTTCACATTGACAACACATGTTCTTCCGCCTTTTGAAAGCTAACCTATCTGCGACACAAACTAAGAACTGCCCCCTCAAACGTTAAGCTACTCACTTACCTAATCTATATCCGGCCAAAACTAGAATATGCTTGCGTTGCATGGGATCCCTATGCTAAAGTCAATGTTAACAAACTTGAGAGAATACAGAGAAAATCTGTTCGTTTTATTTATTCTAAGTTCAAAAGTTCGGATTCCCCGTCAGAGTTGATGTTGGCTAACGACATTCCTTCGCTTGAACAACGAACACAGAAACACAGGCTAGATTTTTTTCTTCATCTAATTAATCAAAAATTGGCTCTGGACCCTTCACTATATGTAAGTCATCTCTCCACTAGGTATGCACGACACCATCGTCCGGATACACTGGCACCTATCTATGCTAGGACAGACAGCTATAAGTTCTCCTTCTTTCCCCGGACTATTTCTGAATTGAATTCGCTGCCCGCCCCTTACAACATGTGACTGTGTTTTATGTAAGTTTTTATTGTCTTTTTTTTCGGCATAGAATGCGTTCTCCCTGTTGAATAAGCGGGGCAGGTCCTCGGCTCTCAAACTCCCTTGCCTTTGATGTGCAATTCCCTTGGCTTTTTTTACATCGTTCTGTTTGCACCATTAATTGATTTAGGTATTGTGTTTTGATCTTTTCACTAAGTGTTTCTGTGAGCAATATATCATTGTAATGTCTATATATTTTATGAATGTATACGAACGTATCTTGTATATGTCTTGTACTCAATGTCTGCCGTCCTGCAAGGACCACAATGTGGTCTGCAGTATGTACTAAATAAATAAATAAAACTATCCCCCTTTCTCCTTCCCCACGTGCAGGGTAGCTAACCGTGTTAGCTTTGGTTAATCTCCCTGTCTTTGCTTTTTGTATCTCTCTTCAGATGCGAAGCTCCATTGTGAGGTCATCACGGTGTTTAACGTTAGTCCGTGGCCGGACCTTGTCGTCGAAGGACGTCATCGGGCCTGTTCTGTCCCCTAATGTCCCGAGTCCTTGGGCATTCCCACACGAGGTGATTCTCGCACACCAGTTTGGAAGTCCTTGTGCGAAAATTAATCACCGTGTTGCGTCGCAGTGCCGCTGCGTGTTGACGCGACATCCAGACCTTGCGCCAAAGTGCGCAGTTCGTGTAAGGAACTTGTCGTGAGCCCGACAGAGCGAGTCAGACGTAAGTTCAGGCGTACCAAGACGCGGTTTGTAGTGCCTGTAGTAAACAATGCGCAGAAAGAATTACTGCACCGAAGCGGTGCACTGATCGTAACGCGAACTGTAGCGTTGACTTTTCTTCACTTTTCGCTTTCCTAACTCTTTCTCTCTCTCTCCCTGTACATATTGATATTGCAGTATATATATATATATATATATATATATATATATATATATATATATATATATATATATATATATATATATATATATATATATATATATATATATATATATATATACATACATACATGTAATTTGCAATATCAACGCGAAAATCATCCTGCGCCAACGAAACTCACTTAATAATTTTTCCATACAAGATGATAAAAAAAACAAGGATACGCGCCTAAGAAAAAGGGAAAATTAGACGAACTACGCTTTACTTACTATGAAAAGCATTCGAGAACCCCTGCCTTCAATGACAGCCGTAGCTCAGCACTGTAAGTGCCACGTCCGATGTCGATAGCACCTGTACGGTTATCGTTCATGCTGCTGTTGGTGCTTTCGCTGAACGAACGCTGCATATTCACATGGCCTTCATTAAAATAAGCGTTGGGGAGCGTTAACTGCGATCTCTCTTAACGTATACGTACCTAAATTTACTTCGAGAGTGCCTACATTTACGAAAAGAGAGAAAAAGAAAAGAAAAGTGGGGAAGGGGTAAATATGTATAGAGATGTTTTGATATGCGACAGCAGGTGCACCTGGGAACAGACGCGCCCAACGTGAATATACCATCGGTATTATTGAGGAGATACGGAAGCCAGATTGGGGAACAGAAAAAAGGAGACGAAATCTCTTGTGAACGCTCGCGTGCACATGGGCGCATAAATTTCCCAGCATTTATGGTGAGTCTGGATCCTTCATAGTTTCTTTCTTTCTTGTCAGCACACTGGAAATCGAAAGCAGACGTAAATTAAGTGAGACAAAAGCATTAATAAGTTTCGTACAGCGACGGTGTATACGTAATTGAACACTCGAGTCGTAGGAGCCCGGGGGGAAATGAGAATACCTGACGAAACATCATTTTGCATTTGCTGCCGGAGTCATTTACCACGCTTTCTGACTCTGCAAAGCATAAGCAGCGCGAAGGAAATCGATGCGCCGCACGTGGCCAACTTGTCTTCGTCCACCTGGCTCCACGCCATCGCCGGTGCAGTTGCGGGCAGCGCGGTGATAGCCTGCCACTCTGGCCATGCTGACCGACATGTAGGTGACTACATACACACAAGCAGCGCCATAAAGTGGAGGGAAAACTGGGCAAGTCGTTTCCTTCAATAATTCTTCCACTTGATACTCAACGCTTGATTTGTGCTATGTCTACCCCTTCCTTCGTCTTCGTTTTCAGTGCGCTGTTTTTATCACCCACGAACCCACGAAGTGGCCAGAGACATATTACCCTAGAGGTGTCGAAGCCGTACATCTAAAACTCCGTAATCGGTTCAAGGAATCTAAAAAGGAAACTGTCGGCCAATGTCGACGCTAAAAAAGACATGGTCGATGTACAGGTGGATGCACTGCCAGCGGGAACACGGAGTCCGTGGAGTAGCTCCGCGGAATTCCCCACCACCGGCGCCTCGTGAAGTCTTGCGGTGCAGGCACAATCAAGGCGATTGGCGAACAGCACGGCGAGTCGTCTGCTATGTTCACTCATTTGCTAATACTTCACGAGGCACCGACGGTGGCGCTCCGCGGAGCGCTGCCAGGGGCTCCTGTGTTCCCTCCCGTTAGCAGTGGCCGCGCTTGTACATGGTTGTTCAAATACTTCGATGAATAAATTTGGTTACGTCTCTATTTTGTCTCTTTTTCATGTTCGGCGCGCTGAACGCGGTCGGCAGCAGAGCGGTGATCAACTGTTGCCACAGCGCATGCGCGCAAAAGCGCGGCGAGCGAGCGCTTTTACTTTTGGCAAAAGCGCAAACGCAGCACGCTCTCTTCAGTGCGCCCGACCTGTATACGCCAGCATACTGCCGACAAGCCAACCTAGCGCGCGATGCACTCGGGTCTAGCGGCTTAGGTATGGGATAGGACATGTTCTACTAACGCGACAGCGTTAAGGGCTCCGTATCGCAGAAAATCTGGCTCAGCGTCCGCCGTCGGACGTCGTTCCGGCAAAAATATTTTCGAATGACCCATACCCAGGCTCTCCATGTGGCGCAAGGAAGCTACTGAAATAATTGAATTTCTCAAGCTAAAATACGCAGAAAAATAGTAAAGTACGACATTTCTTTCACGCGAAAACTCACTTTTTTCAGCGTTTCTACCATGCATAGACCGACCACTGCGTCCACCATTTTAGTGCGCCGGCGCGCGACTATTTTGGAGGCCACGGAGCGGCGTGCTCGTTTCCTTGCAATACCTCCAGATGGCGTTCGCCTCCGCCGCATCATGGCCCACCCAAGAGGCCTAGCTTTTACCAGAAACTGCATCGTGACTGGCGACGAGGGCGCGGCAGGGCGTCCACTCTCTCAACGCCAGCACTCGGCCAGCAGCATGCATTTTCGCCGTCATGCGACGAGAGCCGACCTTGTTCACCGAACGCACGCTTGAGAGCTTCACGATACCACTGCGCAAGCGCTCCGTCACGTGGCTTTTTTCGTATTTCGCGGGCTTGCTTTGCAGCCCGGAAAAAAGGACTACGTGAGACTTATCGTAAAGGAAACAACTCGATCGGTGATTTTTGAAGGTGCTGTACAAACCTGCGTATCATACTTGTGGTCCTCAGCCAATAATGAAAAAGTTGGGTAATTAAACTTAATTATTTAGTGAGTTATGGGGAAAACAAAAAGAATGCCTGAGTTATTATAGGCTATTGCGCATAGTATGCGTTCGGTGCAGTTCGCTTCCGACGCGCCTTTCATTTTTAAATTCTTGGCTCAAGTTATGTGGGACACCCTGTATATATATAGGGTGTCCCAACTATTATGCACCAAGATTTTAAACTATGCAAATGCCACGTAATGCCAGACCCAAGGTAATCTTGTTCGCCGTCGTTTGTAGATGCTCAGATTATTTTTTGCGTTCCGCCTAATTACATAATTGGTTTTAACTAATTAATCAACTTCTCAAATATTATAACTCGATGAAAGGTGTCAATGAGAAAATTGTAGAGGAACATGAAAAACTCCCGATACAGCTTTGTGTTGCTCAGTACGTGCAGCATAAAAGTGTTTTTCCGAGCGTGAAAGAAGCCCGCGAATACACGCAAAATTTCCGCGTGACTGGCCGCTTGAGGCACTTTATATGTTTTTATATATTTAACATAGAGACCTACCAATCACGCATGATGATGCAGGGAGAAAAGGCAATGCATGCCTGACAGAGGTATCTTATCCCGCCCAGTAGCAGCAGTACAGCGCGCATAAAAATGCACATTTGCTACAAATTATTTCGATGATTAAACAAGGAATTATAATTGGTGTATGTAGTTTAGGCAATAGTATTGTCGAGGTTATACATAGCACAGTACAATCAACGTTAATGACTTGCAATATTGACACGTGCACTTGTTTATCTTTTTGGGGTGACCGCTTTTCACCGGATAACAAATGTTAAACGTGCCTGCATATATCGAAATTTTCTCGAATGTTATCAATCAATCAATCAATTTTATTTCAGTATCAAAGACACTTGGTGGTTACAAACAAAAAGCCATATCTTTTTGGGGTGACCGCTTTTCACCGGATAACAAATGTTAAACTTGCCTGCATATATCGAAAGTTTCTCGAATGTTATCAATCAATCAATCAATCAATCAATCAATCAATCAATCAATTTTGTTTCAGTATCAAAGACACTTGGTGGGTACAAACAAAAAGCCATATCTTTTTGGGGTGACTGCTTTTCACCGGATAACAAATGTTAAACGTGCCTGCATATATCGAAAGTTTCTCGAATGTTATCAATCAATCAATCAATCAATCAATCAATCAATCAATCAATCAATCAATCAATCAATCAATCAATCAATTTTATTTCAGTATCAAAGACACTTGGTGGGTACAAACAAAAAGCCAGGCTTGACGAGGTCTGCACCCCCCAATACTTGCAGACAAGGCGCATAACAAATACAGCACGCCAACGTAAATAAACCAAACAGTGTACGGAAGTCAGGTGCATTTTTTATGGTCTTAAATCAGCTGCTATTGTCATAAATACTAGTAAAAGAAGCATAACAACAAATCATTGTGTGGAAATAAATAATAGAATAAGAAAGAAATACGCTTGAACACACGACAGGGTCGCATGAGTACATGAATACTGCATGAGTTTACACATTCTATTGCGAAAGCAAGAAGCACCGATAAATAGAACGTCACAGCAAAGCAAATAAAACAATTATGTGTGGCATTGTGTTATATTTGGAACTCTAAATTATGAAGCAGCGCAGGTATCATGGTATTTTCACATCTGAGTGCCGTACTTTGTACGTGTTCTAGGCACCTTCCAAAGCTCGATGTTCCATAGTTATCGATGGTTCCATCCGTTGTCTGTTGTCCCCGAAGCATGGTAATCTGATTGTATGAGCGACGCGAATTGTGTAGTACTGTTGCAGCACTGCGTGACTGAGGCAGAGGAAGAAGTAAAGTACGCGCGCGTGGGCCAATCCCCCATCGTGGGTAGGAGCCACACGTGCCACAGGCTACAACAACAACAACAACAGCTGGGCCTGGCCTGTGGCTTCCTCTTGGACCTCGCTTCACCCTGTGAATAAACATCTTTCGTAACATCTTTGGTGGACATGCGGGGCAAATCTTGGACGTTCCTGGACGACCCAGCTCGACCAACTGTCCGATGGAGTAGACGCTTGGCCGGTTTATGACCACAAGCAGCAGACATGGCCGATTCTGGGGAAGGCAATGACGACCCCATCTGCGGCGAACCAGACAGCAATCACGCAGGTCAGGCTGGATACTGGACACCGCTGCTAGAGCCACCCACCTTTTCGGGGAAGGCGAACGAAGACGTCGACGACTGGCTTGAACACTACAACAGAGTGAGCCGCCACAACCACTAGAGCACTACGAAGCAGCTCGATAACGTGGTTTTTTTTTCTCGCAGGAACCGTGCTCCGCTGGTTTGAAAACCACGAGAAGCTTCTGACAAGGTGGAATAATTTTGTAGAAGAATTCACCAAGTGCTGCGGGGACCCGATCTCTAAGAAAAGGAAGGCTGAGCAGACGCTTTTCCGACGAGCTCAATTACTTGGCGAGACATCTAGAACGTACATAGAGGCCTGTTTGAAATTATGCGTAATCGTCAGCGCGACCATGACAGACGAAGAGAAAGTAGAACATCTGCTTAAAGGAATTGCTGAAGATGTTTATAATTTTCTTATAACGAAAGAAGATCTTAGTACTCCGTCTGATCTGAAGAAACACTGCCGGGCGTTTGAAGCACTGAAAATGAGGAGGGTTGGACCAAAGTTCGGACGCTTGGACAATGTCACTACCATTGCAAGTGTGTCCGTCCCAACTCACGACGACATCTCTTCGGTGATTCGGCAAGTGGTTAAAGAAGAGCTTGAACGCCTTAATGTTGTTGACGACGCTCATGTGTGGCATCAGTGTGCATTTGACGATCGCTCTCGTGTGCCACCGGTCACCTGGGCACGTCAGAGTTACCGAGAGCCTCGCAGGACCTACCATGCTGATCGTCCGGAGAGCAGCAACTTGCCACCGCAACCGACAAGTCCGGGACACCGGCAAGATGCACCACAGCAACCAGCCTGAGAGTTCGCTTCTACCCCTGACACCCATGTCTCCGGTATCACCCGCGACAAGCCGCGACTCCCGCATTTGCTACAGCTGCGGTGTGCCTGGACACATTGCTAGGTATTGCCACCGCCGCCAGCAGCGTGCTACACGGTTTAATTCCTATACACCCCGCGTGACCGCTGACGAGCCATGGCCGTATCCCAGTTCCTTCCAACGGCTGCCCCAGGGACGCGTGAACCGCAGTGACTCCCCCGTTTCCGAGAGCAGCCTCACACCACCACCGACACGACAACGGCGCTCTCCTTCACCTCGTCGTCGCTCGTTGTCACCGCCGCTGCCGGGAAACTAGCTGGTGCTACCGACGGGGGTGAGGCCGCGATATATTCAAAGGCGTGATCCAGGAATCATGTAGCCCATGGGCTGCTCCTGTGATCCTAGTCAAGAAGAAAGACAATTCATGGAGATTCTGTATGAACTATCGCGGCCTAAACACCGTCACAAAAAAAGACGCGTACCCCCTACCGCGAATAGACGATGCCGTCGACTGCCTCCACTCCGCGTCGTATTTCTCTTCTGTTGATTTACGGTCAGGATATTGGCAAATTCCCATGCACCCCTCAGACAAGGAGAAGACAGCCTTCGTGACACCTGATGGTCTCTTTGAGTTCAACGTAATGCCCTTTGGCTTATCCAAAGCTCCAGCGACATTCGAGCGATTTATGGATACCGTGCTCCGCGGACTCAAATGGGAAATTTGCATGTGCTATTTAGACGACGTCATTGCCTACGGCCGGTAATTTCACAAGCACAATCAGCACCTGTCGGTCGTTCTTGACTGTATCCAGCAAGCTGGCCTTATATTGAACTCGAAGAAATGTCATTTTGGTGAGCGTCAAGCCCTCGCACTAGGCTTTCTGGTCGACAAAGACGGCATACGACCGGACCCTGAAAAGATAGCAGCGGTTCGCGACTTCCGATAGCCACAGACGGTGAAAGATCTGCGAAGCTTTTTGGGCCTTTGCTCATATTTCCGGCGTTTTATCAAGAATTTCGCACAGCTTGCCTCTCCTCTCAAGTCTCTCCTTTACAAAGACACCCCATACTTGTTGACTGCTGATTGCGAGTCGGCGTTCCAACAGATGAAATTTTTGTTGACTTCTGGGCCGTTTCTGCGGCATTTTGACCTGGAGGCGTCAACTGAGCTGCATACTGAAGCCAGCGGTGTAGGTGTTGGCGCTGTGCTTGTTCAGCTCTGCGGTGGACGTCAGCATGTCATTGCCTACGCTAGTCGGACATTTACAAAAGCAGAGAAAAACTACACCGTTACTGAACTCGAGTGCCTAGCAGTCGTCTTAGCCATTCAAAAGTTCCGTCCGTTTCTACAAGGCCGCGCATTTACGATAGTGACTGACCATCATTCTCTCTGTTGGCTCGTTGGGCTGCCTGAACCGTCTGGCCGGTTGGCCCGCTGGCCTTTGTGCCTTCAAAAGTACAGCTCTTCCGTTAACTACAAGAGCGGACGCTGTCACACGGATGCTGATTGCCTATCCCGTCTCCCTTCGCCGCACACTAAAGCTGACGATGATGACTTCGATGACTACTTAGTTTCTATCTCTCCCGACTTTCCAGACCTGAGTAACTTCGAGAGCGAGCAACGTTGCGACCCTACCTTGAAATCCCTACGGGAAGCTGCAGGTAAGCCAGCAGGAACAACACCGTTTACTTTTCGTAATGGTTTGCTGCACAAAAGAAATTACTCGGCTGATGGTCCTCCATTGCTTCTAGCTGTGCCCGAAAAACTGCGCCCTGCTGTCCTTCGTTCCATGCATGACGATATTACGTCCGGGCACCTTGGCTTTCCACGCACACTACGCCGACTTCGACAGAGATTTTTCTGGCCCAAGCTCTGGAAAACAACGAAACAGTAGGTCGCCAGCTGTACTGTTTGCCAGCGCCACAAGCAAACGACGACGCCTCCAGCAGGCTATTTGCAACCAGATATAGGCCACCGACGTTACCCTTTGAAAAAGTCGGCATCGACTTGCTCGGCCCGCTCCCAAAGACGTCAGCTGGCTACCGCTGGATTATAGTATGCGTAGATTACCTTACTCGCTACATGGAAACGGCGGCACTTCCATCTGCCACTGCAGCAGATGTATCTTCATTTTTGTTGCATCACGTCATACTCCGTCACGGCGCTCCCTGGGTTGTCATCAGTGACCGCGGACGGCAATTCACCGACGACGTCGTTGCAGAACTTTTACGGCTTTCTGGTTCTGGCATATCGTCATTCCACTCCTTACCACCCGCAAACAAATGGCCTCACGGAGAGGACGAATCGAATCCTTACCAACATGTTATCAATGTATATATGTCGCTGCTGACCACAAAAATTGGGACGACGTCTTACCTTTTGTAACGCACGCGTACAACAGTGCCAAGCACGAAGTTATTGGATATGCGCCGTTCTTTTTGCTGTACGCACGCGCTCCCCAGAGCTTTCTGGGTACTATTCTACCTTTATCGTGTCAAGAAGATCCTTCCATCGCCCAAACTCTGTGTCGTGTTGAAGAAGCACGTCGACTGGTGCATCTTAGGACGTTGGTGGTGGTGGTGGTGGTGGTGAATTGTAGCAACAGGCGGGTTTAGCCTGGCGAACAAGGCCGGAAATTGCTCCGCCCGAGCGTCTCGCACAATACCGCTGAAGGGTTTCACCATAGGTCTATCAAGCCAGTCTCTCTTAAGAATTCGATGAGTAGACGTGAAGTTTCTTTGCGGGCTATAACTGATCCCTCTGGAAATATAAGGTGTTGCAGGCACGCATGCGGAAGGTCCTTGTTTTGCAGATTCTTCAGGAGAGTGTCTATTTCATTTTGGAATTGCTGGCAGGACCACAAAAAGTGCTCAATGTGTCCTGTCTCATTGCATGCCGTACAGTTCGGAGAATTGATTCGCCCCGTTTTAAATAACCAGGCCGGTGTATTAGCAGATCCTGTCCTTATTCGATATAGAAGTGTCGCTTCCTCTCGGTGCAATCTCTTGGTTACGCAGGGCATATGCGGTGGAACCCAAAGCGACGCAAAGTGATTTCGAATGTCAGATTTTTGCACTTGATCACTCTTCGGGGCCTTGATTTTGGGAGGATGATAGAGCGCTGCGTATGCAAGCGCATCAGCTTTTTCGTTTCCTGAGATACCAATGTGGGAGGGAATCCACTGAAACTTTACTGTGAAGCCTTTGTTGTTCAGTTCTTTCACGATGGCTAGCGATTTGCGTGGGAACTTGAGGGATGGCAAACCACGGTATACTTGTTGTAATGCAGCCTTTGAGTCCGTAAGGACAACAACATTCTGCGGAGGCAAAGTCTTTAATTTGCGCAGAGCAGAAGCTATTGCGACGCCTTCAACAACTGTCGACGAGGCTATACAGTCCAGACGGCCAGACCACGTATAGCTTAGAGAGGGAATACAGAATGCAGCTGCGCAGTGGTCTTCGTCTGCCTTGACAGAGCCATCTGTGTATACTTGTAGGTGATTCGGGTAAGTCGTGTTCAGGTGTTCCAGGACTAATGACTTGGCTTCTGCAGATGGGATGCAGCTCTTTGATTGCAATCGTGGTACACTTAAGTTGCATGTGATGTCCTCGAATGTCCAGGGTGGTTCTATCCTCTCCCTCTGTCTGGAGCAGCGCAATCCTAATACGCGAAGCGTGTTCAATGCTGCATAAAAATGTGAGCGCGGCCTGTTACCTATACGTCGTAAGAGGGCTCTGCCGGGCGTAGACTCACTCAATCGTAGTAGCTGGATCATCAGAGCCTGGGAAGCCTGAAGTCGTAGAGGGCGTGACTCAGCTTCGTAGAGCACTTTCTTGTTTGACGCTGGCTGAGGGACTCCAAGGCAAAGTCGGATACCTTTTCTGTGGATGGCTTCTAAGCGCTCGTATTGGCTGTCTGAGGGTGACATCAGAGGTAGCTGATACAGGATTCGACTGGTAACCAACGCTGTATGTAGCCGTAGCATCGACGTCGGGTGGTTGCCCCAGCGTATGCCAGCGACTCGCTTGAGCACATGTAGCCTGGGTGACGATGACGCCACAACGTGGTCAACACCGCGGCGCCAGAGTAGCCTGTGGTCTAAGGTGACGCCCAGAAATCGGACGTTGGTGACTTGTCGAATCTGGTATCCGTCCAAATTCAGCGTCAAGCGTGTAGATTTTCTTTTCACTCCAGGAAATAGAACGAATGATGATTTCTCTGCTGATAGTGATAATCCAATCGCTGCCAAGTGGCCCTGAATGGCTTTTACTGCTCCCTGGGCTATTCGTGCGAGGCGGCGATGCTGGTAGCCGGAGACCCATATGCAGATGTCATCGGCATATATAGATATCTTCACTGGTGTTCGATAGTTTAGTACTCTTGGGAGGCTACTCATGGCAATGTTAAATAGTAAGGGAGATAAAACACTTCCCTGTGGCACACCACGAAATATACGTATTTCATCGCTCAAAGTGTCGCCAAGACGAACTCTGATGCGACGATCATTAAGGAACGTATGTATGAACTGCAAAAGATGACCCGTTACGCCTATAACTTGTAGCTGGCTGATGATGGCTCTTTGAGACACGTAGTCGTAAGCCTTAGAAACATCCATGAAAACAGCAAGTGTCGATAGGCCATCCGCACTGTAATGTTCTATGTGGCTTAGCAGGTCCAGCACATTGTCTTGAGCGCTTAGACGCTGCCGAAACCCAGTCATGCACGATGGTAGTTAACGACCCTGCTCGACATACCAAGTGAGTCTTGTGCACGCCATCTTCTCCATTAGCTTCGCTGCACACGAGGTCAGCGATACCGGTCTGTGTGAGTCCAGAGCTGCAGGATTCTTTCCAGGCTTCAGAACCGGTACCACCCATGCTACCTTCCATAAATGTGGGATAGCCCCACTGGCCCAGATTTGGTTAAAAAATGCCAGCAAATCACGCCGTCTCTCAACCGGTAGGTTAGTCAGCATCTGATTACTGACAAGGTCAGGACCCACCGCACAGCGACGTCGGAGGCTGCTCATAGCTAGTTCCAGCTCTCTGAGTGTGAAAGGAGCATCCATTAGAGACGACGATAGCGACGGAGGCGGGTTGGTTGTGCCGGCTGACCTGCCGGAAGAGTAGGACGTTGTTCACACAAGGCGACAGCAAGATTCGCTATGATGCGCGGCATATCCCCGTCAGCTTTACTCCCGGTGACTATGTTTGGTTGTGGACACCTGTTCGCAAAAAGGTATTCTACCGTAAGTTTCTCGCCACTTACACGGGACCATTCGTTATACTCACTCGCTTGAGTGATGTGAACTATGTCGTCGCCAAAGTGACGGCAAGTAATCGGCGTTCAGTGTTGTTCACGTGGCCAGACTCAAGCAGTACAATCACAAGTCCCTTTAACTCGCTCAGCGAGCTTCGGCTGCCCCCGGGGAAAATGTCGCAGCACTGCGCGACTGAGGCAGAGAAAGAAGAAGTAGAGTGTGCGCGCGTGATCTCGGCGTACTCCGCGCCAGCTGGGCCTGGCCTGTGGCTTCCTCTTGGACCTCGTTTCACTCTGTAAATAAAGATCTTTCGTAACAGTACTTTCCGGAAGACACGCGGGCTCCAGCGATTACTCTAGAACCTTCGATTGACTATGTATAAAAGCCGACGCGCTTGACACGCTCATTAGATTTGTCATCACTTTCGTCTACAATTCTTGACGTAAGTGCTCTGATGCCGACTGCCTATCACACGCCCCTATTGATCCGCCGCCGCAAGACGACGAAGGTGACGACGCCTTCGTTGGAATAATAAGCGCAGAAGACTTCGCTGAACAGCAACGAGCAGACCTAGAGCTAAAAAGCCTCACCGAGTATTTGGAAGGCAACTCCGACGTTGTCCCTATAGGGCATTTAAGCGAGGATTATCTCCGTATTCGCTGCAAGATAACCTACTTGTAAAGAACTTGTCACCAATCCTCACCAAATACCTCCTTGTTGTTCCCTAAACACTGTGTTCAGAGGTAGTCTACGCCTTGCATGACGATGCGACCGTAGGGCACCCCAGATTCTCCCGGACGCTGTCAAGGATACAGTAGAGGTATTACTGGCAGCGCCTGACAGCCGACGTCGCCCGTTACATCAAGATATGCCGAGACTGTCAGCGACGCAAGACACCACCGACAAGGCCAGCGGGATTAGTACAGCTGCCGACCATTTCAGCAGATAGGGATGAATTTTTGGGGGCCCTTTCCCACGTCAACAATCGGAAATAAGTGGATAGTCGTGGCGACGGACTACCTCACCCGCTTCGCTGAAACTAAAGCTCTGCCTAAAGGTAGCGCAGCCGAAGTGGTGAAATTCTTCGTTGAGAACATCCTGCTGCGACATGGTGCCCCACAAGTCCTCATCCCCGACAGAGGAACGGCCTTTACAGCAGAGCTCACCCAAGCCATTCTGCAACACAGCCAGACAAGCCACAGGAGGACAACCGCCTATACCACCCGCAGACCAATGGTCTTACGAAGCGGGTGAACAAGACCCTCGCAGACACGCTAGCAATGTACGTCGTCGTCGAGAACAAGACGTGGAATACCGTCCTGACGTACGCTACCTTCGCGTATAAAACGGCGGTGAATTAACAATTCAAATGATGCTGTTCAAACTGGTTTACGGAAGGAACCCGACGACGACTCTCGACGCCATGCTGCTGCCGCACGTCACCGAAGAAGAGAATCTCGACGCTGCCGCCTATTTCCAGCACTCCGAAGGATCCCGACAGCCGGCACTACACTATTCGGCGACGATGCATGGAACACGAGCCTGGCGACTATGCTTAGGCTTGGACCCCGATACGCCGACGAGGACTTAGTGAGAAGCTTTTACGCCGCTATTTCGGGCCCTACAAGTTCACCCGACGCACTGGTGCACTGGACTATGAGGTCGTGCCAGACGCCATTTCGGTATCGCAGCGGCGCCGCTCAAGACTGAGATAGTCCATGTTGTGCGGCTTAAGCCGTTCTACCAGCGCTAACGAACTTTGGAACTTCGCATAGCTGAGCTTTGGATTTTCTTTCTTTGCACTTTGTTACTTTGGACTTTGTTTCTTTGTCGTTTTGTTACTTTTTCTTTAAAAAGTGTGCTTTTGTTTTAGCTCTCTTGTTATGTTTGTATACTATAGCATCGGGACGATGCTCTTTGAGAGGGGGCATTAACGCGTGCACTTGTTTACCTTTTTCGGGTGACGTACCGCTTTTGAACGGAGAACAAATGTCAAACGTTATCGCTCAGCACAGGACGCGCCTGCATGTTTCGCGAGTTTATCCTATGTTACCGATGGTTCTATTCGTTGTCTGTTTTCACCAAAGGTTGTGTAATCTGATTGTATGAGGGGAGCGAATTGTGTGGTACTTTCTGGGAGGCACGCGGGCACCAGCGATTACTCCGGAACCTTCGATGACTCAAGTACAAAAGCCGACGCACTTGACCTGCAGATGAGGTTTCGACGATCGACGATCGTCACATGTTCGCCGTTATTGCTGAGCTTTGAGTGTCACTTGCTTTCGTGGGCGCATGCTCGCCCAGTAAATAGTTTCGTCATTCACATTTTTGTTGTTGTATTATTCACCGTCACTACTATACGTGACAATATTCACAAGAAGACAGCAGATGCCTGCGACCTTGGAGAATTACAACCCAGTTTCCAGCGAAACTGCTTCTTTCAAATAGTTACAATAAAGGTTTCAGTTTCCTGTATCTATATCGCATACTTTAAAGAGTTTCCCATATATGACTCCACCGTTTGAAACCTTGCCCGCGTGTAATGCTATGGAGCACTTACTGTTAGGAATTTTTAAGAAGCCAGTAATGAATCAGCACGCATGTTACTTCGCCATAACATTTACCATGGTGTCCTCCCTAGCCCTTTCATTCCCCCTTCTCAATTCCCTCTGTATTTGATGTTGGTTGAGCTCACAGTTCTCCCAGGTCAGCAGGATAGGTTCTACTTTGTTCGTAAGACGCATCCATAAAGCTGCGGATCGCTTGCATGCGTAATTCACTGCAAACTACGAATATCGTAAGATGGGCGAAAATAAATGGGAAAAACAAGGGTTTAGTAATTATCTGGGACACCTGCATATAAAGGAGGAAGAGGAAAGTTTCGCAGCGCATTGCACTTGAAATTCTCTCTGTTTTCACAGAATTTCAACTCCCTATCTCGTGCTGTTGATTTGCGAGTCCGGGAATTAAACGCGTCCATTCGCGGCTGATTATAATACTTTATCCAGACCTCTCCCTTGTCCACAGGTTAAGTATAGCAAGCTGTTTTCAGATACGGATATCGTATAGCAAACTGCGTTTTCAGGTTCTGATATCGCAGTCCCAAAAAGCCGGGCATGTTGCAAGTAGCGCAAGCTGACATTTGTTAGGGTGGGAATGGTGTGCGTCATGTGTCGAGCCGCTCGAAATCTCGCAAAAGTGATCGTATTCATAAATGCAACTACATATCTTCAAGCTAGCAATGCACAAATGGGCCGACTATACGCCGGGCGCGCCGTCCTCGACGGCCGCTGCCTTGCTGCTATAGCATGTTTGCGTTTATCCCACCGCCACCTGTCCCGGCGTTCAATTTTGCAAACTACGGGTAGCCTCGGGTTGTCTTCGGATCCCAGCCCACATGAGTTCATATGAGGACGGGAACTAGCTGGCTGCCGTCGGGCTGCTAGAACTCCGAAAATCGAAGAGGTCCGCTGCCGTATTGCTGCGTAATCATGGTTAGGGCGGCCATTATTGCAACCGGTGGTAACCGCCTCAGTAATTCGAAGTATATATACGACGTGCATGCGCAAAGGGCCTAACATATCCTACGTATCGCTGTAACGTATCATGTGTCAAGCAAAAATAAAACTCTCTAATCCCGCCTGTAATCAGACAGTTAAGTCTGAAAGTATACTCTGCTGCACAAGGATACTGCCTGTATACACCTCGTGCCTTTGGTAGTGCTGCAAATCATTTGTGAGATAGAGTATCGCATAACTGCGAGTCGGCCTAGTTGGAACATATTCATATTTATACTTTTTGTGCGCAAACAAACAGGGACGAAGAATAGGGGCAACACAAGGACGAGCGCTTTCTAACAACTTGTTAGAAAGTTGTTAGAAAGTTGTTAGAAAGCGCTCGTCCTTGTGTTGCCCCTATTCTTCGTCCCTGTTTGTTTGCGCACAAAAAGTATAAATAGAGTATCGCTTTACCGCTGTAAGCAGGTGCTTCTTCCTTGGGTATTTGCTTTATAATTACGCCTTATAAGGCATCGTGATCTCGCTTGGAAAAGTAAAAAGCTTCTGTTTGAGTTAACATAAACTGTTTCCTGGTTTCCTTTTTACCTATTAGGTAATTACTCATAGCAGGTTTCTTTTCCATTTCCGCCATCCACGGCCTCTCCTATTTTGCGTTTGACGCTCGGTCACTCCACGCCATCTGGCAAAGGGTGTCGCAGCCAAGTCAGATGGCACTTGGCGGCGGCACGTCAGAGGACGACAGCGACACAAAGACTCACACCTCAACGCGTTTACGGCTACCAACACTCGTTTCTTATCATGTCCTCAGTTGCTGACAACTGCTACATATTCTCAGCATGACGAGGTATAATTTAACGCCACGTCATGTTCATACACCGATAAGTCACCTAACCGACCGTTCTTTAGAATCGGTTGCAAGATATACCCAGGTCCCAGATACATGAAATACTTCTTAAGTCGGTTAAAAATACATTTTGTGTTAAAAAAAACCAGACTTCCCGCAAGACTTCCCTCGAGGGGGAAGTCTGGGGTTTGCAATGCGATACCTACGCATACCATGCCGATGCACCCTAGGGAGGCACTCTCGAGGGGGCAAGCTATGGGGCGACTCTCGGCAGCTGCTGCAGGACCGACGGTGACGGGCTTGTTTGTATAGTATCTTGATGACCAATTCGGCCGGGCTTCGCCTTAATAGGTATTCAACATCGGCTGTCTTTTCCAAGTAGTCTCTGCGTCAATATTGGCTGTCACAGCTGAGTTCTGGGACTTATGAGGGCTAATATAGCGGCTGGTTAGTAGTGCACGTACAAGTGAAACGCGCTCAGTCGAGTCACAAGAACGCACGGATAGGATTCGCGCGGCACGAGCTTTTCGACGCGTCGGTGTCGTCTGTTCTGTGCGTCCTTAGCAACCACCAGAGCGTTCCAGTTCAACGTGGTGGGATCTACTTCTTCCCAGCCAGGCGCAGCACTTGCGATGCATTTAAGTAACGCAGAGAAAACTAATGGCTCTGCAGGACACGTCTCTCCGCAATGGATCACCGCTTCAGGTTGCGCCGCACGCGGTATCGAAAGGCACTAACAGTGGTCAGACTTCTGTTGTGAACGAAGCCCTGCTCTCACCATGGAACATTTCAGCGCGCAGGCGTTCAAGGGCAGAGGACGTAGCAGCCGGTACGTAATGTGCGCCATGTGTATGTATAAGTACGTATTATGATATTTTTATACTGTAGGCAGCCGCCAATAGGGGACACAAGAGTCGACAGCCCGAGCAAGTTAAATGCTTAGTAAATAACTGTATAGAGTTACACAAATCTTCCAAATTTTTGTGGGAGTAACATACATATTGAAGTATTGAACTCAAACAGAACGAATTGCGTTGTCTCACAGTGAGCTTCAAAAATAATTTGCATGAAACAACAAAAAGCAGCAGTTTTGCCCGAACGGCGAAGCATTCATCGTGATAGCAAATTATTAGACAGCTTTACACAGTAAGGTTAGTAGTTTTATCTCGTGTTTAAACTGCCGTAAACATTTCCTTACTAACTAAATATACAAGCACGGTGTCACGTGCGGACGGGCAAACGTGAACATATATCTCACTTGGTGACCGCGCACACTCGTTGTCAGAGCGTTGGCGTGATGAAGAGCGGCCACAGCGGCGAGCGAATGCCTCTCCGTGCTGCCTCTCGTTTCAACGCTAACTAGGCTCGATAGAACACAGCGCACACGAAGCTATCAGCTTTCTCAGGACGGCTAGCCTTCCAACCCACCGCATATTAACGCGTGCGGCCGCAGCCGAGTAGCCGCGGCCGGAGTAAAAGCGGAAAGAGAGAAAGAAAACATTTATTAAAACAAAGGGATACCGCAGGGCCCTTCGACGGGACGTTGGTGGAGTCCTCTGTCCAGGACCCCATGAGCCGCGGCCGCCCGGCGCGCACTCACGACTCGATCGAGCTGGTCCCACGCTAGAGAGCGAGGCTTCCCACTGTCGTGTGGGATTCCAGTGTTGGCGCTCACGAGATGGCGCGCGCAAGTGGCGTGGCAGAGCGTGGCCGGAGCATTGCAATGTGGGCCCTGTAAAAGCGAAATCGCGTACTACTCTGCTCTCGAAGCCCCTCCCCCATTTAGCGCACGCACATCCCACCGCTGCCCAGCCTTGCCCGCACGAAAAGGCGGCGCGCACGCTCTCCGCCTTCCTCCTTCGCGCGCGCGAGAAGGCGCCGCCACTATCCTTCTCGGATCAACCTCGCATGCTTTCCCTCGCACCTACCTACACGCGCACGGCCAAGATCTTATCGCGCTTGAACTTTATTCGGAACCTCACGGCGACGCCGAGGAAGAAATTCGCCTGGAGTTTCTATATAGCTGCTGTCGCAATAAAAGTAGAAAAAAAGGGTACAAACACATGACCGCCAGCAGTGAAATACGAGCAGACACATAGCGCCTCCACTGCCATAGATAAACACACGGAGTCGCTCGCTGCGAGCCCGTGCGATCACGGCATTGAGTCGTCGTTGAATTCATTTGTATACAGACAGCATACAACACGAGTATATTTTATATCTTATCCTCTCAACAAGTGCCTTTTCGCGCCAGAAGCGTGCTTGGCGGACCACGTCGTGATATACGTACAAAGTGACTGTCTTTATTTTATTAAAACAGTGTCTGCAAAGTGTCGTCTGCTTTCTGTTTGCGCAGGACCACTGATTTGGTCGTGAAGAATTACCCTCACTTTGAAACAATGAACAGAAATGTCCAGGCGGGCACCTGCGCCGTGCCGACAGCCAAGCTATGCGGGGTATAAAGCCCCTTAATTTTATGCGGAGAGCACAGTGTCATCCCTCTCACCTCGTCAATAAAGTAAGCAAGTAAGCAAGGAGGAAGGAAAGAGAAAATCTGAGGGCAGGGAGATTAACCGGAATAACGTCCTGTTGGCTACCCTACACCGGGGATTGGGAAAGGGGAGAACAAAGTTGACAGGGAGAGAGAAGAGGGGAGGAAAGAAGGAAATTGTGGGCTAATAGTAATTGCACTAATAGTTACACATGTTCACACAAACCCGTCGTCCTCAAGGAGCACGTGCCTTCACCGCTTTATGGGCCAACGAGCGATGGAGGCGGTGTTCCAGCAGCACTTGCACGGAAAGCGGCCGATTGTCCAGTTTTTGGAGAGCGTTGGCAACAGAAGGGCGCTGCGTCTGTCTCCTCGGCAGTGTGATGATGGGCACGGTTCCGGCTTGGGGTGATAATATAGAGCCAAGCTTTGCTTTTTTGCTGCTGCTGTTGTTTCAGCGTCATTGATTTTGTTGATGGCTGCCTTGCGTCACTCTGTCTCTTAGTTTCGTGGCGTTTTGAAGTTTGGCTGTATTTCGCGTCTAGGGACATTTCCGTATCCAAGCCGTCTTCAAGTTCTTGTAACTTAGGTATAGGTACATTCTGCTACTGTAATTTGTGTTTGCCATGAATTTGAGTCTGCCGGCGTATTGCAATTTGGACCTCGCCTTCCTTTCCCCGTACGAGGACCAGCTCATTTAATCACTTACTGCAGCATTAGCAGTGGCCATGCTGCTCCCTAGCAGCCAGCGGCCTAGTTCTGTTTGGTGACACTCCAGGCATTTTATGGTTTTACTGGAGCAGACGTCAACGGGGCGCGTCCAATAGATGGCGCCAGTAAATCACCTCGCCGTCAAGACGTTTATGGTAGAAACGACATACAGCGCGAAGGTGTCACAAGGACAGAGAGGGGGTCGCGGAATGAAATCTCGGCCTAGGCGGCCGGATTCGCAGTCCTCCACAAGTGCATGCCTCATAATCAGATCGCGGTTTTGGCACGTAAAACCCCATAATTAGAATTACAATTACAAGGAGAGAGAGACGACGCACTCAGCGCAGTGTGTGTGGTCTCTCTCAGTTTCTGTCCTTGTGTGTCGTTTCTACCATGGATTACCAACTAGCCTAATGCTCCACTTTTGTTAGCCAAAACGTTATGCGACATGCTTGCGAGCTCACGAACACTGTCGCCTATCTGGGACAGGCCACCCCAGCATCCAGTAGTGTAGAGTCGGAACGTGCCAGCTCCTAAACTAGGGTGGCTAGACCCCACCTAAACGGCACTATGTAGACTGCAGAGCAAGCACACGAAGTCAGGAAGCACGTTTCTTGACCACCAGCCGAGAAACGAGCCGTAGGGAACTCGCCGGGTGCAATGAGCATCGGTTCGCGTAGGCGAGGGGGGCGTAGAGTGGGGCACACAGGGCACGTCCCCTCCATCTCCCCTCCTCCCCTCCCTCCCCTACTGCCCCCTGCCCGCAAAAAAAAAAAAAAAAAAAAATCCGCGTTAGTATGTGGCCTGCCCACTGTTGCGTATATAATGTGCATACATAACATTGCACCGCGTGCAATGTTAACATGCAGTGCAGTGTAATTTCGCATCGTCACAGGCTGCATAAATTGAGTAAGTGCATAGGGTATACAAATACGTATCTGCCACGGTCTTCTGTACACACATGTGCGCATGTACTGGCTATACATATGGCTTATGTCGTATACAACGGACGCATCGATAACCATCGTTGTACGATATGAGTCGACGCCTACCCTCTTTAATCCCTTATATCTCCCTCATCGCTATGCTCCAGCGTGAACCAGACCCGCCGACCTCGCTACCCCCAATTCTTATAAGCATTAAATGTTTTTCTTCTCTTTGTACTGCACTGAACTGAGTCCAGAACGAACACCACCACCCGCATGTTCCTCGTTTCTCACTTTCGGGCGCGCGACGAATTTCATTACGCGTTCGCTCTCCAACTGGGCGACTTCAAAACTTCCAGAGGAACCGGCGCCTGTTGGGCCGTGACGACGCAAGCACGCGCACACTTGAGGCCACTGCCGCATGCGCCAACGCGCGCTGAGTCCGAGGCGGCGGTTCCTCCTTATCTCGTATGCGGCGGATAGGGCTCCGCGGCATGGTTCCACGGTTCGACCTGCGGCTCCAAAAAAGAAAACGGACACGGAGCTGCACCAGAGCGCCGCGCTCGCTCGCTCTTCGTTCTCCGTCTCGCGTGCACTGCTGGCGCAGTTCCCGTCGCTTTTTAGTCGTTTTACGCGTCCCGAACCGTTTCAACATGTCGTAAAATCGAATGAAGCGTCTGCATAATGCATGCGGGGAAATGCGTGACTCCTCCGGGCGCGTTCTCTTCTTCGGCGGCGGCAGAGGCAATGGATTCTTGCACCATATATTTGATATCTTCGCGTGCGCTTCTAATGACTGTCGTTCGCATAATTTATGCGGTCCTCGTTACTTTTCTTTCGCCCCGCACAGCCTGTACTTGCCAGTGCGCTCTGTAATTTACGTTGCCCGAGTGAATAGAAGTTTGAATAAGCCACCATGCATTACTCGCCACGTGTAAACTCTCTGCGAGTGCGCGTAAACAAACTCTAATGGTGTGTCGCAGCATGCGTCAGTTGCTAATAATTCACGCTGCACTTTCGCTGGAGCAGCGGAGGCGTACGGTGAATCGCTTTCATCGGAAACCACAGTCTGATGCGCTCTGCGCGCAAAGATATATATATATATATATATATATATATATATATATATATATATATATGAACGAGAAGAAAGAGGGTTAACCGAGGGGCTTGATTTTTATTAATCATTTTTATTAATATCTTATTATTTATTAATCATTTTTATTAATCAACAGACACAGGAAATTTAGACGCAAAAAGCGCTTGTTTATATGTGTAGGTTTTCCGCGTATATTTGTTCGCCCTCCTTTACCATGAATAAAGATGAAATGGTGACATGCAGGCTGAAGAGCAGAATCGCACTTTGACTTCCGTCGCTACGGGATTATTTGGCCGCGCTGTTTTTCTCTTTGTGGCCTTTCAGTTCAGCGTATATACGGACTGGCGTATTCTCCGGTGATGCGTGTGCTCAACTGCTTCCAGGATGTCACACGCTATACTGTCTTTCATAGTCAGTGAATTCAGCGTTTCTTTGTACTGGTTGGTGCACGCATGAAAACTTCCAGCGCAGATTAAGTATACGTGCATATGATCCACCCTTGTAGTCTTTTTACTAGCGCTCCAAATTTAGCATATACGGCGCGACGTCGTGGAATGTGGTGAGTGCTGCATTTGATGTATCAGATTAGCGCAAGGATCGTAGGTACATACTTCCATTAGGCCTTGGCGTCCATTGTACAGACGTCCCAAATTGAGTCGGGCAGCAGAAATGGACGTTCTGGTAGGTCTTTTCCTGGTGCCGTCTATTTCCAGTGTGAAGGCTGTCAGACAGACTTAAGCCTCAAACGGCTTAGCGCTGGACGATCGCCGACGCGTTAAAACGAACCGAAATCTTCCGATGCAATTAATTTATATTTGCGCATGTTCGATCGCCGAACTTTCCGGTTTCCGACCTGTGAGGCAGAAAGCAGGAAACGATACAGATCGCATTTTCGCTTCCGCAACGGTTCGTTTATACTTAGACGTGAAGGCATATTATGGCTGCCTGCTATAGACTGCCTTGAAGCAGCTGGATATCGCAGAGCTGTCCTCGACGGTCTGCAGCGCGAAGAGTCGCAGTGCACGTTTGGATGGACGCGTGTTGGTTTCGGTTCCTCCGCAGCGCACTGCTAAGTTAAACATCGGCGAAATACCAGCTTCATCAAGCATTTGAATTGCTTATGACTGACATGCGTTAACGCAAGAAAAGCGTAAGTCAAGTTCATCATATGTCGTTGAAAAACTCATTAGTACTTTCTTTGGGCGTGCTTTACTTTAGTCCTTGTGGCCTGTCATCTTATTGTTCCTGCCCCCGCCCCCCCCGTTTTCCTCTCTGTCCATTGTAGGCATGTGTTGCAATTTCCATAATAATAATAATAATAATAATAATAATAATAATAATAATAATAATAATAATAATAATAATAATAATAATAATAATAATAATAATAATAATAATAATAATAATAATAATAATAATAATAATAAAGTTTACTGCAGATTATCTTTTTCCAGCCACACAGCATTTTCCGTGGCGGCAGTGCCTCGGACCCTCCTAATTTTCTCGTTGATGCACAGTTTGTAGGTGAATGTCTACATTTGTCGCCATTTTTTTTTTTTTTTGAGGGCGCTGCGTAGGAAGGGCGGGCAGACCAGCTGGTGGGTGGAACGCAAGCATTCGACCTGCGCCCTGTGCCGGTCCTGTCTTTCCCGTGCACATCTTGGCGCAATCGAGGTGGAATCTGTATCCTCCTTTCCAAGCTTAATCTTCGAGATATCCCTGCAGACTTTGCATCAGAAATTTTTTTTGAGTCCCTTCTTCTTGGCCTTTCATACAGTAACACTAGCTCCAAACTCTGAAGGGCAGGGCCGACGTTATAACCCATACGGCCAGCGAGCCGATGAACTGACACACAGGAAGACAAGGGACATACAACGCGACTCTGTAAGCCTTTTCGTTTTTTTTCGTGTACACACATATATGTATACGTATGTGTACATATATACCAGGCGGGTTTTTTGTTTTTGGGTGCACCAATATTTTTAAAAATCGCCTGTGGCAGATAGCACATATTCTAACCGATGGACCGAATTGCTTGGTGAGGTGGACGCTACTTCTACGGCAATTGAAAACACTCAATTATTAATTATTCACTCAAGCTTTTTGCGGCACATATTGCAATTTACGAGTTGTTTCCAGTGAGCTCGCAAAGTGTACGCACTTGGAACGAATTGAGGATACCAGTTTCGAGATATAAAATTCCAAGGGGTCCGACGAAAGACGTTGGCGTCGCAATTACTTTCGTGCTTCAATGTATAAAACAGTGATAACAGTTTTCTTAAAAGAGTAAGTGAAACAACAGTGCATTTTTACTGCAAGTCTGACGCAGGAGGAGGAGGACGAGGAGGAGGAAAACTTTATTTAAGGCCAACACTAAGGACCAGAAAAGAAGAGCGCTTGTTCGGCCCGTTGTTGATCAGCCAAGTCCGAGTGAACCCAAGCGCTCCAGGAAGGAGGGGAAGGTAAAGAAAATAAGGAGAGCTAATGGCAGCGTTACATGAGTGCAGAATGTGTCCCGCACCTGCCCTCATCTCCGGACGGTTGGGGCAGCGAGCTGTGCTACGCCAACCGAAGTTGCGCCAGCTTCGCGAAGGACAGTGCTTGTTCCGTGTTGAGTGAAGGATGAGGTTGGGGTAAAATAGCGAGGTTTTCCCTGATGTTCTTCTAGTGTTCAGTTATTTTCTCTTTGTACATGGCGACGTCTTCCACTGTCGTTGGATTTGGCCAGGGAATCGGGAGCGCCCGGAGGTTAATTTCGCGGACACATTGATGAACCAACTCATTGGGCGCATATCTCGAAACCGATGCCATCCGCAGGCAAACGGGAGGGGGAAGGGATATAGCAAAAGAAAACTCTCTGTAATTGAATAGATGCAAGAATTTGATTGTTGTTTTGATTGATTGACGAATTGGTTGAGTGATACGAATAATGGACATTTACCAACGAGTCCAATTTTTTATTCTTTTACCGCATAGCTCATGTGGAAAGCATAGCTGATGACACGGAACTTCGCATCCACTTTGTGTATCCCGCAGCACAGAGCTACGCGTAAGAAACTCTGCCTCAGGACGAACAGCGCGAGTTCTCCTTCAACTTTTAAGCTTTCTTCGCCAGGCTTTTTTTTTATTTGTAGCTTCATGCCGCGTGTACAGCCAAATTCATGACTCTCCCTACACCTTGCAGGGTTTCGCGTAATTCAATTCGATGACGAAAGGGCATGTACAAAGTCAAGGGATTATTGAGAAGGAAGTTCTGTTCTTGGCGTTCAAGCTCTAAAAAGTCGTTGATTCAGCTACATAGTGTATCTGCCTCGTCTTCAGTTGGTGCATTTACTAAATGCAAATATTCAGGGAGAAGAGAGAAAATGACAGCCTCCGAACAGTCTCCGAAAGGGTGAAAGAGCGGCCGCAATAACATTTATTTTTCTTTCTTTTTTTATCTTGCCGCTTTCATTGTTTTCGTTAGCTGCGACATGTCGCGGTGCACGGGATCTCGTAGTACCTTTTATGTGATTTCGTGAGCCAAAGACGTTCTGGCGCTCGCAGTTCGCCGAGTTGGTATGACCAGCATTATCAGCGCTGCAGTCGCCATGCATTTTTCTTTTGCTGTTTCCTTACAAAGGGCGTCAGACGCATCTATGCTAGATACATTTAAAAAAAAACTGAGAGGTATATAAAGGCACGCTTTCGTCAAAGGACATGGCTCAATGGATGGCTGGTAGGTTATGGCTCTAGTTCTCGTAATTTGAGCTCTATACTACTGTCACATATGGTACCGCTCTGCATTACGCAGTACAGTTTTGCAGTGTGCTATAAATTACACTGCTTAATGACCAAACAGGACAAATAGTACACAGAAAGCAGGAGAGTCACAGCAAACAAGGAAGATTGATGCAACATTCTGACACTCTTCGTCATCCTGGCAGCGCTATCCTGACGAAGACAAGTTTCCTTGTCCAAACGTTGCCTCGAGCCAGAGGCTTTCCTTGTTCGTCCACTGTTGGTCGTTACGTAATAAGTTCATAAAATATCCTGCTGCACCTAAACGAACAGTAACACACTGTTATAATATATGGTATGCGGGAGTGGAAGCATAAACATATGAAGATAGTGCGCCGTGCGGTGGCGAAGAGGACCGTCATCGTCATCGACACCGATTTCGGAGCGTCGGCAGTGGCGCGTCAAAAAAGCGTGGCGCGAGAGTGTGGCCCGTGGCCCCGTGGCGTGAGCAGTGCGCTAGGTTCGGCGTTCGACGGCAAAGAGCTTCCTCGCTGGGCGTCTGGCCCGTAGGAGCTATCGCCGCCCGCGTCACTACGCCACACCCGAGTCAACGCTGTCGCCCGCTGAGAGGTTACCTCGCCCCGCTCTTCCGCTGTGCAACTGGTCCAGGAGGGCTGGCGGTCCTGAACCGGGGCGATCGAGCGTTCGAGTGAGCGGCCACAGGGCTACCCCGCCAGCTGTGGACGCGACCCGGTGACTGCGTCCTACACGGCTGTCCGACCCGGCCGGCCGACACTGCTATCCGACCCGCTGGCCGACATCGGTTCCACGAGGTCAGACACGGCGACACACGCTTCCGTCAGAACTGTAGGTTATTCATAATCCACCGATCCATATATATAGTGCATGTCGTCTATGAGGCATTTTAGGGAACTGTCACGTGTGTGTGCCGCTATCTGTGTTGTGTGCGTCAACACAAGTATGATGGGTATTTGTGCTTCCTCGTGCTGCTTCTCCCTTTTCCTGGAGTGATCCGGCCCCAATAACATCACACATACCATGTCAAATTGTAAATTAAATAAAGTGTGGGTCTTACGGGCCAAAACCGCGATACGATTATGAGGCACGCCATAAAGAGGCATCGCCGGATTAATTTTGCCCCTGGGATCGTCTGACGTGCGCCCAATATATGGCACACGGGCGTTTCTGCATTTCGCCCACCACCGAAATGCGGCCGCCGCGACCGGGAATCGAACCCGCCACCTCGTGCTTAGCAGCGCAACGCCACAGCCGCTGAGTCACCGCGGCAGGTGTGTTATACTGTAGTGTATTAAGCTACGCACCTACGTTACACGGTACATAATGCCGTACGAACCCGTACGGTGTACCATACCATGCCATGCCTCCGCGCTGTGTGAAGGTGCTCAAGCGAGAGAGATTACAAGTAATGAGAATTTTGCACACGAACGCTTCTTTCGCATGTAAGCAGGCGTGAGTGCATTAGCGAGAGGTCTGGCGCCTGCTTTCGCCCTAGCCAGCCATCTATTACGCCAGATCGTCTTCCTGGCTCTTGCGCACGCTCGCCGCTAACGCGTACACGCCGTCCGCGTAACCAGCGCGCATCGTTATATATACGATCGGAGACTCGCGGCGGCGGCAGCAGTAGGAGAAGACGCAGCGCACAAGTGGCGGCGTTCTGTGTTTTTCTCTTGCCTCTCCTGTGCGCTGTTCGCGTATTACCGTGCAGCGTTTGGGTGCTGCGAGGCCGGCCGGGGCAGTCTGCAAGCGCGGAGAACTAACGCCGCCTTGTCGCTACGCTGCGGCAGCGCAATATAGCGCCTGTGGTGAAAGCACAAACCCAACGAAACATTCCGCGCGTATCGAAGTCACTTCCTTTACTGCGGATGACGTACCCGCACGCAGGTGCGCGAACCGCGAGTCTACCACCACCACGACCACCGCGCCCCCCGATTTGGTGACGTGAGCTTTCTCCGTAGTGCACCTTTTCAGTGAGACAGAGTGCGTGCGTGCATTATACACAGTGCTACCTGGAGCACGCGGCCGCCGCCGCCGGGCCGTGCTTCCTGATTCGATGTGGGTTAATGCGCCAGCGCCAGTCACTTTCGAACCAGGTCCCAGGTCAATGACATCCGAGAAGCACACAGCCGCAGCCGCCAGGCATCCCGCCGAGCAGACCGGGTGGCGGAGGCAAACAAGCCGCCCTCCCCGTGAATACAAGAGGGAGCGTATTTCTTCATGACTTTCTTCGCCGCCGCGTAGGCTTCGGCGCACGCTCGTGGCACGCTCGCGCGCCAGCGGCGGCGCTCTCCGGTCGTTCGCGTCGTCCAGACCCGTGCGCTTGCGTCCCTGAGGCGGCCGCTGTTTGCACGACACCCGATCGGGGCGGCGAGTAGTTGGCAGAGGCGTTTCTCGGCTAGCCTTCGGGCGTTTGTGTGCGAACGACGCACAAGGACAAGGTGCCAGAGCTCGGTTCAGGCGGCGTCGCGAAATAAGTTTTCGCTGGACGGATAGTTTCTTCTTTTTATTATCTCGTGCTGGCGGGCCGTATAACAAGTAACTTCTTGACTTTCTTCTCGAGTTGGTCCAGTGTCAACGGCACTCTAATGTTAGCAGAGGGCAAAGGCCGGCAACAGTCTCGTGTGACTCTTCGAAGGCAGAAAGTTCTGCGTGCAGTCAAGCGTCCGTATCGACGGCGACCTCTACTGCAGCAGTGGCATGTTTGCATCCTGTATGGCCTGCTTCCCGCTGTCAGAATTTCTTCCTTCGTCTCATATTTATTTCGTGCCTAATTTACAAAGAGTTTTGTTTGTAGATGCTTTTGACTATTGTCTGGCCGAAGCCCGACATCGCAAGTGCCCACGATTTTTTTTTCTTTTTTACGAACACTTTTAGCGTAAGAACTTCATTACGAATACCGGCCCTGTACTACGGCACCAGAAGACAGCGATAGTGCACAAGAAGAGTCAGGAAAAGAATATTTTGTTAACTCTACTACTGCAAGCATCACTACTATGCTACTGACAAACTACATGTGGACCACAATTTCCCGCACGAGTAATAGGGACCGAATTCACAATAATTCAGAAAATACTTTTCGTTCGTGTTAGTGTTAGTGCTGCTTGCAACTGGCCGGCCGCCTTCGCAAATAACAAATGCGACATCACGTTCACCTGGTATGCATCCGCTATAGCGAAGTTTGAGCTTAGGAACATTTTCGCGTATATGTATGCGGGCCCAAATCCGCAAAATATACAAAAATGCTCGGTGAGTAATTGGATGGCTGTCTATAACGGCGCGCTGTTCGTCTGTTTCCTAGGCGATTCGTTTTCTCTTCATCTCGTTCCGATGTCGATTCCAGGCCTCCTCCTGCTTATTAGAATTGTCGCCGCCCATACTGCCGCCTCAACTGTGGTTGCGGCGCACTCGAGCTCGCCCTTTCTATCCTCCGACATGTTATCATGCATGCGACGCAGCTGGCGAAGCGAGCGGAGGCGATAGCAACGACGAGGAACGCGTTGTAGGAACGCAGTGTGACGTCATGTGCCTCCTCAGAGCACGGCCACGGCAAAATCGCAAGTTCACGGCCAGGAAAGCTTTCGCTTTAAAGAAAAAGCCTAGGACACCTAAGCAGTTCTGACGAGTTGTGAATGCGAAAGTATTATTGTCCAGTTGAACGCCGCTGAGCGGTCCTGCGAGCTATGAACTACTCGAGGGCAAGCGAGCACGTTGAGACGCTTGGCCAGGGCGCTGGTTTGGCCCCATGGGCACGACACGCGGCTTCTGAGCGTGGGCTCATAGGCTCGAAACTCAATACCGCCAATGTTCTTCCTTTGGAATTTATTCTGTTTTTCACGGCAAAGCTGTTAGCCTCTAGTTGGTCGGGATTTTTCGTAAGCTCGTGTTCACCCCGAACAGTATTGCCACTTAGCGACCGCAGCTACTCAGGCAGACCTCGAACGGCAGTTGGCCCAGGGCCTTGTTTTTGAGTTTCAACGTAACAGAATTATTTTTTCTCGCGTATTCGAATTACAATCCGAGCCTATCATGTCTGCAGCCTGTTTGTAAGTCGTACTTTACGAATTTTCTGACCCAATTTACTTTGAAAAATTTAGTTAGTTCAATATAAAGCACTTGCGCTTGGCGGAGCGCCTAGGAGAATGAGAATGTATGCTGCACTTCCGCATACGTGCATGCGCACGTGACGTACGTAGCTTGTGGAGGTGGTACTTGTGTAACGTCGTCTAACGTCAGTTGGGGCGGTGGTACATGCCTAACGTCGGCAACAGCTTCGCTGTACATCCAATTTCGCAGGGTGGAATGGAAGTGGATCTGTTATACGTTAGTTTCGTTATAACGATTACCGAGGCGAAGTTAGAACGCAGGCGAGAGCTTTCGCGGACGAGGAACGCACGGATGACACATGCTTGCGGGAGCGCGGGCGTCGCGGCGACGCCCTCTTCCTTCGCGCAACACCTGGCGCGCCAGCGCTGCAGCATGCGCACCCTTCCATGTATTGCGCACCTTTCCAGCGCTGCAGCATGCGCCCCCTCTGCTCTGTCGAGGCGCGCACCTGCCACCTACCGACGGTATGGACTTCCGGCTACGTCAGAGACACACCTGCTCTTCCCGGCCCGCTACCACCTCCCGGCTCTGGCAAGCCTGCTTGAATATGTTTACACAAACGGGCTTCTAGATCGCCAATAGACTTCGGCCTCACACGGCCTCTGCCCGAGCGCCGGCCATCGCCCCTCGATGATGCTGACGTCTGCTGCCTGAAGCCTACTCTCCCTCTCCCCCTCTACCCTCTCATCTTTCTTTCCCCGCCCCCATTCCCCATTACGCTGCGCCGTGCTCCCATATGGGCTGCAGAACTGAGCGTATTTTCCCTCTCCTCAAATCACGAAGAAGAAGAAGAGGCGCGCACATGGAGTGGCGTCGCGGCTGATGGTAGTTTAGGTGCCCCCTTTGCTGCTACAGATGCCGGCTTTTTGACGCAATGGGCCATTTGATGCTTTCGCATTAAGAAAACGTAATGTTTGAGTCTGCACGTTACGTCGGTAGCAGCTGCAGTGCTGTAGTTCAGAAAGCACTCTCAGTTCCCTAGCTGGTCCTTCTTAAAACATTTATTCTTCCAAGCAAAGAGAAGAATGGCTACCGTCACAATATAAGCACATCAGAATGTAAGCAATGCCTTCCGCCTCTTCCTTTTTAATGCGTAAGCACCCTTTGGCAAGTACACTATAGCAAGCAAAATCTGTCTGTCACTCGAAAAATCTAATGCCTTGTATGTGCACAAAAATGCGTAATTTGCGAAGTTAATAGATTTAGTCATTATAATAGTGCAAATGTAGATTATTGGCAGCTTTATAAGCGATAAGAAACAATTAAAAAAGAAAGAAGCTTTATCACAGAAGTTAACAAGTATTGCTGAATGGGTGAGTTTATTTGTGCTTCAAATTGTCTACTTTTAGCGCAACTGAGTTTGAGTATGAAGGAGAAAGGGCAGGTAACAGGATGAGCGCTAACTTCCAGCTGGTTTTATTTCAACACCCTAATGCACCATAGGTTCATGGAATAAAACCAGGTGGAAGTAAGCACTCATCCTATCACTTGCCTTTTTCCTTCGTACTCAAATTGAGTTGCGCTAAAGCAAGACAAGAATTTGATCAGAGAGTACCCATATGATCAGATTTATGCATACAGGGATACACAGGGCTCCATAGAAAATGCATGGGGAAGCCTATGGTAGGGTGGGCCAAATGAAATTTGAGGGTGCGCCGACTAAAAGGGGCCCTGAACTACTCTTTATCGAAGTCATGAAATGCATTTCAAGTTAGACTATTTCAAAAATACATTGCCGCAAAAAGTTGTTCAGTGCGTTCAGAAGAAGCGCAGTGATTAACAATAAAACACACCGTTCGCCGTGCTTCCGCTCCTTCTTCAATGATTTGCACCGTGAAGGCTACGGCGGCGCGGGGTGTGCCCACAACTGAACGTCACCGTGGCACGCAGTCCAAACTTGATTTTGAATGTTCACCATCATTTCCGATTTTGGCGCCTACGACGCGCCAAATGTAAGCCACTCGAGCAACTTTTAGCCAAATACGGTTTTCCTCAACAAGACGCAGCGTGCTCAGCAAGTGGGCTCATCCCGGCACACTGCGGCGGCCGCGTTATCTACGTTGCGTAGCAGACCGCAGCTACATGTAACTGCAGCGTTTACTTTGCATGCGGCTCATATGTCTGGCCGTGCTACGTGGTGCGGACCGGCTTTGTCTTGTACCAGCTTGACCGATAGATAGTAACCACATCCAACTTGCGCATTTTGAAGTGCTATCGATAGCTCATTACGAAACGAAGTCTGCTAAGGCGCCTAACCAGGAGCGGCCAAGAGTGTGTGCGTACTGGCAAGCGTGCGTGTGGTCTGACCTTAAGTTTTGAGTGGTTCGAAGACAGCTGTGTTCAAAACTAGTCGAAATTAGCGATACCCGACGGCTTCAACACCGAGAAACAGGGTGGCCAAAGTTTAATTCCTATGCAGGCCCCCGCGGCCGAGTTTAAGCAGGCCATGGTCGGCTTCTTCCAGTAGTACGTAATAATCATCGAAATTCGAAAACAGATTTTCGCTTAATTCAGCTTGTTTATTAGGCTGCGTCAATAAATGTACACAGTAACTGTAGGAAAAAGCGCACTGATCCAAACACCCTTTTTCAGCGAAGCTCTTTATGCCTAGGGTTCCGCAAATTTTGCTCCTACGTGTGCGAAAACCGTGGGCCGATGCCGCAGATTGTGCAATACCGGGTCGATCCGCGGCGGAGGTAACGCAGGCTTCAAGCACTCCGCCAACTTGCAAAAATAGGTTTAGTATCTTGGGTTCAAATAGAACCCGTATCAGGTATTAAGCTGATAACAACAGATACTACACTTTGACCTGCGTCGGCCATGTCTACGTACGCGCCGCCTTCCTTTCGTCGGCGTTCTAAGCGGTTGCCTATCTCGTTTCCTACCACTCTGCCGTGGTGGCGGTCCCGTCGAAACGTCACGCGAGTCTAGTGCGGTCCCGTCGTTCACGCGAATGTATACAAAAAAAAAAAAAACATGCGCAGCTTGCACTGGTGGTGCAAAGCTGGAGTCAACACCGGAGCTTGTGATCACCTAGCTTTTACGTGGCTTGCCTAAGTTCTTTGTAGGTTTTGCGAGGTTATGCTTCGTTGTGCTAAGTTGTTGGCAGGCTTAGCTAAGTTGCTTCTAGGTTTTGCGAGTCATATCACAAGAAGCCAACAAACCCTGACACCAGTGTTTGTTGGCTTCTTGTGATATGACTAATAAAAATCGGGC
Source organism: Dermacentor variabilis (assembly GCF_050947875.1). NCBI lineage: Eukaryota > Metazoa > Arthropoda > Arachnida > Ixodida > Ixodidae > Dermacentor > Dermacentor variabilis. The sequence goes on along the minus strand of NC_134569.1, from coordinate 17,018,223 downwards.
CCCTCGGTTAACCCCTTTCTTCTAGGTTTTGCGAGGTTATGCTAAGTTGCTGTCTCGGCGGGCTTGACGCTGGAAGTTTTCGGGCATTCGCAGGCTAGGATCGCTTTCTCGGCCATGTCGAGCGTTCAGGCGCCGACTCTCGCGTCCCCTGGACTGAAACTCGGGATACTCGACTCGGCGTCGCCTCTACTTAGTCACAGCTTCGGCGCGGTGTTCCGAATCAGCTCGGCGGCGACGCATCGCTTCTCGCTTGGCAGTACGGCGCTCTTCCTGGTAAGCCGCTTTTTCTTGGGTATCCGGACTTCTGTTTTCCCATGGCAGCAGCACGTGCGCACGGAGTAGAAGAGACGAGAGGTGTGTCGCCGCATAGGCTGTTCCGAGCTTGTACTCGCCTGTGATCTCACGACTCCGCCCTACGCGCGTGGGGCGCGAGGAAGTTACGTGGTTCGGTGCTCTCGCAGGTGGTTGCCTTAATTTTCCTAGTAACGCTCCACGGTGAAATTAAAAGCTTAGACAGCTCCGCTGTTGAAATCACGGTGAGTTCGTACCTTTGATCAAAATTCTGTGGCACTTCTGTGTCGTGTGCTAAACGGCTTCGCTGGTCATCTACCTTCACAGAGTGGAATGGCTCCTGATATTTTTATTGATGTCAGCCATTTGCCAATAGCAGTCACGTATGGGAGCCTGCAATATCACGACATAAAGCGTCCAGAAAAGAGTGAGAAGAATGCTTCTGCTGAAAAGGGAGCGTTCGAGAGAAAGGTGACTTCGCGCTCCGCTTGCGAGATTCACGCGCCATGCATGACTGCAAAATTTGACTTATGTTCACAGCAGTGTGTATGCTATCCACTGAATGTTTTTGCACCAAGCGCGAGGGGTGGTTCAGGGCCCCTTTAAACTTTGTGGTGGGTCAACTTAAATTTGGGGGTGGGCCAAGTTTGAGGGTCGGCCAAATTAAAATTTGTGGGTGGGCCAAATTTGAGGGTGGGCCAACTTAGAACTTAGAAATGGGCCAGCTTAAATTAGAGAATGGGCCAACTTAAATTTGTGGGTGGGCCAACTTGAAATTTGGGGTGGCCCATATGAAATTGGGCACGGGCCAACTTAGAATTTAAGAGTGGGCCAACTGAAATTTGGGAGTGGGCCAATTTACATTTGGGCATGGGACAACTTGAACTTTGGGCGTGGACTGCCTTTAAATTTGAGGATGCGCCAACTTAAATTAGGGGGTGGACCAACTTGAAAGTTGGGGATGGGCCAACCTAAATTCGGGTTGGGCCAACTTAGAATTTGGGGGTGGGACAATTTGAAATTTAGACGTGGCCCAACTAAAATTTGGGGGTGCCTCAAGTTGAAACTTGGGAGGGTGGGCCAACTGTAAATTATGGGGTTGGTCAACTTGAAATTTCGGGGTCTACTTCCGTTTCTCTAGGAGCGAGCGCGCGAAGCCTCTCTAACCTCTCCGGCAGCTGCTTGGCAGTCGGCCGCAAGCGAGGGCCGCAAGCAGTCTGCGTTGCGAGCATTCTGTCGCAGCGCCGAACCTGTCTCGTATTCCGGTAACCACAGGCGATCTGGGCGTTTCGACGGATGGGTGGAGCCACAAACTCAAGCTGATGAAGCAACTTTAGCGCAGACGTACGTGAGCGGCCTGATCGGTCTGCACCGCTCAGCCTCCTGTTGGCAAAGAGCTTAACCAACCAAACAAAGAGCTAATATTGCTCTAACCTAGAGTAAAACATTTTAAACATCTACAATAACACCATGTTAATGATTACGCTCCTGCGAAAAATTTACGCCAGCAGCAAAAAAGAATACACTTCGTTACTGCTACAGTGTTTGTTTGAGCTCTGCGTCACCAGGTGGCTGCACCGTGCAGATCGTTCACGTTTGCGCTTCTGCTCATCCCGTGAAACGGCATGGTTAAGCGGCCAGGCCCTGTCCCCTCGCTTGCGTTTACCCGAATACCGGACTCGCGAAACGTTATTGTGCTATTGTACTAGTAATCCGAAGATGCCGAAGAAGCTTCTCGATCTGCTCATGAAGACGGCGTGCAGGAGCCAATCCCGCTGTCAAGAACAGGTGCAGCAACGAAAGTTCGAGTGCTTGCAAATGATACTACACGACCGTTGTAACAAAGCCAGCTTCCAGCACACACATCTCATCTACTGCACCTCTGTCTTCGACTTTGTCCTCTACCTCGACTAGCCCGAACCGAGAAAATGGGGCTTTGCCGATTGTGGCTTTGCATCGCTTTGACCAAATCCTTTGCTTTCCGCATCAAAAGGGAAGACAGTGCTGTGTGTGACCACTGCAGCATGCAGCGAGGAAACGATTGAACACGTTTTTTTGCCGTTGTCCGCGATACAGCGCACACAAGCACTCACTCGCGACCACGCTGGCCCGTCTTCACGACCAGCCGCTTTCGGAGTAGACAGTCCCGGAACGCCGGCCTCTAAAGTCGTCACACCGCAAGTCGGTTAAGGCACCCTTGAAGTTTTTGCGTTCCAGTGGCCTATTTGAGAGACTATAGTTCTCACTGACGTCATCCACTTTCGCAATTTTTTTTCGGGCCTTTGTTTTAGCTCTCCGCCCTATTCTTTTCCTCTTTCATTTCCCCTTATCCTTCCCTCAGTGCAGGGTAGCAAAGCTAAATCACTTTCGGTTAACCTCCTTGCCTTTCCCATCCCATTTCTCTACCTGCCTCTCTCTTTTGGAAGAAGCTGCATTACAGACAGTCTTCCACAGAACACAGTAAAGGTTATCTTTCACCGAAGAATGCTGGTGCTAAGTGACTCGCGATCTGCGATTAAAGCCGTCTCGAGAGGACTTGTTGCGAAACCGGCTAACATACTGCTGCAGGGTAGGGATATCACTTCGCATACAGTTACTTGGTTCCCGGCGCACATGGGGACAGTGGAGGGAGCCCCGCGTAATTTTAACGAGGATGGCGCACAGGGAAGCACGAGAATTAGTGTGCCGTGTACTCCCTGAAGGGGCTGGATCTCCCGCTCCTGACTTGAGGAACCAACTGTTAACCTACAACGAGATCAACAAGCACTATTACTTAGGGCGTAGGGTATTCTCCCTGCCACATTCTAAATTAAATAGGCCACATGCGGTTACATTAAGGCTTCTGCAGACACGTACCTACCCTAACCCGGTCATCATGAATAAAATTAATTCAGAGTTTCAGTCTATTGTAGTAAGTGTGGGGGTTTGCTCGATTTAGAACACATGCTTTGGCGCTGCTTGGCGTTGGCCGGTGATGGTTATCAAGGTGAACAGTGGTGGCAGCGGTTGGTGCACAGTGAAGTGCTGGCAGACCAGCTCAGGGCTGTTCAAAGGGCCCGTGTGACGGCCGAGGGGCTCGGCCTCTCTGTCCCGACGTGGGAGCGGCCCGCATTAGTCCCAGACTGAGCGCTCAGGACCCCAATAAAGTTCTGCATACCATACCGAGAGCGGCAGAATCAGCAGCTTTAGCGATCTCAGTTCACACCTAAAGGGACACTGAAGGCAAATATTATGTCAAGCTAAAGTGACAGATTAGTGCTCTAGAATCCCTAAGCCGTCAATATTATCGCGAACAGAGCCTTAATAATCGAGAAATTGAGGTAAATGCAGGACATGGTTAGAGACTCCCCCAGGACATTCAAGTACCTGCCCAATGACGAAAGCACTCCTCAGTTAAATTCTGTCACTAATACTCAACCACTCGTTGCAAAAAACATCCTTCTATTGCATTATATATAGACGAAATACAATGCTACTTGTCCTGTTGTATTTTAGTTTTACGAAAATGAACTCATTGAAATTACCCTTGGCAACGATGCGGGTGGTCGAAAGGTTTCGTTTTCTCTCGACTCTGCGTCATCCACGCTTTCGCGTTTCAGTAGTTTCGTTATCGCGTAATGCTGCGCTGGTTTTGCTGGCTCGCGAAACTCGCACAAACTGCAAGTGGCAGAGAATTTAACTTCCATGTGATGTCGTGGGATGCCCGAACGGTCTACGCCACTCGACCAAAAAGCAACTGAAGGGGCGAATCCACCGCTCTGTCTTCGCTCGGTACCGCCGTCTGTCGGGCGCTGTTTTACTCACCGACGGCAGAAAAGGCTGGTGATGGCGTATGCAATGTCACCACTCCCCCCCTCCCCCCCCCCGCTTGGGTAGCGGGAGATTTGAATTTGGAAAAAGATATTCGGACCCTGGAGATGCAATTTTCTCGTAAACAATTTCTTGGCACGCAACGAGCGTTACGAGGTTTCTGAAATGGTATTTAAACACTCCACGTCGACTTGGTATTCGCCTTTAGTGTCCCTTTACGATAGACGTCATGCTACTGAAACACATATGTATATATTTCGAGCAGTCATTTAACCTAGCGACTAAGTTGTTCTTTTTTTTTTTTTTGTAAGTTTACGCTTTACGTAACCTTGGACTGTGCATTTCGAGAGTCAGCGAAACTTGAAGAAAGGCGAAGGAGGCGAGGGTTCTGTATAACGCACGTCGATCAGAAAATTCAGTACTTCATTTTCTTTTAGTTATAGCATCCGCCACCACTTTAGTTATCGTGGGCTTGAAGAAAAATAATGAATAGGCAAAAAAGAGGTGTAACGGGGGAGGGGGGGAAGGAGAGTGATTGGATTCGCAAATATCACTTTGCATTGCGGCGGATATTAACGCCTAACGAGGCAGAAAAAGCTGCACTGGTTTGTAGTTTGCTTTAGTTAATACTTCGTCGGACAAATTCATACTACACACTCGAGATAGCGCTGCGCATGGTATAGGAAATGCGTAACACATACGTTTCATTGTGTAATATTCATGGCACGTTTCTACGCAGTTATTGGCCCTGCACTTCTCGCGAGCTGTTATCAACGGCCTGCAATTCCGCTCTGACAGCTGGACACTTGTGCACTTGCTCCAACGCAATTAGTGATCCTCATTTAATCTAGAATTCGTCGACCGCATTTCACCCCGTTTCTCTGCGCAGTACTAACACCGACCACAGTTGGTGCATGGTGCATGCAATATTACAAATCACGGCAGTGTTGACAACTTGCCCTATGCACAGCGGGTACTTCTTAATGAGGCGAGTTAGCGCGCTTTGGACGCGTAACGACATGTCACACGCGTGTCATGAATAGATGCTTATTCTTACGTAACGAGCGAAATCACTGCGGGTACTCATTGCATACGACCATGCGTTTTGACTGCACTTCACCGCTCCTGGCGAACCGCGTAGCCTCGATCGCCCAATTTATTTTCTCTCTCTCTTTGCGAATGCGGCCACAAATTCAAATCGCCGATTGCGCAGATGCGGCCTTGTAAGTGCAGCTCGCATATACGAGGACAGAATGACCAAATGACCGGTTGGTTGTGCAGAGTGTTGCGTAAATATGCAGTGCCATCATGGTCTCGCTCGGTCCGGGACGGTAATGACGAAGCCGCCGGGCCGAAGGGGTGCGTGCATACCAATTGGCTCGCCCGATGAGCCTCGTTCCGATTCCGAGTTTCATTTGCAGGCGCTCGCGTCTCGTCTGCCGACACGACGTGCGCCCGCTGGGTGACAGACGGGGCCGCCCCTTGCGCGCGGCGACGGAGGGCGGCCTGCGTGGAGCGGACGTTGCGCGCTCTACATGCCTCCGTGGCGGCGGCCGTGAGCCGCCCGCTAGACTTCGGCAGCCGCGAGAAGGCGTAATGGCTGCACGACGTTGCCTCAACGAAGGGCGGACGGGGCTCGCGTGCGCTTCGCTGCAACAGAACAACGTCCTCGAAAGCAGCACGAAGAAAAAAGGCGCTCAATTGCGTCTCCTGACAGGCCGCACTGATTCGGTGGCTGTGTCGTTCAATTGAATATTGGCCCCTAGTTGGTGTCTCCGGAGGAGGGCGAAAGGGTACGGTGATTTTTGCTGTTTCACTTCTTCTTTTATGTTTTTCTTTTCTTTTTTTGAGGGGGGAGGGGTTGCTTTGCATGTATGATTATCGTGTGTTATCTCCACTTCAATATATACTTCAGCTGATAGTAATAAACAGCGCTGATATCTATTGTATTTCTCTAAGCCCCGTTATTTCGCGCTATTTTTAAGGTAGATTATGACATTCCGCAGTTGTGAGGTCGCGGCTAGGAGTCCAGCCTCTATCTCAGTGCTCTGCAGATTTGTCTGTTTCCTATTGCCTCATCTCTTTGGCATGATACATTGCTGTACATGTACACGTGTCAGAATAAACCGTATTTATTATGTATGTACAACTGCGGCCCCGCTCCTATGGGGCCAGAAAACAATAGACGCACGCTCGTGTACTTAGCCATTATGTAGGCTCACGCTAAAGAACCTGACGTGGTTAAAATAAATCTTAATACGGCGTCGCTAATGGCCCTATGTGCAATTCGAGACGTTGAACTTCGGTTATTATAATTGATTTTTTTTCCCTTGCGAGTAAGCTGCTGTGCGGCCTGTTAGCATTCTGTATTTTGGTAAACGAATGAACTCCTCATTACCTAATTCTCTGTGTCCTTGAGAAGAAATGTTAATTCTCGCCAAACATAAATAAAGTGAGTAAGCGCCAGCTTTCAGTTAACGCCGCGCTCAGTGCATGATGTTACGTTGTATATAACCCGCTGGCCTACCGCTTTTCTGCAATTGCCGCCTTGCTTGTGCGCGCATGACAGGCCGGCCTTTTCATTTCTGAGTCGACGTTGACGACTTCCGTATTGCTTGCTGTTCAGTTCAGTGTTTGCCGTCGCCGCTTATCTCCCAAAGAGACAGGAACGCAGCGACCTTTAAAGACGCAAAACATATGTCTGCCGACGTAAACTGACAGGCATGACAGGCAGCGTCTGGTCCAACAAGTCAGGAACTACAGATAAGGCAAAGTCAGTAGGGAACGGCTCTTCCGGCCCAGTGAGTTTCGCTTTTCAATAACGCCCCCCCCCCCCCCCCCCCCCATGTTAACAAGTGACCTGGGGTGTTGTCCTGTGAATCAGGATATGTAGAAATCCTTGACTGGGCCGAACAGCTCTCGTGGTAACGGGGAACGTTTGCAGTTCTAGCATGCGCTCTAGGCTGACTACGGTCGGGCACTCTCCTTTTTTTTTTTCGCCTTTCTCACGGGTCAAGCGAATGCTTCGACAAGCTTCATGGGTGCGCGTCTCAGAACCTTCATGCAGTTGTAGTGTGCAAACTAGTGACGCAGTTTCTGAGCCTCTCCCTGCTTGCAATATGCTAAGGGCACACATAGTGTCACGTTTTTGGTCGCTTTCCTACGTCCAGTTTCACTTTCAGAATGTCTGCCCAAAGTTTGCCCTGCGTTTCTTTTCATCGGTCATTGAGTTAACATTACGTTATGCTTCACCTGGTTTGGCACTTTCCGTTCCTGCCGTTACGAACGCCTTTGTTTCATAGCACAGGCACCGCTTGGTTTTACTGTGCAGTTTCTTTCGCTTCTTGGTTGGCGAGCCGCCATCTTCTCTTTCGTTTTTTTTCCTCCCCAGTCACGTACCAACAGTGCATGTCCTTTGCATATTCAACGAGGAGCACCTGGCTTTTCGAGAGGATCCTCGACGCACGCGTTCGATTGACCGACTTACGGCTGCATAGTAACGGACACTATCCGTAGGCTTCGCCGGTCCGATTTGTGAGCATCGCAAGAGCGGCCCGTCACCAGAACTAGACCCAGAGGTACGCATACTGCTGATTATACTTCGGCCTGAGCGTCGCTCCACTTCTCGCGGTGCTTGCTTCGCTGAAACAGGCTTGCCGCAAACTCTGTTTCTCATCTTCTCCCCTTCTCCGCTCGCCTTGCCCAGATCGTCCAGTCCCTACGAACTCGGCAGTGGCGGCCTTCTTCGGACCGGCCCGATAATCGGCCTTCGAGTCCGCACGGGCTCCAATTCCGGAGCGCCGCGTATTCATTACTGCACAGCGCTCCTCGCTCGAGGTTGACTCGCGCGCGCGGTCTGCCGCTCCGACATGCTCCGCGGACTCGAGAAGGCGGTCGAATGTAGCCGCGCTGTGGCGCGGAATAAACGGCGCTGAGCCTTGGGCGCCAGGGGCGGCATCGTTGGTGAAGCAATGTGCCGTCGTCTAGATTCCAGGCACCGCGGTCTGCGTCGGTGTGCAGTGACCGCACGGCACACGCTCGCGAGTGCCTTCTGGCGGGGCGATGCATTGTCCGCTGCAGCCGCGGCGCAGAGAGCGCGCGCGGTCTATAATGTGGAAGCCAACAGACAAAAACAAAGAGAGATCGGACCACGCAAGTCGCTTAAAAAGTCGCACCCCTAATCGCACCCGCGGTTCAGGTTGTAAATGACGTGGTAGTTGTACGGAGAAGTATTCACTGAGCTTTTCGATACGAAAATAGAGACATGGTGCACGACGAAAATTTTGCTCACTCTCGGATCGATTCTGTGCTTCGATCATTCTGACGATTTTGCGTACACGCAAGTGCCGCGGTGTAACCGGGCACGAGGACCGCGCTCTTCCACATGTCTTCCTTAGCGGTGTGCCGGAACCTCAGCACTTTTTATTTCCCGGATATATGGCCGCGAGTGGACGACTTATCTTTAGGCAAACTGTACGTCCGTCTACTGCAAAAAACAAATTTATTGCGTGCTTATACCAATCGACGTCAGTGCGAATGTCTTTAATGGCGCTTCTGTGTCCTCTGAGAGTGAGATTGCATGACTGCGATCCACCTTGCAGGTGTGTGCGAGTTCATTGTTATTTCCAGTTTCCTCCACTTCATCTTTCCTACCCATTTTCCTGTTCTCCAGTATAGGGCATACGACCCGAATATTTCTCTGTCTAAACTTAACGTCCTTTACTTCCTTCTGAGCCCTTTTCTCGCTCTCCCAATAACCCCAGGAAGGAGCCAAAGAAGAAACAGACCTTGACATGGGAGACGTGGCCAGGCAGAGGCGGTTCTCCACGGTGTTCTTACTTTGTAATCACTCACCATTTCCAAACACGAAACCTTTTTGGAGCTCACGCGCGTTGCTCTGAAAGCGGGCACGATTAAACCTTCAGAAAAACGACCAGGAAGCGGCAGCCGTGTCTGCTGGCTTGCAACTTCCTACTTTTTGCACAATGAAGCGTAGGGAACGGACTGTCGGCGGGCAGAGCGTTCGCCTTAAATATTTATACGCTTGCAAAATATTGAGAATACTTAGCAGCCTTTGGAGCGTCGGCAATGTTTCCCTTTCCTGGCGGTTGGTGCTTCTGGCACCGTACACCGTGTTACTCGGCCTTCCTATTTACGTGTCGCACGACATTGCTTTTTGCAAACACCGCGAACTTGCACAGCGCTGTTGGACACCACGTACATTCGGCGGCCCAGGAACACTCTGACAAACGGCGGCGTGTGGAGATACAATTATCAAGCAATGTGTAGTTGCTTTTTACGCATGGCACACTTGAGGTAAATGTTCCGCTTTCCCCTAGTAGGAGAGAAGAGGTAAGAAGAACGACATGTGAAGCCACAAGAGCCGTAAGCAAAACAACACTTTATGAAATCCTCTTGCGAAAAAAACAAAACAATAAGAAAAACGTACAACAACCAAACCACTCGTACAGTCATACGTAGAATGTTGGTCGCTTTCTTCCGTTGACGTCAGCGCATGTGTTTAACGCAACGCGAGAATTCACTGCTAGAAACCACTATAGTTTCTACCGATAAACCACCAGCATCATCGTCGTTGCAGTGAAGCTGCCGTCAAGGTTACCTAATGCAAGTGTGTCTCAACATGGCACTGAAACGAACGGACAACGCTTTAGATTGCCGTTGGTAGGCCACTGCGCTGAGAGTCACTTGCAACACATGCTTCGCGGCACATGTGACATACGTGAGCATGTAACGGCTTAGTACAGAGCGGCACGCAGTATGCAGTAGTATTTACAGGGTAATGTGCACTTTCGAGTACTTCGCAGGCATAAAGCTTAGTGCATTACCTTGTCGAGGTGTATTTTCGGAAAAATTGCACATGACTCCGAGAAACCCTTTTGGACAAGAATAGCCTCGGACAGCGGCGGAGAAGAATATTGAGCACAGTCTCCGGGATTGTCTTCCTCTGTCTCGAAATTTGCTAGGTTGAAAAGAAAAGGTGTGCAACTTATATATATAAAATCAGCAGCCTTTGCACCTCGCTGCCATCATTTGCCGGTGGCACATGCCCTTTTACGTATACGTTCTTACGCAATGTCCTCATAACGTGACTCCCTCTTATTGAGAACGTCCATGAAGTCTGCATAATGTGCTGTTACTTCTCCGTGACGAAGACCCTCAGCAATGAAGCGTTAAGTAGTTTTTGTCTATGCAATAAACTGCTGGCCTTCTTTCTGCCTGCACGCACTCTTAACGTAGTATGTGTTTGGCCTTCTGGACTGGTTCCGGCATATTGCCACCGATTGCTCTGCTGATAATGCGAACAGGAAGTCACGGAGTTGAGGTCCTTCCCGCACTAGTTTGACGGGTGGACTAATAAGGCGAAATGACAGAAGCTATACTTTCACTCATTGCCTGAACAGTGATCGCGATCCACAGCACTGGCACACACGACAGGTGCTGCTGAACTGCGGCTTTGTCAAGGGGGTGACGTTAGTAGTACAACACAAGGAAGCTGCTGGCTGGTGACTTGGTGAGAGCTCATCGACCGCGCTTTGTGCCACCGCTGCTTCGCACCGTTGACACGGCCACGGTCACTGTGCGTGAAAAGAGGGGGGAGGGGGGAAAGAGTCTCACGACATGTGTTCTCGTGATCTCACGTGCGCATTCCACGGTTCACCATTCATCGTCCCAGGACTGGTCGCGGCCGGCTACCTCCGAAGAGCGCTGGTCGCGGTCTCGACCCGAAGCGACTCCGGCCATGCGCCGGCTTGCTCTCGGGCGTGACGGCGGGCGCCTCCGTGGCGTGGCTGTCTTCAGACGTGGCCTCCGACTCAGAGGCAGCTGCCGCTGCTTCCTCGTGCTTGGAGGCTGTCTCGGTAGATGCTGCTGAAGCCTCTTCCTTGTTCTCCGGCGTGGTCACCGGCGACGACTCTTCGTTCTCTTCCGGCTTCTCTTCCTCCTCGACCTTCTTGTGTCCAGGTCGGTGGCGGGTGAACGACGTGCGGGGCCTGGAACCCCGATTGGTGCGCCCGAACAGCCCGCCAGAGCTGGGCCGGGCTCCGGGTCTTTTGGGTGCTGCCGTTGTCGAAGACGCCGCCGTGCTAGAGGTCCTTGTCCTCGCAGACTTCCCACTGAAGCGGCTGCTTCCACCGAAGCGCTTCTTGCTGTTGTTTGCAGGAGCAGCGGTGGTCGTAGTCGGCTCTGCGTCCGCTGGTGACGTGCTCTCCTCTTCTTCGGGCTCTTCCTCCTTCTGGTGCCGTGAGTGGATCGGCGAAGGACGCCGGCCGAACTGGAGCCTGCTAGACGACGATCGTGGCGTCGGCCGGTTTCGCCGCAGTCCTCCCAGCAGTCTTCGCGTGGATGATGTGGCTGGCGTCGTCGTCGTCGTGGACGTGGTGTGCGACTTGCGGGAACCGGGCGCCCTGACATGCGCACCTGCGCCGTGCGCCCCGCCGAACCGCCTCCTGTTGCCGAAAGGCCTCTTCGTTTTCTCAGTCGTGGTCGTCGGTTCCTCAGTTGTGGTTGTCGTCGGTGCCAGAGTGGTCGGTGCCTCTGTTGTCGTGGTGGTGGTCGTCGGAGTAGTAGTCTCTGCAGATGTAGTCAATAGGTCGGCCGCTCCTTTCCTGCCGCTGATCTCGTTGGCTACCTGCGTGTCCGACGGCGGTGACACGGTGGATACAGGCGAACCTTGAGGCGTGACAAGTCCTCGGACATCAGGTGCAGGACCAAGCGGAACTCCTGGATCTGGTACGAGTTTAGCTCCCGTGAACCCCAAGTTCGGTGGGCCCGCAAGCGGTGGACGTTTAGCCTCGAACGGTTGACTTGGAAGCAAGACGTGCGTTCCTTCGGAGACGGAGACCGACACCGAGACTTGGGTGACAGTCTGAGGAGCAGATGTGACTCCATGCTCTAGAGGGAAAGCAGGAGGCGGCGCTGGTTGTTGCCCTGACGGTGGGCTCGTTGTGACTGTCTTGGGTTCGAACCTGTTCTGTGGGTTAGGCGAAGCCAGCCTTTGACTGGAACCCTTACCCTTCAGCTTAGAGCCATCGGTCTTGTCAAAACCTTCCAGGCTGGGAACGTCGTCGAAATTAAGGGACAAATTCTTCTTGTTGTCATCATCATAGTAGTAATAGTAGTAAACTACGTACTCATCTTTCTCTTTGTCCTTGCTTTTGGCAGCCTTGTCTTTGGCCTCGGCTTGCTTGCTGGACTCGATTTCCGAAGCCGGTGATTTCTGGATGACCTGAGCGGGTGGCTGGATAGAGCCGACGATCTTACCTTGCCTCAGAGCATCCTCGGATGACGTCGAAGAGGATACTGAGAACGAGTGTCTCGGGAAGGACTGCAATGATGGAGGTGGTTTCGGTGTGGTCGACGGAGTAACGGGTGCCTGTTGCGGGAACGCGAAGCCTAGGCTGGGCTGCTGCTGACTTCCGTCGGAAAAGCTAAATTGCTGGCGCTGTTGAGGCACTTGTTGCTGATGCTGCTGAGGAAACTGCTGCTGTTGAGGAAACTGCTGCTGCTGTTGCTGTTGCTGCTGCGGACTGATAAACTGCTGCTGCTGCTGTTGGCGATGCTGTTGCTGTTGATTATTGAACACTTGTTGCTGCTGATGGGGAAACGGTTGCTGCGGCTGTTGAACTGAAAGTTGTGGCGGCTGCTGTGGCTGCGGGTTCTGCTGCTGGAACTGCCTAAACTGTTGCTGCTGCTGTTGTTGCTGCTGCTGTTGTTGCTGCTGCTGTTGCTGCTGAAGTAAGAGCTGTTGTGGAGACAGCGACTGCTGTTGACGGTTGAACTGGAACTGCAGCTGCTGCTGCGGCTGCTGTTGTTGCTGCTGCGGCTGCTGTTGCTGCTGCTGCGGCTGCTGCTGCGGCTGTTGCTGCGGCTGTTGCTGGAATTGGTACTGAGGCTGGTTGCGTACCGAGAACTGGGGCGGTGGCGACTGCTGCACGGGTTGGGCGAAGTCGTTCGCGAAGCGGACCGGACTGTTAGGCGGCTGGGGCCCTGCGGGAGGGTTGGCGTTCGGCGGCAGCGCCCGCACGAACACGCTATAGTTGGGGTCGTGCGAAGGGTCTTGCGGCGGCCGTGACTGGCGTTTCATCCGCGCCGGGTCCTCCGCCAGGCCTGGTGTCGACAGCAGTGCGGCAGCCACTGCCACGAGGGCCCACCTGCGGATAAAGGCAACATGCTGTAGAGGATATGACTAGCGAGGGGGAGAATTCGCAATACCTCTTTCTTTAGTAAATACCGGCAATTTATCAAGTGCTGGCGCCTTTTACGTCATCGTCATGATTAATGAGACTTGTCTGCCAACTGTAGATCATAAAAGCGGTTCTCAAAAAGGAGTTCGCCAAGGCCGGCCCCTCTCGGAACAATCTTACGCACGAACAACTTTGCGAACTTGGGAAGAAACTGTAACGGTGCACTGTCTTCCGCTCGTCGTCGTCCGTACCCTAAATTAACATATTCTATAGACGCCTTAGTCAAAACACCGTTAAGCTAGCACTTAAGTTTTATATACTGACGCCTCAAAACTGCAGCTTATTTTCAGAAATCTTACAATTTCACTCATACTTAGCACCATGACCAGTTTTGAAATTGCATATAGTTTTTGTTAACAACAAACGTAATGTGCTCAGTGTGTCATTTCATGTTCACCGCGCGGAAATATTGACTGGGTTCTGTGCAAGGCACAACCACCGCTACAATCACGCCAATGTACGATATACAACACGCGGGATTGGCGAGTTCGCGCATCTCTAAGAGCACTCGGCGCCATCTACCGTCGCTGCCGCGAAGGCTGCGCATGGCCTCCGAGATGCCAAGCGGCAACCAGGCTCCTCTCTGCGGTTTCTTTCTGGGCAAACTGCGCCATCCAGTGGCACTCCCAAGAAGTCTGCGCGTGGACGAGGAGCGTGGCGCGCCGGTGCCTGCGACCAACTGTTTCCTCGCCTGCCGCACACTCAGTTGCACATACCCAGTGGCCCAAGTCGGTCCGACGGTTGGTTTCGAACCTTCTTTTAAGCACAGCAGCCCGATGCGCCACCCACGCGACCACGGACTACCCAGGGAGCAAGTTAGACGGGAAAACAGATACTCGTCCATAGATCCAAATATACAAACATAGCCCCCGGAAGATGCTCGAAGCACCTTAAGAATGCTACCGCCTTAAAGAAATATGGAAAGCTCCTTGTAGATGACACAGACACGCTGGCATGTACATTCGGCTGGTTTACCGCGCTCCGACTAGGAGCCCGCTCTACATAGGAGCAAATGAAAGCGTGCCCAAACCGAACGTACGGCTTCTATCGGCCGATCGAAGATCGAAGAAGCATGCCAGCGCTTCTGATGTAAACAAACATGAATGACCAAGAGCACGGACCTGCATTTTCACTATACTACACTTTTGCTGCAGACGCATGGCCAATGGAAAGTGCAGCAGTCACATCACCGGAACTCCGAAAAATCTGGGCCGCGCTCTCAGGTCGAAGACACAGCGCCTCCGAGCTCTGGAGGCACCAACCGAACGTGTTGCGAGCGCTCAAAAACCAGCCGAATGTACCATTAGTTGTGCACGTGTTCTGCTTAACACCGGTTTTTGCAAACAGGACCACACAGGTAACATCGACAGGGAGTGTTTTCTCCTCAAGTGAACAGTGTAGCAGAATGACGATCGCATTGCAGAATACAGTACTCTGTGCGCTTGCGCCTACTGTGTCCGATCTGATCGCTAAAGGCCACTGACATGTCATGCGTTCAACGCTAGCACTATATTATGAAAGATGTGGGAGCACTCTAATGATTACAGCTCCGGGCCACTGAACGCACCTGCGAAAATAGGAGGAGTAGGCGCATGCGTGCCGAGTATAGTACATATGTTCTGTTCCGAACATCGTCTGCTACAGGCTATTTTTTGCAAAGCGACATAGCCCATTTAATCTGTTTCTTGTCCCCGACCATTGTAACAATTTTTCGCGCGCAGGAACCACGGAAGTTCATTAAAACTTCTTTCTGGGCGAGTTGGTGCATACTTGACATAAAAATTGTTACAGCGCAAACACATGCAACCACAAAGTAAGAAGGACGGGACACAAGCGCTGTGTCCCGTCCCTCTTACTTTGTGGTTGCAATGTGTTTGCGCTGTAACAATTTTTATGTCAACTAGGAACCACAGAAGACGACGGTCAATCGTAGCAAATGGGAGTCGCGCGGAGCTTACTCAAAAGGTCATGTGCGAATTTGTGCTTTCGTTGGAAGCGTATAAGAAGCAGGGTCTACGGGGCTGCGTCCAGCACACGAGCAAACGACCCTGTAGCCGACGATGCTCGAACAGGAGATTGTTCTTACACTCCTACTCTCTCTATTTTCGCACACCGGCTGGTCACTTTCACAAGCTCTATTACAATCCTATTACATTACAATCCTATTACAATCCTATTACGTTCACAGGCTCTCATATCAAACCAGCACATCGCATTTTGCCCCGATTAGACCACTGCCTCAAAGTGCAACCCAAGATAGCTCATACCAAACTTATGCGTCATTCGCCATTGTTCCTTGCCATTTATCATTGGAATAAACTACGTGCAGAAATCGTTCCCGAAAATAATTACGACGCATTTGTGAACAAACTCAAGCGCTTACTCTATGCTGGTCCTTAATAGATTATTATCAGAAGTGTATTCTTTTTTACATTGTCTTGAGCATTGTAGTCCACGTGTGTACGTGTTCTCAAACACTTCTTTTATCCAGATATGTTCCCTGTTTTCCTGAGTGCATGTTTGTTTATGCTTTTCTGATTTTTCAGTGTTATGCAATATGCTCACTTCATCGGTTTTTTTTTTTTTAACCCCCTATGGTAATGCCCGTAAAGGGCCCTTAAGGTATGTGAATAAAAAAAAAAGGTGCATATTCTAGTTCATTATATCTGTATGACATGGCGGTCACCATCACGTCATATTTTGACCACCGCAGCCGCATTTCGATGAGCTGGGGATGCAAAAACGCCCGTGTACCGTGTATTGCGTGCGCCTTTCAAGAACCCCAGGTGGTCAAAATTAATTCGTAGACACCGCCTACGCATATTTCATGATGATATCGTGGGTGTGGCACGCAATACTAAGAATCTAATTTTCTTAAAGTGCTCTCAATGACTGACCACCACCGCAGTAATGGTCTCATTTTCATCCCGATCGCTATAGCGTCCGACGTCCTAACGAAGGCCAATGAGAAAATGTTCTTACGTAAATGACATTCTCCGAATATGGGTCCCGATCTGGCAGCAGCGAATGTCATCTTTAGGTGTTTTGAATTCGTGATATATTGTGGCAAAGAATTTGATTCTGAACGCGAGGGTGCTCTCGGCGGTGGCGCTGAGCCTTCGCTCGGGCAGCTCGTTTAGCAGCAGCGGCAGGCAGAGCATTTACACCGGGCGCGTCGCTGATTGTGCAAAAAGAAAGCTTGAACACGGGATCGCGCGGCTCGTGCGGAGCGCATTCTCTATTAGCTACGAGAAGGAACACTAGGACTTAACTAACACTGCAGTTTACGTTATACTGGCACCACTTGCTTCTTTACCTGCTCAAAATTAGGCGGTTCTTCACGTGTTTACTTTAAGTGGCGGCAATTTCGATTGAAGCTAATTGAGGCTTACAGCTGTTTGGAGAATACGAAAAGGAATGTACCAATATATATTCCCTTTTCCGTGCTACACGTACAACTCGCGTGGGCAATTTACTGGTGTTTGTTGCTTGAGCAATATACATGACGAATCCCTTTGGCGCACTGACACAGCCTGCTCGGCCCAAATATTTTAGTGAAATATGCATTTTTGACCGTATGTCTACAACCAGAAAGAAGCCGAAGCGTCATTCATTAGTAGTATGGGACATATTGACATTATCATAATTCCCCGGTGGAGGGTGAAAAATCAAGTGAAATAGGCGAGGCTTGTGGTGTCTTCCTTATGTAAGTTTGCGAGGTTATCTTTTATGTACTGACGAAGCGAATAGTTCTCCGTTTGTATAATTGAACAAGGCTGGATCGAGTCATGGTGAGGCAGAAGGCGTTTGAATTTTCCTTTCCTAGGCACCGTAAGCTGCGTTGTAGTACGTCGAGTATACTGTGGGCATTGCAACTGGCGCTGTAAAGAACTGCTTCATGGTTTAAATTCGAAGGTATAGTGAACTGATGGCTTTCGCGAACAATGCGTGCCTCGCCATAACGACAATCGGTTGCTACCGTTGCGTGAGGGGTGTGCCATATTGTCGATAAAGGTGACTGAGGGCCACCATGAAACATTTCATCCCTTGCAATTGATTGGCTCTCGATCTTAACCACGATAGTTTTCTTTCAGGTCACTGCTGTTATGGTATTTGTGAGTTAACTATATTAATACTCTACATGACGCGCCATCGTGTTAGCAGCCATGAGCAATTCGTTTTATGGGACCTGTTTCCAAGACCTATGAAAGTACGAGCAAATTTTTCATTCAAAATGCGCGCCTAACTCTTTCTTTTGCTCATTAATAAATAGGCCGTATTTGACTAGAACAACGCACCAGAGTAATAAGAATCACGATGACAGCTTCGCTGGGCAGTGTCTTTCTAACGCGGGTAACATGCTGACCCCAAATACTAAGATTTTTCTTCCGTATAAATTGCAATGTCTCCCATAGCTAAGTACTAAGGGAATGTTAAGCGTTCAGCGAAGCATCATACACAACTTCGCGTGCTGAATTTGGAGACATTGTTTTTACGCAATACTTATGGACAGACACGGGGCATATATGCATCGCTAAACCATAGACCCCTTCAACGCTACATAGCTTGCGATATCCAAGCCGCAAATTCTCTTGGCTCACGCGCTTTTGAAGAAGTAACCGTCGTTCAGGCATGGCAGTTGAAAGAAAGAAAATGACATATCCTTCAATAAGTACGGTTCGAGCCACCCGTACCCCAAGCATACACGAAGGAACGAGCGCGCGCGGCAGCCGAGCGAGCCGGAGAGAGCGTGACGCCATGAGATCACGGCCGCGACGTCACTCGCGAGAGGGCGCCACTCCAAGTTCTCGCCGCCAATAGCGGCGGCGGCACCGCAGTCCAAGTAACGCATGAGCAGTGGATCCGAAGCCTACGCCAGCGCTTTATTTCCGCGCTGGCCGCATGCCTGGTCGCCGCCGACACTCCGCTTTCCTGCTCACCCTTTCGCCATACCCTCCTCCGATTTCCACCTCATGGTTTCCACCTCATATGCTTTGTAAAACTTTCCTTCGACATGCACATTCTGACATTCTGTGTGCCTGTTCCTTCGACATGCACACCGAATTAAAGAAATTACCTTGCACCGAGCGCCACATGAGACGCCAATTAACATTTCGACTTCACGCGTCACGACGTCCATTGCCGTGACAAGAAAACAGAACGTGTAATGTTCACTTTATAAAAACATCTACGAAGGCACAGTCTCATTGCCCTGTGCACATTTCAAGAATAACATTACGCTGCCACGAATTTTTCGTTTTACCCTTGTCGGCACCTAACTTATGCACACTCCAGCCGCCGCTACCGGAATTAAGCAAAAGTTTGTCTGTCGAATGGTGGCAGTTAAAATCCAGATCGTATCCGAGTCCAGCTCATCATCATCATCATGAGCCTGGCTACGCCCACTGAAGGGCGAATGCCTCTCCCATACTTCTCCAACTACCCCGGTCATGTGCTAATTGTGGCCATGTTGTTCCTGCAAACTTCTTAATCTCATCCGCCCACCTAACTTTCTGCCGCCTCCTGCTCCGCTTCCCTTCTTTTGGAATCTATTTAGCAATCCTTAATGACCATCGCTTTTCTTCCCTCCTCATTACCCGCCATGGTTGCTCAGTGGCTATGGTGTTAGGCTGCTGAGCACGAGGTCGCGGGATCGAATCCCGGCCACGGCGGCCGCATTTCGATGGGGGCAAAATGCGAAAACAGCCGTGTGCTTAGATTTAGGTGCACGTTAAAGAACCCCAGGTGGTCGAAATTTCCGGAGTCTCCCACTACGGCGTGCCTCATAATCAGAAAGTGGTTTTGGCACGTAAAACTCCATAATTTTTTCCCTCCTCATTACATGTCCTGCCCATGCCCCCCCCCCCCCCATTTCTTTTTCTTGATTTCATCTAAAATGTCATTAACTCGCGTTTGTTCCTTCACCCCAATCTGCTCTTTTCTTATCTGTTAACGTTACACCCATCATTCTTCTTTCCATAGTTTGTTGCGTCGTCCTCAATTTAAGTAGAACCCTTTTCGTAAGCCTCCAGGTTTCTGCCGCGTAGGTGAATGCTGGTAAGACACAGCTATTATACACTTTTCTCTTGAGGGATAATGCCAACCTGCTGTTCCTGATCTGAGAATTCCTGCCAAACGCACCCTAGCCCATTCTTATTCTTCTGATTATTTCAGTCTCATGATCTGGATCAGCGGTCACTACCTGCCCTAACTAGATGTATTCCCTTACCACTTCCAGTGCCTCGCTACCTATCGTAAACTGCTGTTCTCTTCCGAGACTGTTAAACATTACTTTAGTTTTCTGCAGATTAATTTTTAGACCCACTCTTCTGCTTTGCCTCTCCAGGCCAGTGAGCATGCATTGCAATTGGTCCCCTGAGTTAGTAAGCAAGGCAATATCATCAGCGAATCGCAGGTTACTCAGACATTCTCCATTAACTCTTATCCCCAATTCTTCCCAATCCAGGTCTCTGAATACCTCTTGTAAACACGCTGTGAATAGCATTGGAGAGATCGTATCTCCCTGCCTGACGCCCTTCTTTATTGGGATTTTGTTGCTTTCTTTATGGAGGACTACGGTGGCTGTGGAGTCGCTATATATATCTTTCAGTGTTCTTACATACGGCTCGTCTACATTCTGATTCCGTAATGCCTGCATGACTGCTGAGGTTTCGACTGAATCAAACGCTTTCTCGTAATCAATGAAAGCTATATATAAGGGTTGGTTATATTTCGCACATTTCTCTATCACCTGATTGATAGTGTGAATATGGTCTATTGCTGAGTAGCCTTTACGGAATCCTGCCTGGTCCTTTGGTTGACAGAAGTCTAAGGTGTTCCTGATTCTATTTGCGATTACCTTACTAAATACTTTGTAGGTAACTGACAGTAAGCTGATCGGTCTATAATTTTTCAAGTCTTTGGCGTCGTCTTTCTTATGGATTAAGATAATGTGTTCGTTCTTCCAAGTTGCCGGTACGGTCGAGGTCATGAGGCATTGCGTATACAGGGCGGCCAGTTTTTGTAGAACAATCTGCCCACCATCCTTCAACAAATCTGCTGTTACCTGATCCTCCCCAGCAGCCTTCCCCCTTTGCATAGCTCCCAAGGCTTTCTTTGCTTCTTCCGGCGTTACTTGTGTGCTGTCAAATTCCTCTAGACTATTCCCTCTTCTAATATCGTCGTGGGTGCCACTGGTACTGTATGAATCTCTATAGAACTCCTCAGCCACTTGAACTATCTTATCCATATTAGTAATGATATTGCCGGCTTTGTCTCTTAACGCACACATTTGATTCTTGCCTATTCCTAGTTTCTTCTTCACTGCTTTTAGACTTCCTCCGTTCCTGAGAGCGTGCTCAATTCTATCCATATTATACTTCCTTATGTCAGCTATCTTACGCCTGTTGATTAACTTGGAAAGTTCTGCCAGTATTTGTATTCACAACAAGGCCTGCCACCCTCTCGTTAATGCTATAGAATTCCTGTATGTTACCAGCTATATCCTTATTAATCAGGAATCCGACTCCTAGTTCTCGTCTCTCCGCTAAGCCCTGGTAGCACAGGACGTGCCCGCTTTTCAGCACTGTATATGCTTCTGTTCTACTAATAACTCTCCCCTGCTATTCCTAGAGCCTATGCCATATTCCCCCACTGACTTGTCTCCAGCCTGCTTCTTGCCTACCCTGGCATTGAAGTCGCCTATCAGTATAGTGTATTTTGTTTTGACTTTACCCATCGCCGATTCCACGTCTTCATAGAAGCTTTCGACTTCCTGGTCATCATGACTGGATGTAGGGGCGTAGACCAGTACGGTCTTCAATTTGTACCTCTTATTAAGTTTCACAACAAGACCTGCCACCCTCTCGTTAAAGCTATAGAATTCCTGTATGTTATCAGCTATATCCTTATTAATCAGGAATCCGACTCCTAGTTCTCGTCTCTGCGCTAAGCCACGGTAGCACAGGACGTGCCTGCTTTTCAGCACTGTATATGCTTCTTTCGTCCTCCTAACTTCACTGAGCCCTATTTTGTCTTATTTACTGTCCTCTGATTCCTCCAATAGCACTGCTAAACTAGCCTCACTAGATAACGTTCTGACGTTAAACGTTGCCAGGTTCAGATTCCAATGGCGGCCTGTCTAGAGCCAGGGATTCTTAGCACCCTCTGCTGCGTCGCAGGTCTGACCGCCGCCGTGGTCAGTTGCTTCGCAGCTCCTGGGGACTGAGGGCCGGGGTTTGATTGTTGCATTCATGTAGGAGGTTGTGGCCAAGTACTGCACGAGGCTGGTCAATCCTGCTCTGGTGAGAAAGTGCGTTACCGGTTCTGGTCACCGGGATCAGGCCGCACTCCAGGCCTGTTTACGCAATTTTATCAACACGCGGATTCTTTTTTAATCCGGTGGAAAATTGCGCGGCACCCAGATTCGAACCACGTTCTTCTTGCACGCGAGGCGGATGCTCTACCTCTACGCCACCGCTGCACCCTCGAGTCCAGCTATCGTGCACCTAATACACCCAGACTTATACACGAGTGGCAAGTGCAGACATTGCGACTCTTGAGCCACCCTGGAGCATATTCTATGGGAATGTACGGCTATAATACATAATAAAGGTGATGCAGCCTCAAAGAGCGACAGCCTCCGCGCGCGCAGGGAGTCAGCGTTGCTCAGCTCGGACCTGCAGCACCAAGTCTGGACCGTCCTGCGAGCCGAGGCAGCCGCCAAGGGCCAACAACCCTTGTCCGAAACCTAGGCGGGTTCAGGCCCGCCCCACCAAATCACATGGCACTCGATAAAATTATTTGAATGAATGTTGCAATCGCTGGCATGCCATGAGCCTGTGCCGTACATTAATGTAGGTTAGTGTAGTTAACAGTGACGTTGCGCATGTCTCGATCACATGATACATCCTGTCACGTGCGCTTTGAAACGCAGGCGAAGTTCAACGATTTCGTAGAAGGGTTCCCGCAGCTTCTATGAGAAAACGCCATCGCCTCTCTTTTTCCCGCATGAGGTTCTTACCTAACGCAACGTTTTACGCTCGCGAAGATTAGGATGGCGAGACATCGGCGAAGCAAAGTACACATTGGGGCTAATTGATTCAAGACCGGCGGACTAAGACAAACACGAGGGAAAATGCCGTGCAATTGTAGCGACAGCCTCGGACAAGCAAGCAGTCACACAGTTGCGTAACTGTTGAGCCTGTGCACTCTTGTTTACATGCCTTTACAGCACGAGCAATCAAAGAGCACGTAGATTCGTCTGCTACCTGATTGGGTAAACTGGCGCGTTCGTCGTGCCTAGAGCAGCAAACATTACCCGTATCAAAATTTTTCGTTTGCGTCGTTGTGCAGCGGTCGTGAAAAAGAAGGCAAACATCGATCGAACGAAAGTTCGCCTTCACTTAGGGCGGTGCGGTATAATGTATGTACATTCTCGCGGGATGACCTCATCCGAACTGCGCTCAGACAAAGCCATGCGACAGGCGTGCAGCTATCGTTTCGTTGCGAAGCTTTGCAGGAGCGTTTATTGCGAAACAATACCTGGAGCAACGAGTTTTCCAAAGTCTCTTTTCCCTGAGATCTCTGGAGTTGCACTTACATTTCAAGCAAAATGGCGGCTGTTTTCTGCCATTACTGAAACATTACTACGCACGCCCACCAAAGCTGTGCGAGATGTAAGCCGAGGCGGTCATTTACGGTTCTCCCTTCTCTTTCATGGTTTAGAAGAACGCCTTCAGACTGAGTTCGTGCGTTGTGGCTGAACAGCACACTCTCCTAGAAAGGCCGTTGAATGTTTCTGCGTGCACGTGAGTGGAATGCTTCTTGGAACGATGTTCGTGCGTATAATGCGTATAGTGCGATGGTCATTTTTCAAAACAACTGCTCCCACAATCAGACGAATGTGTGTGGTGCTGCATTGGTCAGCGTTTTAATGACCGTCTGAGGATTCCGGACTGATCGCAGCTCAAGTACTTTTGAAACTCGAGCGCACTATAACGGCCGTGTTCTTTCATTTTGAGATATCTGAGCGCGTTTCGTAACGCATTGTTCTGTTTACCCGAGTGCGGATGTCTGCTGGTTCTGCCTATGGAGTTATGGCTGCGCAAGGCGCATTGGTGTCCCTTTGCCTGCAACCGTAAATGTATTTGTGCAGTACATTACCGGGAGCGCTACACAAGCAGTATTGTGGTGCTTATGAGTAGTCAAGCTCGAGCAAGCAAACGCTTCCTTTAAAGAGCAAGTTGTCGTGAGTCCATTGGAAATCTCTCAAAATAAGAGGCATCCTGCTCCTCGAGATGAAATAATTTTTCCCTTCCTTATCTCTTTTTTAAAGGATATCGCTCAATGCCTACAACCCTGGTGCTTAATTCAGTTTCAGTTTATCATTCTTTCAATGTAGTTGGCTGTGAATAGTATACAGGCGAGGGTCCCAAAGCCAAATGACTGCAGCGAGGCCTTCGGTTAACAAGAAGATTGGTACAAAATGATTATTTAATACAGCAGTGTAAAATTATGCAATACATAAGTAAATAAATTTCGAAGTAGTGAAAAGGCATACATTCGATTTTTACACAAGGAGTCATAAATGTACAATAAAAAAATTCGCACATTGCCAATCTAAATTGTTATAACCTATTTAACAAGTGAAGTACACACTTTCAACACGCAGTAAGTGAATCAGGACAACTAGTTATACAAAATGAAAATTTTAAGTTCATATTTGCATTCATGCAAAGATGATGATGATTTAAGAGCATGAAGTAAGTCATTCCACTGTTGAATCGCTGAGAATGAGGAAGTCATTTTGTCATAATTCGTGTTTCATTTAGGTAATAGAAAGTTGTGATTATGAAAAAAAAAACATAGTGCTATTGGTATTTGTGAGCAATCTAGAGTCTATTAATTGAAACGCGACCGGTTTGTTACGTAATTTGAATAATGTGATAAGTAAATGAAATTTAAACAAGCCAGATAAAGGAAGAATATGCTTAGCCTGAAGGAGCGGAGCAGCATTACAGTAAAAAGAACTGTTGGTAATAATGAGAATAGCCTGCTTCTGAATGTGCTGTATGGACGAAAGGTCACAGGCATATGTATTTCCCCACGGAGTATTGCCATATGTAAAGTGACTATGTATGAAGCAAATAAGGCGTGAACAAAAAAATGGACGAGATTTAATGAAAGTCCTTATCCCAAAAGCAGTTTTCGCCTAACGTAAGCAATATGATTATTAAAGTTCAAGTTAGGGTCTAATTTTATACCAAGGAAAGTTGCACAATCGGCCGCTGGAATTAAATGATGGCCTATAGATACTTAGGGTAGATAAGGGAAAACTTTTTGAGATGATTTAAATATCATGAACTGAAATTTAAGCGGGTTCAAATTTAGGTTGCTCAAAGAACACAATTGAATAACTTTGGTCAATTCGTTGTTCAGTTTAGTGATTAGCGTTGTTAACAATTTGTGTGACATGGGAAATGGTGGTATCATCAGTGTAAAGGACAACGTTAGGAATATTAATGCAATCAGGTAAATCATTAATGTAGATGCAAAATAATAAAGGGTCAAGTATTCAGGCCTGCGGTGCCCCTTGATTAATGACCTTAGCATTTGAGTAGACGACACTTATGCACACTGATTGTTCGCGATCAAGTATGTAATCTTTTGAAAAGTTAAAGCTGGACCAGTTATACCCAATCATTTTAGTTCAGTAAATAAAATATGAAAAACGCTGTCACAGGCTTTAGTAAAAAATCAAGAAATATAGAACCGACGAAATCGCCGTTGTCGATGGAAGACATTAAGAAATCGATTAAGTAAAGCTAAATTGGTTGAACTACCTGCACGAAAACCAAATCGGCAAGGTTTTAGTGAGTTAAATTTGTCTAGGTACTTGTTAATGTGTTTCAGAAATAGTTTTTCAATAATTTTGCTAATTGAGGAGAGATACGCGATAGTTTAGGACCTCTGTTATATCACTTTCTTTTTGCGCTGGGATTAACTTGGCCTTTTTAAGTGAGCGCGGAAAGGTGCCACATTTAAATATGGGATTAATTATATTGCTTAATACTTCCGCAATATATGAAGCAACGAGCTTTAAGCGATAAGAGGAAATATTATCTAGCCTGACGCTAGAGTTCTTTAGATTCAGGATTGTAGAACCGATCTTGAATTGTAGCGCGAAGTGACGCGGACAGAGATTAGAAGCAGACAGGACGGAGCGCTAACTCTCAACTAAATTTTTATTGAAACTAAGAACATATATATAGGTGATTGCAAATACCGCAGCAGATGAACATTACAAGGTCTAAAGACATCAGTTGAACACATCAAGAGGTAGGGAAGCCAAAAAAGAAAACGACAAAAAGACACTACTTGAAGTTAACACACGTGTGTTGAAGCACATGTGTTAACTTCAAGTAGTGTCTTTTTGCTGTTTTCTTTTTTGGCTTCCCTACCTCTTTCTATGTTCACCTGGTGCCGTTAGACATTTTCATGTTCATATGCTGCGGTATTTGCAATCACCTATATATATGTTCTTAGTATCAATAAAAATTTAGTTGAGAGTTGATGCCGGCGCGTGGTGTTGGTGTGATACTGCTTAAAGCGTGGTCAGGAAGAGCACCACTTTCATTGCGTGAAAATCGCGTACGGGATGAAATTAGGGACTGAAGCCCGAAACAAAGAAAGCAATCACGATATGCTATTGTGCTGTTGTTATATGTGTCCAGTAAATTAATGACTGGTATCACCAACCAGCACAACTTTCTTGTTTTCAGCAGGAATTATCTCGAGTACTGCAGCAAAATTGCGTAGAAAATCCGGGATAAATGAAGATGGGGAACGGTAAATTCACACGATGATCAAATTGTTAAGATTGCAAGAAGGGGAAACATTAGTTTCAATCCACACGGATTCACAGTTCAAAACATTTAAAACCTACGCTTGTACTTAATTTCAGATGGATTGGATTGGATTGGAGAACTTTATTTATGCCTGCAGGGCCTACGTCATCCTCGAAGTTCCCGTTACTCGGCGCGGGTCTCCGCTCGCCGTTGCCGGCTCGCTGGGTCCGTGCCTTTCGAGCGCCTCGAGGACCTGCTGGACGGCCCAGAGCTGATCGTCTCGGTCGTAGCTCTTCGCGGCTGCCTCGAGCCGCGGTGGGAGTGTTCTTGATTTAGCGTCTTCTAGATATTTAACGCAGTCCCACAAGATGTGCGTGTAGTCTGCGGTCTCCCTCCGGCAGACTCTGCACATATCTGTCGGATATGTCTCGGGGTACATGCGATTCATCAGTTTCGGGCTCGGTAGCGATCCGAACTTCAGATGATATAAATATAGCCGAGCCACCGTAGCCAGCAGAATCTCGGTGATAATATTCTGAATTGTACGAGCGAAAGCCATACAGAGTGCCATCACAAGAGCCTAACCACGTTATGTAATACACAGAAATGAAAAAGAATGACAGAGCAGCCCAGAGTAGGCTTTTGCACCAACTACGCGCATTGGTGTGCAGCAACGAACAGGCAGAATTAGAGAGCAACGATTTTGTTCTCTCAGGTGAAAGCAGTGTCATGATGATATAGAACAAATATTATAAAATAGGAAAAGTAAACCGCAGAAATCAGCGTCAAGTGAATATGCGGAGGTCAGATTCCGCATTTATCAAAAAGGCCCTGCTGTCAACAGACTGAAGGGCCTTAATATTACAATTCTTAGTCCAGAGGAACCGCCATTTCTTTTCCTTTTTTTAGACCAAGCGCTTTGCTAAACAGCTTCTTATTGGTCATAGCAAGATGTTCGTTGACAAAAACAGTCGACGTTTCGGTTCCTCGCCATCAGTATCTCGCCCGATCCACCTCATGGTACCGCTGCACCCTTCTCTCCGCTCTCCTCCTCGCTCTCGCCGCTTTTTTCACCCCCCGCTCCGCGTTCGCTCTCATCGTTCGCTGTGCTCGCTCGCTCGGTCGCGAGTGACGCCGACGCTCGCCGCAGGAACGGGCGCCTAAAAGCTGCTCCACCAAAACCGGCTTGTGTACAGCACTGCACGTTGACCGACACATTTGCCAGTTAAAGCAGCTCCGTTCTGCGAAGTCAAACTATAAATCGCGACATCTGATGTCGGCTCACAGGTTTCTCTGAATCACACAGGTCTCATAATGAAACAGCGCGTACGATATTCAATGGCTTCTTCGACTCTCTTAATTCTAGCATATCTGCGCCACGCCATGCCTGGGACCACTACACACGCGCCCACTCTTGGCCAGTCTCCTCCCGAGTGTATACGTGCCACTGTGACAGCAGCTGTGCGGGACGCTTAGATTTACTTAAGTGTGTGTCGGTCCACAAACATCATGCATCGCCTTCGCCCTCGTGGCATCGCTGTGCAGACGTCTCGCGGTGCGCATGCGCGTGATTTAGCGTTTGCATTTCTCCACTGCTTATGAATGGTGTAGTACAGGAACGTAAACACTCCATGACATTTAACTTTTCATCTGTGCTGAGAATAAACATAAGCACTGCTTGTGATTACCCGTTGCATAGGATAAAAATAAACACAACGGCACGCATAGCGTTTAGTTGTATGGCCTTTAAGTAACCGCTCCGCTTCACGTGGACTCTAACAGGCGCGTTGAGTCTGCATACTTTTTTTGTCCTTTTTGCAGAGACCAAACAAGCATTTTACAAAGCCATACGTATAATTGGTCCTAAGTGGATGTCGATATTCTCGTGTGTGCAATGTTTCGTACACCTTGATCATTACGTATTTGGCGTAAAGTATTATGGCATACATAGATACATTGTATATAGCAACACGCTTTTTCTGCTTTTTCCTTCATTGCCGCTGATATGAAACGAACTTATAAACTAGAATGCCGAATTAAAGATAATTAAAGGGCAAAGCAGTCAGTCAGACAACAAGATAATAAATAAAGTAGTTGAGCCGGGATCAGTGGCTCAATCGATTGGCTGAACGATTATTTTATGAAGAGGCATGCATCTATATATCAAGTCTCCGTAGTGTAGGGCTATCAGAGGACAAGCACGGTGACTTCGAAAAAAAACTACACATAGCTACTTATTACATTATTATTTTACATGATAGGGAGACATAGTCTTTTGCGAGAAATGGCGTGTTCCTTTTTTTCGTAGACTATAGCGGATATTAATTAAGCCTCCCAAGGCAAGTGCCGCCCGCCTTGCGAAGGAAAACGCGTGAGCTTGGCTCGGCAGCCTAAATGCAGCTGTCGGGGTCTCAATTGCGCCGTGTCCGCTCACTTGCCTGCGCGTCCGGCGGGGGTAACACGGGGCCCGGGGCACTTCCCTCGCACGCACCGCTCTGACAAAAGACTAAACATCTGGCAATCGACTGCAGTCCGCTTGCCAAGATATCGCCGATTCCCTCTCGTATCTATTTCTCATCGACAGGAATATGTAAAAAAGAAAATCTTAATGTCTGAGGATCCTTTCTTCACATACATTGGAAAGTGCCAGATTTGCGATAGGTGCATTAGGAATGTTCGGGCCCTCGATGAGAGAACCTTTCAATAATCAAATTACCCCCAACATGCCCATAATATTCTTTTCTTTCCTGTAACGTTGCTTTGTAAGCTGCGGCAATCTGCATTCGCATTAGTAACTGCAAAGGCCAGAAAGGGACGAGATAGCAGGGAAAAGAAAACGAAAGTCAATAAATGGCGCACAAGGACTGACGTCTCACGGGAAGCCGGCCGAGTGAAGTCCGTTAGCGCTGATGCGCGCGGGCGCATCGGACGTCGCTGTCGTAATCGCGATTTGGCACCAACAGCCCACGTTTAACCTGCCATCTTCTGTCGTCAATTAAGGAGCGCCCTCTGTGCTCGCCTCGCCCTTCGTTCAAGGCGCTGGACGCTTCCAAGAATTCACGTGCACACAGGCGAAGTGTTTACAGCGTTCAACGGCGCTCGATTCCCAAGGTTAGCTGAGCATAACGGTTCTTACCGAAGCATCGTCTTCCCCTCGTAACAGCGGGCTGTTTTCACAGAGGCATTCGCTTTTCAATTTTCTAATACCTTGGCATGGTCATACATCCAACCACAGGTCTATGTATACACGTCATGGTCTTCCGTCTTTCTCCGCGTCACTATACACGAATTGACGATGACGAATCCTATCACTGTATAGGCGTGCCCGGATGCAGGTGCTGTCTTTTTTGGGGGGGAGGGGCAGCGCATTCTCGCCCAAATTGTCGGTAATGACTGCGAAAAGACTTAATGGGCCGTGGATGTTTGCGGCCGCATGTATCGTTAATGAAACTCGACGACATATGACGCGACGCATGCAGAGACCATCGGTGCAGCTACAAAGATAAGGTCATCTGCAAATGAAAAAAAGAATCCTTCGTTTCGCCAGTGCCAAATATGTGCACGAGGTGGCGAAGGCAATTCCTTTTGTTTTTCTTTTTTCGTCTTGCCAAGAGGGCAGTCGAAGCCAGAGGGTTCCAGGACTAATGAGCCTTCCCACCTCAGGGTGATAACGGGCCTAGCTCGGAACACTGTTTCGAACAATAAGTGTTTCTCTCTCTCTCTCTCTCTCTCTCGTCTTTCTACATCCTCTAACTGTTTTACTGCCCCGCTTAGAAAACGATGGTGGCCCTGGAAACGAATGCGTGACTAGGGAAACTTAATCCTGTGTATGTACTTGCTGCCGCCAGTCTGCAATAGTTAAGGAGTGGCTGAATCAAATGCGTTCGCGCAAAAATTACGGCTGACGCGTTGCTCCCTTGCTTTCAGGTGCGGGATCCAGTTTCCTTGAAAAACACCGATGGAAGTAAGGGCACTATCGAAGCGCAGACATCCAAGCAGTCGCGGTGCTCCGGAGTACGGACGCGCTTTATTTTTCTTTTTCACTGAGCGATAAAAAGACCATTCGCACTACAATCTCGAATCCAGAGGGTCTTTATTCTAAGAACACATTTGGAGAACAAAAGCTGAGCCTGAACGCATGCTTGAGCTTTCACAAAGCGACAAGGCAGCACACTCCTCGCAGACTGCTTTTAAACAATTTCCGTTTTCTTTGTCGCCGGTATATTGCTAAAGCTTGAAGAGCACGTTTGTCAATTAATCACCTGCTGTTCAAACTAGCGTCCGGCTTACACCGTTCCGGGCGTTCTTAGTGATTTCGATTACGTTCTGCTTCTTCTTCATCATTTGTTTTCGTGTATGCTTTATATTCTATTTTTACTTTTCATTTTCGGCAGAAATATAAGCAGTATACAAAGCCGCAGGTCTCTGCTTTGACAGACTCGCGGAAAGAAGTCGCCAGCAAGTAGCGAATAAGAGCCAGTTGTCCCATTTGTGTATGAGATCCACAACGTCATGTGGCGAAAATGGCAAAACGAAGAGTTAGGTGTACAAAAGAGTGGGCATGCAATAGGGCGCCGAGTAATTTGAAACTTGCGACGAATAAAACAGGCAAGTTGGGCCCCGAGCTGTTTCGTTCGTAGTGCGCCCGGGAGATAACAATACCATGCTATGCAATGGAGTGCGATGGAGCGAGGGAATTTATTTACTCATTGTAACATTACGTGCAGCCCGCACCTTTCGTTCCGTTAATAATGAACTGCTCTTACAAGTTTGCCAAGAGCACGAATGCTTGCGAGACATTCGGTTGCGCTCTCTGCATTCTAAGCACCCTAGTGAATAGAAATCGTGTTTTTCTTTTCATTCGTCTGTATAGTATAATGAAGTGCGCGCTATGCTAAGTTGCGTTATCTTGTGAACGAGTAACTTGCTTCTGACTCGGTACCGTGTTTGCGCTCTTGGCAATACATTCGAACCTGCGTTGTGCACTATATGCTTTTCTTCATCCTTTAAGGGCCCTTGCGCGCGCTGCGAAATTCATACACCCACGTCTCTGCCTGGTTACCTTTTTCAACAATGTTCTTCGCTTTGTGCTGGCGTTTCCCATGTACCTTCCTTATTCTTTTGGCTCTCTCCTTTTCGAGCGCGGAAATGTTCCTTTTATTCACTTATTTTTTGTGGCTCTTTCACAAACCTTGTGTGAAATAATAAATAATAATAATAATAATAATAATAATAATAATAATAATAATAATAATAATAATAATAATAATAATAATAATAATAATAATAATAATAATAATAATAATAATAATAATATAAATAAATATAATAATATTTGGCGGAATTTACATCAGCGTTGGCGCGAATCGCTAAACCAAATAGAAAGATGTTTGAAAAAGAACAGGGCTATTTGATTTCTCAAGCAAACTAGATGACGGTCGAAGGCTAGCCAGGGCTGCAGGAACTGCAGAACTTAAAGACATGGTATACACTACAGGCGTCTGTGTGACTCGAATTATAAAGTATGTCTATTTTAAAGAGGGCGCGTTGAACATGGGTCATTTGGCGCCATTCAATCTACTGAATTAAGCGTTTCGCTGCTTTTGTCTCTTTGTGTTCGTCAATGAGTGTTTCAGTCATATCAACACGCGAGCTGCCGCGAGCGAAGATCGGATGTTTGCGCATGCTGCCTGAAGTCAAGCAAATCCAAGACAGTAACATGGCTGGCCGCCTGCGCGTTAACATAAGCTATAGACCTTCTTCCCTCGATATCGAGAACAAATGTCAAGACGACAGCCTAAGCCAAGCACAAAGTTTGCTTCCGATGTGAGATAAAGAAAAGCGAAAGCCTGCAACAGCGTCCGCTTTCCGTAAACGGAGTAAATGGGTCAGAAATGATAATCTGTATGGGCAGAAAGGTACCACCCTGGCACCAGAAGTTTGCTGGAAACCTAGCTATAAACCACCTCTGCGGGTAAAAAAAGAAACAAGTTGTAGTTTTGCCCGAAAGGCGAAGCATCTATGGCGATAGCAAATTAGAAGACAACTATACGAAGTAAAGATAGTAGCTTTATTGGCTGTATAAACTTGTAAACGTTCAAATACTAATTAAGTTCCCAGGCATGGTGTCACGCGCGCAGAAGCAAACATATATACATCTCACTCGTTGACAGCGGAAACTTGTCAAAACGCTGGAGCGAGAAAGCGCGGCAGCAGCAGCGAGCAAATTGACCTGTGAGCGTCTCGCATCCACACGAACGAAGTCGCAAAAACGCAGCGCGCGGCGGACTCTGTCCCCATTGCAGATAGCTTTCATGATATAGTGGACAGGGTGGGCGGGCGCGCGCGGCGGCCCGAAGTAGAACGCGCCGCCCGCCTCCGCCCCCCCTCCCGGGCCTTGGGCGCGACCGAATACTGCGCGCTTTTTCCCCGCTTTCCTCCCTTGCGCGTGCGAGATTGAGCTACCATCGTCGGCTCACCCTCGCACGCTTTCACTCTCGCATACAGCATATGGCGCGCGGCGACGCTTTTAGCGCCGTTGGACTTTATACAAAACTTCACGGCGATGCCGACGGCTGAAATGCGCCTGGAGTCTCCATACACTTGCTATCGCAATAAAAGAGCCAGAGAAATCTATTCTCTTTGAACTTCATACAAATCTCACCCACTGTAGAAATCGCTATAAGCGAAGCTTTGGCGAGCCGGCAAGACGAAAGGGCGCAACACGATAACCGACGCAGAGCGTTTTTTCCTCGCGTCTCGCGTAGCTTATATTCCAACGATAAACGCATCCCGCAACCATCCTCGGCCACGGACCTTACAGACACAGAAAGGGTAGAGCTTCTGGCTGCTGTAATGAAGGACCCTATTTTAAGTTCCACCACCGGAATTTTTTTTTCGCTTGTGCTTGGCCACCAAGGTGAGGCACTGAACGACCGATCTAGCCACGCCAAACCTCGGTGAAGCAGATAAAGAAAGCTTCGCTTTAAAATATCTCTTATCCCAGACGATACGAAAAGTTCCATGGACGTCTCGAATAGATTCACACGTTTCGAATGCAAAAGAAGACGTCCGCTGGACTTCCAAGCCTTCCAAGTGACTTCCTATTGTAGGCACAGTCCCCAAAATTACGTCATCATGGACACGATTGAGATGTGGAATCGGCATGCGAAATCTTTCTGCTAACCTGCATCAGGGGGGAGACGCGTCTTGCCACATGGCTGTGCGCGTGCTTCCCAGATGGGCGCCGAAGGATTTTAAATCTGCACCTTGTCTCAGCCCACTCATTAATAGCCGATATTTTAAAGGTTCGGCTTTTAAGTCTCCGAGAGAGAAAAATACGTTGTGTGTTCAAATTATAACCAGAAGCTATAACGTCTCAAGCTCATGCATATTCCATAGTTGGCGTATTTTCTGATAGCGTTGACGTTGAAAGCTTTAGCTGGTTGAATATCCCACTTGTGCCGGGCGGTAGGGCCAAAAAAGGGAACTGCCCAGTGCCTGCTGCAATTACAGGGTGGCCGCGCTCGCTCTTTTGCGAACGCGATGTATCTGCTCTTCTACACGCGGCGGACATGCCTGTATGCGACACAGATGCAATGCGTAGCATTTAGTCGCCTGAGTGTGTACCACGCGTGCTGCGAACACTCGCTGGGCACACTGGGCAGATCTTTTTTGAAGAACAAGGTGTACTTAGTTGGACTTTCCACGCGTATAGGGTATTTGGGATCTGCGTATGTTGTAGCCTCTTCGATAAAAAAAAACGGCCTTTTCGCGCCTCCAGAGCGTCGTAGCGAGTTGCAGGAGGTATCATAATGTAGCTCTCAACGGAACAAAAATGGAGAATTAGTCGAAGTGTAGGCATAAACTAACGGTACGGGCGTAATTAGTTTCAATATAGTAGAAAATTAGCGAAATTGCACCATACGATCACCAGTATCGACTCCCCTGGCCTCTGGGTAAAAAAAAAAAAAGACGGAAGGGTCAACCAAGCGTCGATGCTAAAGAAGACAAGGTCGACGCGTGAAATACAACATGAATAAGACACAAAATGAGTAAATAATGAACATGAAATAGGCAATTGGAGGAAATATAGAGATGAAATCAACCTTAATGAAATAATCACTTTACAACGATATACGTCGACCTTGTCTTATTTATCATCGGCACTTGTTTGACGTGGAGTAGGTACGGTACGGGTGCAACTATCGCCACTGTCGTCTAAATTAAACCACATAGCACTACACTCCGGTAAAGGGTGCTTCGCTGCAGATATAGTTATGTTGAGGGAAAGCCATCTTACGATACTTTTGAAGACAAGGTCTTGGCTAATTTCACACGGGTAAGAGGTATGTGGGATCTGGATATCTTGTAACCACTTCCAGAAGTAAAAACGATCCCTTCGCGTCTCCAAAGCGTCTTATCCAGTTGAAAGAGGTACCAAACTGTAGGTCTCAACGAAACAAAAAAGTAACAATTTCGCCCGAAACGCGAAGCATCGACTGCGATAGTAAATTAGTCGACAGCTACGCGAAGTAAGGATAGTAGTATTATCGGCCTCATAGATTTGTAAAGATTCGCTAACTAAATAACATGCATGGTGTCACGCGCCCACAAACAAACATGAACACTTCTCACTCAATGGCCGCTGATACTCGCTCTCAAAACGCTGGTGTGAGAAAGCGCGGCAGCAGCAGAGCGCGAATTGACTTTCGTGCTGACTCTTGCTTCAACGCGAACTAAGCAGCGCGAACGCAGCGCACACAAAGCTATAAGCACTCGGCGCACTCTGTCCCCCTCGTAGATCACTTTCAAGGTAGGACACGCGCGGACGTGCCATACGCAGCAGCCGCCGGCGTAATACCCCCCCCCCCCCCCCCCCGGTGCCTTGCGCGCGACGGAAAACGGCGCGCTTCCTCCTAGCTTTCCTGCCTTGCACGCACGAGATCGAGCTGCCACCGTCGGCTCACACTTGCATGCTTTCACTCGCGCAATCAGCATACGGCGTGCGAGGCCGTTGTTATCGCCCTTGGAATTTATACGAAACGTCACGGCGATGGCGGCAGAAATGCGCCAGAAGTGTCCATATATTTGCTATCACAATAAAAAGAACAACAATCGAAGAATCTTTCCCAGCTACAGTGCATCTATTTCCATGACTTGCCTGTTTTTAAAATAAAATTTCGCCAGTGGGGGGACGTTTGTGTTCATTTCGTGCGCTATATCTCTTTCGGCCGCTTACTAACTTCTTCCTTTGCACCGTTTCTTTGTTACCCGCTTCTCGGTGTTTGTTTAAAGGGCAGAAGCCTTATCGTACGAGAAAATGTAACCGTATTTACGCTAACACTACCACATAGAGTCGAATGGAACATGTACCGCTCTTTTCAATTCGCACACTACAGAATTACCATGACAAATCCCGAAGAATTCTCATAAAACGCGTGCCTTCTGTGTTGACCTACTTTGGCTCGAAAATTAAATAGCCCGGCGCTTGAGGTTTCCTTCTTTCCTTCCTTTTGCTTTTTTCTCGTCAACGCAGTTTTCCGTATAGCGAAGCCTATTCGATGCGAAGGAATATTTGCGGGGGGACGTGTGCCACGGCACCGTATCTGTTCTCGCGTTTCTTTGAAGCCAAGTGATGCTTTCACAATCCACTGAAGCAGACGGTTAAAATAATGGCACAGTAGCAGGTGCCTTTTTTATATTACCTTGTCCTTGTTTGATTCCTCGGAAAGCAAATCGAACTGTGTGCAGCCACAGCTAATATAGAGAAACTGGGCAGACTCGTTTCGCGCTTTCTGAAAGCATGTTTGCTTGAAGAAGAAACGAGCACGAAAAGAGCGAACGTGATGACCGAAAAGTCCCGGTTATGAAAATGCCTCTCGCAGTATAAACGGCTCGAGTTCCAAGAGAAGTTATCCTCCTTTAGACTTCTTTTTCAACGAAGCAGTCGCGTCTGACGTCGCTATTCGCTTGCAGCTGCCCTTACCAATTAAACGAAGAACTAAGAAATTTTATTGCGAAAGCAATACTGCTCGAGGTTTCCGCTCCTGGCCGTCGTCCCGGAGAATCCATCATTGACCTTTAGCGTTACCTATGTGTGACGTCATACCAGCTGTGGAAAAGCGGGGCCCCAATTCGGCTCGTCGCGATCGTCCCAGCGAATCCTCCATGCTGCAGCTGCGCGCCGCTGCCGCGAGGGGCGCTCGCTGTACGTGACGTCATGCCAGCTGTGGAAAAACGGCCTCCTCAACTCGGCTCGTCGCGATCGTCCCAGCGAATCCTCCACGGTATGTTGGATGATGTGTATAAGGTGAAGCTGCAACGATGTGCTGCAGCTAAGAAGCGGCGGCGTGCGGAAGAAACGGATGAAGAGCGGGAACAACGTTTAGCTAAACGGCGTGTATATTATGCAGCCAGACGAATGCGTTCAACATCTCTTGATCTGGGTGCATCTACAAGTATCATGCATGCTCTCAATGCTGACGCGACTTTGGCGACACCTGATCGTTCGACAGCAAGCCTTATGGATGCTTTAAATGGCGACGAGACTGCATCTACACGTTCGATGAGCAGTATGGAACTCTACAATGTGGACAGAATATTGCTTTCGTAATCCACTAGCCTTAGCCAAGCTAAGCCTCTGCCAATTCTTTGTATGGGTCTTGATCTGAATTCGGGGCTCAGGTGTTTTAAATTTCTGCACGCTCAGACGCTCACAGTTGCATGTCAGTGCGGTGTGTATGCGAGCGTACACAAGCTATCTGCGGCCTTGTGGTTGTGGCATTCTGCTGCTGCACACGAGGTCGAGAGTTCGATTCCCGATCGCGGTGGCCACATACTCAAGGGGGGCGGTATGCAAAGACGCTCGTGTACCGAGCACCGAGTGCATTGTGACGAATTCTCAGGCTGCTGCCGCGACGGCGGAAGCTTAAACTTGTGACGCCGCCCCCCGGAAGCAACAAAAAGCAGCGTTTTAGGGAGGGTTTCCGCAAGGAGGTTATATAAAACTTCTGGGGTGGCAATTCTTGCAGCCGCCTACGAGAGCAAGTGAAAGCATGGCGGCATTGCCAGGGACGAGAGAGGCGGATTCCCAGATCAGGCGGCCGTGGAGTACTCGTGGTATTCGATAGCATTTGTGGTTCCACGATATAATATTGAGAACAAACCTCTTTAAGGTGCACATCGGTTCAGAAATGTGTGTTGGTGGTGTCGAAAAAAATACTCTTTATGCATTCCGCAA
Organism: Dermacentor variabilis; assembly: GCF_050947875.1. Classification (NCBI taxonomy): domain Eukaryota; kingdom Metazoa; phylum Arthropoda; class Arachnida; order Ixodida; family Ixodidae; genus Dermacentor; species Dermacentor variabilis. The sequence continues at coordinate 16,980,769 of NC_134569.1, read as the reverse complement.
GCTCCCATAATATGAACCGGCGGGACGCTTCGCCAATCGTACTTCTTCGCTGTGTTAAGTTAAGAATGTTCTCTCGTGTGATGTGACTGCGTACTATTCACCACTGATTACTCGCTGGTTGACGAGAAAATTTTTTCAGGTACCTTTTGTGAAGACCTAACACACCTTCCACCTGCAACTCCTGGTCTTACATCGTGACCACCAACTTCATTTATTGGTTTGTTGTAGCTCTCGTGAGTGGGGGCTATCGCATGGCTGTGCACGTGAGGAGAAACTGCACTTCGTATTTATCGGCCTCCCGGGTAGTTCCACAAAGACCCTTACGCCATTGGAGACCTTATTTTATTCGCAATACTCTATTACGAGTTCTTATTTTCGGTACTAAACTGTGCTGGTTTTCTCAAGAAAGGCACTGCAAATCATACATTCTGCATCCTGAAATCCTTGATATAGTATATGCACTAAATCCAGAGGTTGCGTCATCGAACTTCACTGTGGACGTTCTCTTATAATTTATATGCACTTAAAAAAATTGGTGCTTCTCATCCATCGCGTCAAGAACATTTGTTAATGTAATACGCATTACGCTGGCCCAGTTGGAAATATTCAGACAACATAAACATATCAGTCAGAAATGCTACACAAACATAGAAATAGCACAAAACACGTGTCAGTGGCACTTGAAATTTTCAAAATGTGCATATTGGTTCATTACAAACTCAATAAGTTTTGTGTCCATTGATTTTTAAATAACACATATCTCGAAAGCAGTGTCAGTGCTCCTCACAATACGCACGATTAGATTTGCAAGGGATGTTGTGTATTCAAAACATTATATTGCACTCTGCGAGCTTGCAATTGGAATTGAGCACAAGCACTCTTGCGTTCAAGCCATAATACAACACAATGGGTTCGGGCGAGTTTGTACGTGTTTGCGAACGAACAGGAAGGAGGCCAGTGAGGTATTCAGACGCGTTCATAAGGAAAAAAAGTGGACTGGATTTCAATTTCAATTCACCTTATTTACCAGGTAGTTTTGGCTGGATGAGCGCTGCACTTGTGACCCTTGTTGTGATCGGCTGTTTACCCCGCGAAACCAGTCGCTCTCGGAGAACGCGGCAATGGTGACCGAGCCGACGACCTCGCCAGAGCTCTCTCTAATTGCGATGATTCATAGCAAACAGTTCAACACCGGCAGGACGGGTTTGGGCGATTTCCAAGGAGACATTCCTTCACATGACCTCAGGCCCCAACGACCACGTCCGCGCCAGAGACGTAGTCATTGAGATTCCCTCTTTCCTTGTTGGTGCACAGGGATGTGCGGGTGTCTTGGGCCAAGTTCTCCTCGGTATAAAAGTGCTACCAACTTCTGGATTGGTAGGGGAGGGTTGGGGGGGAGGGGGTGATGTCATCAATCTCCCGACGCTATATTGGGGGAAGGCGACGGCACCAGCACGATGAGGGGAGGGTTAAAAGAGGAGACGGACGCTTGGTAACGACCTTACGATATTACCTTCACTATTCATCATCATTCTTGCACAAAACATAAATATAAACTTGTGTAAAACGTCCTGGATGTCAGGCTCAGCCTGACGTTCCGTTACTCCTCCACAGTGAAAGAACATCTCACATCTTCGGACCCCCGGTCGCAACACCCTTTCGTGTTTCTTTGTTTTGTTTTTCATATATCGAGCACTCGTGCTCCTTGTGCGCGCGTCTGACTGGTCTCCCTATTACAAACAAAGGCATTGCGCTGCCATGATAAGAAGCAAAGTAATGAATAGAAATAGCATCAAAATTAGCATTCTGCAGAGCAAAGTGGCCGTATGTGTACTGCACGCTGTAAGAGTTGGGGTCGGTCATGTAAAAAGGGCTAGCTGGCCCATGCCTTCGTCCGACTCGCGCATGCTGAGGACGTTGTTGAAGGAAGGAACGTGTCCTCATCGAGAACGAGGAGTACATTTCCAATATCCACATGAAAAGTGGAGAACGTTACACCTCGTCAGTCTAGCATGACTGAAGTGAGGCACACACTGAGGAGCCGAAGACATCTGCTTAACCTCTGTCTTCCCTAGATCCCTAGGTCAGGAAAACTGCCGTCCAACTTTCGTCCAATCGGATCGTCCAAAGTCGTCGAAGGACCCGCGTTGAGGGCGAGGGTTCACACACTCGCTCCAGCACCTTTGTTCAATCAGTACACAGAAAGGAGGGGAGCCTCGTACACTGGGATTGTCACGCTTGACTCAAGCTGGCGCGTCTTGGTTCCTGGAATGACCCCGCAGTTAGCTGGAGCGTTTGTCAAACGACCGTGGCAGTTATCGGGGTCCGTGAGGAAACGCCTTAGAGCACCCTTCTCGACGAGCTTTCTTGCTCCCATTGGTCCGTGAAGGCGACAGTGAACCAACAAACATTATTTGGTACACATCCACGCACTGACCCAGAAGTATAATCAATATCACGCCTTACTTAAGATCGCTCATGTGCAGCTAATTCATCCTCTTGTTAGTGATACCTTGGGTATTGCACTGATATATATCTCGTACATGCAGGCGCGGATTCTATCTACTCCTATATAAATGCCACTCCGCCGAGCCCCGTTGTAGAGAGTCGTTGCATAGCGAAAGCTTTGTGAAGGCGGTGGTACGATAGTGGCGCGTGACTGTCGCTGGACGTAGAGTTGCTGTATATGCTACCAAAGATAGCATACTCAGTAACTCTAGCTGGACGGCCTCAGCGCCCCGGTGGCATCTGGATGCTTTTGCGACTTTCATCGTGCATGCAGTTTTCCCGCTTTGGCTTCGCTGGTTTGTTCGTTGGTGCTGTTTTGGTGCCCGGGCATATGCACGTGTGTGCGCGATGTAGGGCGGGGCGCCCCTGTTGTATTTTGTTCAGCACACAGAATTAAGCTTCATCTTATGGAGTGTCTCTAATACTCAAAATAACGTGAGAGACAATGACGAGCCGGATATGGAGAGAAACGAATGAATAAAAGGCAGGAAGGTTGACCAGGGCAAAATTCAGCTGGCTGCCCTGCACTGAGAAAGGGAGGAAAAGATCCACATGGGGGAGGTCAATGGTACTCACGTGCACTGGAGCCGCCGACGCAATGAAAATTCTCATCACTGTGTCACAGATGGCCAATACGGCTGTCAATATGAAACCTAATTACAACAAGTCAGTAACACTTTACTGAGTCTTTGGCTCATTGTGCCATCTACGTTGTCTTTTTTTTCCAAACAATTGGGCGCCGCATGCCCTCGCCGAAGGATCGCTTCTTCCCATCTTAGTTTCCACCTTCACGAACGCCACGTTTTCTCCCAGGAGACACCGTCTTCCGCGACACCGACGCGCATTCCCAGCGTTCACCGTGCGAAACTCGGCGCGTGGCCTTGGCGTGACACTGGCACACCGGCCGCGGCGAGAGGAAGTGAAGCGGCGGCGAGTGTCGGGTGAACTGGGACAGCGCCGTCTTTGCGTACCGTACGCCTCCTCCTCCTCGACTCCGCGCACGACTTGGACGCCGGCTGCCCACGCACACAAACATTGGCTGCGAGCAACGAGTGTGCTTAGCCGGCCGCACGCGCCGAAGCGAGGGCAGTACGAGAGAGCTCGTTGCGAACACAAGTGGAGGCCGCCTCAACGGGCAGGGGGTCGAGGAATTGAGCCCGCGACCCCCTTACACGCCTCCCTCCCCTCGGCGCTGCAAAAGCGTTGCCCAGGGAGCCTTATTGCATGTAATTCGGATCCCGGAGCCGCTGGGTGTTGGCTCGCTGACCCGATTGCGTCGCCGGCGTTGCCGCTGCCACACCGCCGCGGCGGCCTTTTCTTTTTGCGGCCGACCTCCGCGGCGGGGGCGTGCACTGATGGAAGCGCCTGCTTGACGCGCGTTCCAGAGCGTGCACTCTCCCAACTTGCCAGGCGTGAGCACGGCTGGTGCGTTGGACGGTTGTAAGGGGAAGCTCGGGAGCTCCTATCTAAATGCATGTAAAAGGAGAATTCGTTTTTCTCGGTAACCACTGCACTCAATTTGACGAGATTTGCTGCATTTAAAGGAAAAGCTTAAAGTCTAGTGACTGCTGGTTTCGAATTTTTGATTTAGGTCGTCAACTTTCTATTAAAAATTGACAAAAATCTAAAATTTTCAGAAAACGAAACTATCAAGTTTACAACTCTGTGACTCAGTCAGGAAAACATGATATCACAATTCTGTGCATCTGATAGTACATCTAAAGAGGACAAAATTGACATGTTACGCATGAATTTAAAAGGAATTCAGTAATATGAAAATACAACTTTTGCAGAATCCTTGTAGACAACGTAACAAATTCACGTAAGATATAAATTGACATATTGGATTTGTCTGCCTTGAATGATCTAATGGATGCCGCTTACAGAACCGCAATATATGTTCTTGACGCAGAGCTGTTAATTTGTAAACTTCGTGCGTCTATATTTTTTTAAACTTTCCAATTTTTGAAATTCCATTTTAAAAAATTCAGGCCCTAAAGCGAAATTTCGCTTCCGACAGTCAATACAGTTAAACTTTCTCTCTCAAATGCAACAAATTTCATTAAAATCGTTCTCTAGGTTATCTCAGAAAAACGTTTTTGCGTTTTACACGTCTTTGAATAGGCCGCGCCGGACTTGGGCCCGAGCTAAAGCTTCCTCTCAAGTCGGCGACGCGGAGGCGATGCTCGTTTTTTGAGTGATCCGCGGGCCGAGGCAGCTGTGCCGCCGTCGTTAAACCCAGGCTACTGTGCACAGTGGGACTCCTGAGGAGAATGGAAAAATGGATTGGTCTGCAGTATATCTACTGGACATGCGCGACTGTGTATTCGCGATTTCTCGCGCTAGTGCTGTGCGATGCGATTGTGCTGCCTTTTTCCACAAAGTAACTGTTGCTGTAGACCACTGCAGTTCAATCATTGCAGTTTGCTGTCGGTTTCGAAAAAAAAGTTAAATTATGGGGTTTAACGTGCCACAACCACTTTCTGATTATAAGGCATGGCGTAGTGGAGGACTCCGGAAATTTCGACCACCTGTGGTTCTTTAACGTGCACCTAAATCTAAGTACACGGGTGTTTTCGCCCCCATCGAAATGCGGCCGCCGCGGCCGCGATTCGATCCCGCGACCTCGTGCTCAGCAGCCCGACACCATAGCCACTGAGCAACCACGCCGGGTTGTCGGTTTCGAAATCGTGTCGCTCTGCAAAGTCCCGTGCGTGGGCGCATCCCTCCAGCCGTGTTTATTTCTATCTAATAACTACGGCAGGAACTCGATAGAAAAGTAAGTTTTAACTGCGTTGTACTTAATTTCTGTTACCCCAAGTGCGAGTTTATTGTTATTGGTGAGCGTTGTGTTGCCCGTGTACGCGCCGTTATACCTTCTTTCTGCTACGTGCACCAACACTGTTTAGCGTATCTTTTCGCGTGTGTGTGTAATACCACTACCATCTTGGTTCTAATCAGAACCGATAGTGTCGGCAAATAAAAAAAAAAGTCAGCAGAAACACTGCTTACGTGTGGGAATGCCAAAGTATGATAGTGCCTTTGGTGAAATGTTTTTTTTTTTCGCGCGTTCCTTTTCAGCGCAAGCTCCGCCTGCATTCTAACTGCGCCTCGATAAGGCCAAATCAAAACATGCAAAGCCTCTCAACGCGCTCGCTTGCTGATAGTTCATAAACGTGACGTGTGCAATGACGCACGATCTATGCACACATGTATAGTCATGGAGGAAGGAAAAAGATAAGAGAGAGCATGCAGGAAGGAAAATGATATGGAGGAAGCACACCGCAACGCGACTCAAGCCAACCTGGTTGCCCAAAACGTGATCACACGTCGAAGTGCGCGGTTGGATTCAATGTTCCCACTCTGCAGGCAGAGCCACGGCAGGGCAGCTGAACAAGCGCGCACCGAATAAAAACTACTGGCATAGCTACTGGGAACCAAACATCTAATCAAATCTCGATTCTTACTCCATGATCTCGACGCAAGAGGTCACCTGTTGGGCCACCACTGTGGCTTCACGGAGCGTTCGCTTGCCAAGGCTGGCTGTGTAACGTAATGCTTCCTCCTGTATTTTTCCTTCCTCCTTGGGAGAGAGCATTACGTCACGTTGCCAGCCTTCGCAAGCGAACGCTGCGTGACACCAGTCCCTTTGCTCAGCGCATTTGCTCAGTGGCGGCCCAACACGTAACCCCTTGCGTCGAGATCACGAGCAAGAATCGAGATTGGCCGAGACGTTTGGTGCCCAGACATGGAGGAAGGAAACAAAAGAGGAGAGGCCCTGACGTCACGTCTTTGAAGCCGGAACTGCAGCCATGTTGGTGTTCCGTCTCCCTTTACGCCTCCATTCAACTCGCCGGAGCAGATAGACGGGAGCTTTGAACTTGCAGTGCTACGAGCCGCCGGAAGTGGGTGCTGCCGACACGCGTCAGAACAAAGCCTACGAAACTTGGGTAACAGTTTTAGTGAAGCGGATGCGCTCCTGTGCTTTTCCGTGGCACGTTAAAGACGACGACGACGAAGACCCGCGCCGTGGTTGCTTGAGTGTGTCTGTTGCCTGGCTGGCTCTCACTCTCATAGACCCTAAACACAACTTTGAAACTTACACACCCCGCTCCAAAGACAAGCTGTCTTTGCAGTGATAACGCGGGCCAAAAAAAGTTATCTCACTTTTCAGAGGCCTAGAACAGTAGCCGCAAGAGCTTAAGAAGCGCGGTTGCTATGGCAACGTTGAGGTTTGGGGAACCAGTCCTAGTGGTCCTTTGCGAAAAACGGCACGTGACTTCCGCCACACTTTCTCCAAAACGTCCGTGCTGGCCAGGGCGCGAGTTTACAATTGCTGGGCACTTCCGCAGGCGCCGTACGTTGGTGCTCATGCGCGAGAAGGAGTAGGTGCGCAAGGAGAAAATGTGGGGCTTTTGCTCCTTCAGCATAAGACTTCGCCTAGGCACTACGGAGAAGTTTGTTAGCGCGTGTTGTACGCGTTTGGGTGCCCAGGCGTGCCGGCATTGCGGAGTGGGGGCGAGTTTGTTTACGCTCGGATGCCGGCTGCCGGCGCGGTGAAACAGGTGAAGCAGCGGACACTGACCCCCCATTTGGCTACTGCTGTGTCGGACAGACTGTCTCGCACTTGCGGCGCTTGTGCTAAGTCAGTCGTGCCGGATCGTACGTTTCTTGCGCCTTACGGCAATGCTCCTTGAAAATAACATCGCATATGTTTCCGTGACAGTAGTAGGGACCGTAGTATAAATCGGGCCGCATGTATTGAACATGGAGAAGGCAGAGCGCCTTAGCAACCGCGGTTGAACGCGAGTGGCTGAAAGGCCGCCGGTGACGCTTGACGCCCCTGCAACCGCTATCAGAATACGTCACGCTACCCTAACGCCTTGTACACTAACCTAACCTAACGTAACGTTAACCTAACCTAAAGTTAACCTAACCAAACGTGCCCGACACGCAAAGACAATAATCCTCACGGCGTAACCGCTGTGAGAATATGCCGCGCCACCCTAACGCATTTTACGCTAAGCTAACCTAACGTAACATAACGTTATTCCAACCTAGCGTGGCCGAGCCGCAAGGAGAATAATCCGCACGGCGTTACCGCTGTGAGACTGCGCCGCGCTACCCTTACGCCTTTTACGTTAACGTAGCCTAACCTAACGTAACCTAACGTTAACCTAACCTAGCGTGGCCGAGCCGCAAAGACAATAATCCGCACGGCGTTACCGCTGTGAGACTACGCCGCGCCACTCTAACGCCTCTTACGCTAAAGTAGCCTAACCTAACGTAACCTAACGTTAACCTAACCCAACGTGGCCGAGACGCAAAGGCAATAATCGGCACGGCGTAACCGCTGTGAGAATACGCCGCGCGACCCTAACACCTTTTACGCTAACCTAATCTAAGCTAACCTAAACCTAAGCTTAACAGAACCTAACGTGGGCGAGACGCAAAGCCAATAATCATGACGGCGTGACATCAGGCAATGGCGTTCAATCGCGGTTGCTAAGGCGCCGTGCGCTTATTTCATGCAAAGGGGACCCCCTTTAAAATGCTCCTGAAAAATCGAAGTCAGCAGCATACGAAAAGCCTGCCAAGAGAGCGAAGATACTGCACTATATAGGAGAGAAGGCCCGGCCTCTATTACGGCCCCTACTGCTCCCCCTGGAAAATCAGTGATATTTTTTTTTTAATTAGAGCGCTGTAATGGGCGAGAAAGGTTTAATCCGAAATTACTAAGCACCAGCGACGCAGGCGCGAGTCTGTCCGACGTACCTCCAGACACAGCGATCACCAAATCCGTGCCCACTGCTTCACCGTGCGGGCAGCCAGCATCGGAGCGTAAACAAACTCGACCCAACTCCGCAATGCCGGCATATCTAGGGCACAAACGCATACAACACGAGCGAAGAAACTTCTCCTCCGTATAGTGCCTAGGCAAAATCAGATATTCACATTTTCTCTCTCGCACCCGGTCTTAGCAGAAACGTCGAGCGCCTCCGAAAGTGCCTCGGGAAATGCCACGCCCCGCTATACTTACTAGCAAATGTAAAAATGCGGCTGGCGACTCTCCTACGCTTTCCTTCGTCCATGTGCCTTGTAGTTGTTTTATTCTATGGATGGATATGCGTAGTTTTTAATCGATGCGCGCTCGGCCGGCAGCTGCTCGGCTGCTCTGTCTGTGTCTGTGGTCACATTTTGCCCGTATCTCTGGGCACCTGTTGGGACGACATCAATCGCATTGCGCGATGCTCCTTCCTAGCCGTCCCTTTTTCCACGCATGCAGTCAACCAGAACCGTGGAACCGCCGTGGCGTCGCACCAAGACGAACCACCAGTATGGATTATTATGCTGGATGACTTAGTGTCATTGACGCGCTTTTAACTCCAACAGGCCAGCTAAGAATTGATGGCACGCCTTTTTTATCATTATCAATGTAATGATTTCTTAGTATGTACATGTGTGTTTCCTGTCCACGAAAAATCGACTATAATGAAAAAAAAACTAAGAAAGAACGCCGTCGCGGCGTCGGTGAAGCGTGCTCGTCTCGCACTCCGGAGGCCCGGGTTCGATTCCCACCCTAACCGAAATTCGCCAAACTTTCTTTTGAAAGCCATTAGTTTACTTTGTTTACAGGAACCTCCCTGAGAAATGTGACGTCAATCCGCGCATTTGTTTGACGTGATTTTACTCTTTGCAGCGTCGGCAATTTTTGGTACCATCTTTCAGTCCGCCGACGGATTTTTGCGTAATGGGGCATATAATGCTTGCTCATTAATAAATGAAAACATGCATATGCGCAATGAACGATAAGCCTAAGAAGATACCGCACCGTGCCACAAGTTCGATTGCCGCACAGCTATCGCTCTGCAGCACAGTCAAACTTAGGGAGGAGCTCCGTTTCGATGCTCTTCATCCCTGATCCTCTTAACTCGTCCCCATTCAAACTTTTCGTACAAATTCATGCCACCATGCACTTCTGTGATCACTGAACATTCATTCGGATTCCTCTCTTGCTCCTTGACGTGCCAAGGCTGCGCATTTTTAGCACTTAGCATTTTTTAGCTAGTATGATACACCTAGCTGCAGCGATCTTATACCCGCTCTGGCCTACAAAATGTAAGGTGGCGAGCTAATTCAGCGTAGCGACCAAGCAACTAAGCGAAGCCTACGCAACGATGAACTTCGCAGATTAGCATCAATTTCTGAAAGCTGACGAAGGCCCAGCACCCCAGGTGGGCTAAGCGTACATTATGAATATATTTCGGGTAGCACCCATAGTACCTGTCTATTGGATCACAGCGCACAATAAATCCACGTGGGCTGACAGAGTAAAGACAGTCCCTGTCGATATATTGTGCGCTGTGATCCAATAGACATGTATAACCAACTAGCCCACCAGTTCGTCCTGAGCAAGTTCAGCCATAGTACGGCAGTTTATCGTGGGCATCCAGGAGAGAGAGAGAGCAATGTGTTGACGGAGCCCCTTTCTATACACTGCGAGTCCATCGTCTATTATTTATTCACCTACGTACGCTCAAACAGGCCATATACTGATGGTCATCTTAAGAAGAAGTTAATGCGCGTACGTCACGGCACAACATGCATGTACAGTACAAGCGCTCGAAGCTGCCCGCTGGGGTTTGGGCCGTCGAGTCCTTGAATGGTCTGACCCTGTTCGTCATATAACGAACAGCCTATATACGAGCAGTTTCTGTATATCGCAGCGTGACAGTCGCTGCCTTGGAAAACAGGGAAGAAACCCGTGTCTCCTTGTCCTAGACATGCTGAATGACCCGAGCAGAGGAGGCAGCTCTCGGGCATGCGCAGTCGCCTCGGGTGACAGGCGTGAGGAGCTAAAGGACCGCACATCTATGAGACGCTCTCTTTCTTTTATTTTTCAGTGAGAATCGGTTGTTAATCGCTGGCGAACGAGCTTTCCAGGGTAATTTGCCTAAGCTTCGTGAAAACTGTGGTTGTTTACGCCGACGAGGCCGGCTTGCGGCCATTGGCCGACCTTGCTCAGCCGCACGACGAACTCGCATCGAGCTTGTGATCAGCGCACGCTCTCCGATACCGAGTGAAGCCCGCAAGGCTGGCGCTAAGACGTGGAATGCGCGAGGACGCGCAGCGGTGACGTTATCCGAAGCGCTCGGCGCACGACCGATCTGGGTGAAGGCTGGCCGTGCACACTGCATGCCGTCGCCGCGTGAACTGCGCGCCATGTCAGAAGAACGGAAAGAGCCAGGCCAGGAGAGGCGCGCGGTGGAGTTGATGGTTTAGCCAACAGGACGACGGGGCAGGTGCTCTCAACTTGTTCTCGTAAACAAATGGCAATGACGAAGAAGACCGCTCTCCGCGAGCTCCCGCTTTGGGCTGCTTGGTTTCTGCCGTCGATCCGCTATGTCGTCGTTGTAAACAGGCGCCACCGCTAACGTCGAGGCAGCCGCGCCGCATTGTCATGGCACGTGGTTTCCTGCTCTTCTCATGAGCTTGGAGAAGTGCGTACGTGATAATGCGTCAGGAGCATGAACAGGGTGGTCAAACAATAGCAACAAACTAAACAGCGGTTCAAGTTGCCAACAGTTGAAATCTGATTTAATTAATTAGTCAATTAACAGCGGCCTACACAGCACAAAACGGCGCATGGTGCTCGCTAGCATCACTATCCGCGTAACAAATCCATTATGCAGACACTTTTTCTAGAGATGTTCTGACGACACTATGGAACAGATGCGAATAAATTTTTGCGTTTGGGTAGAACACAAAATAAAAAAAGCTAGTATGTTTAATAAGTCATAGACTGAGACAGCCACGTAGTTGGATGTGGTTTAATATGCGACCTCGGTTGTGAGTTCTAGCTGATCCTGACCGCGCGCGCTGCAGCCGGAAGTATTGATCGCGACGTCAACACTGCATGGTAATTCTCTGTTTCACCCACACTACGTGAAATGTGACCTGCCGCTTTTTGCATGAGGATACGTTTGCGACTTCGCGCACGTTGCATAGACTAACAAGAAGGTGCTAAAAAAATGTAAAAAGAATTCTGCACAGGTTTTTGAGCTGTTCTTAGGTTTGCAATATATGACAATTAATTACCTTTTAGACCACCTGATTATTTACAAACGCAGAGCACAAAACAGTGATCCTTGTTCAGCCCTGTTCCTGCTCTGTTGTTTGGGCGTCACCACACAGCTACCAAGGACATCGACTTCATGCTCGGCCATATCGCAACCGTTTGTTTAACTGAGAGACAAGAAAACGCCCTTGAATTACAATTTCGGCGCACGTCAAAGAAAATGGTCCTGCATCAGGACGAATCCGAGCGATTGCAGAATCACCAGGGCTTCGTCGACCTAGTGCGCAGTGACCGCACATTCACATTTCTTGCTCGCGGTCTTCTTTTCTCTTTCTTTTTTTTTTCACATTCGGCTTCAGTGAAGTAGAGGTTTTGACGGAAGCCCGTCTGGTCGGGAGGCATCATGAAGAAGGGCAAAAGAAGAAAGACAACGACCACTGAAGGCATCGCGAGCTAGAATGTAGTGCAAGACTGGGAAAGGTACAAGGAAACGTCGAAGAACTAAATGATGAATGCGGCCTCTGCATTACTCAAGTTTTGCCCCCCCCCCCCCTCGGGGGATATATTAAGTAATATACTGATTGGCACGGCGGCAATAGCTTAGCGTCCTTATGGACATTAGCCACGAAGTCTTTGCCGTGGCTTCCAGTTCAAGCAGTTGTCAACGCTCGTTGGAATTCAAAGCCTGGTCTCGTCTGGCGCCTGGCGCTGTAGCGTGCATATTTTCATCGCGCACTCGCGCAGAAACAAGTACGCAGCATACAATGTCAATGTTCGTACTAGATACGGAGTTTTCTTTGGTTTCATGCTTTTCGTTACATAATCGTTTAACCACGCTATACTAGCGGACAGTGATGCCACTAAGACTTCGGTTACGTTCTTACAACGCAGCCATTTTGTTATTTAGAGGATATTATGAAGTTTGTGCAAAGTTAGCACGTGACTTGATTAAGTAAATCCTTAATTAGGCATGCATTCAGATGAGGAGGGTTGCAGTGGGGCACTTTCACTCAGTCACCCTCTATATGTTCTTCAATTGCTTGGAACACTCAAATGTCTAGTGCGAAATGTATACGTTCGCTTCGGTTAACGAACGCGGTTAACGCATTGAGAATTTTCAAAAGAGATGTGTGTAAATCACTCCTGCAAGGGATTTCTTGTTAGACGAATTTCTTGTTGTCGGCACTAAGCGAACGCATTTCTGCCTCGGTGCCAATGAATCAGACATTCACGTAGCCGTATCCGAACGTCGTTAAGCTTTACTTGTGAGCGAAAAGCAGGCATTGTATCTCAAACATCAGAGACTCCGTACGCATGCATATGCCTGGCGAATAAAATAAGCTTTACATGTATTCACAGAGACACAATGACAAGTATTTACGTGAATTTCACTGTTATTCGGTGTCGCCAGATCTCGTTCGGCGACACCGAATAAGTTCTCCGCGGCGGATGGACACGAATCTGTCGAAGGTGCAGGCACGGCCTGGCTGGACTCCACGCGCGCGCGAGTCCCGTGCACGGCCGTGCCGCAAGTCGACTCGTACGCGGCGACGTCGGCGCGTGCGTCCGCGTGGAATATTCATCGAGCACGCTTCTTCTCCGCACGCGCCCTCCTGTTTTATCGCGCTTTTCCTCGTGCTCCACAAACAACACCTGAGGTAGTCGTGCCAAAGGATTTGCAGACGCGGGGAAGGCGTGCGCAGCACTTTGAAGCGGCTATCCAAAGATCTGCGCGGGTCAACGAGATCGCAGGCATACGGCTGCACGCTTGCCAAAAATGAAACGCTAAAACGGTCTTCCACGATGAAAAAAAAAAAAAGAAGGATGCAAAACAACCGCAAAAGGAAGAAAGAAGGCCGGGCGGGAAGTCCTCTTTTCCTCGTATACAGTCTCTTTTTACACAATCATCGTCGTCCCTTCGCCCCAACTTCCACGCAGCGCATATTGCGTACTCGTTCCTGGCAAGCGGATACTCCTTCCGCGTACGGCTACATCGGGCTTTATTGTTACGGGCCACGATTCGGAAAGCCGACCGTGCGTGCGTTGATCCTGCGCTGTCTATTTTCTGTTGCGGTTCAGCGCTGCCGGCGGCTGGAAAGCAATCAAGTGGCGGCGCGGGCCACACGCCGTGGCGTTACGCGTTGCATTCCCGAGGCAGCGAGATTCCGAGCGGTGGCGCGCGGCTGCGTGTTGCTGAGAGACGCCGGCCTTCTGCAGTGCTGGCCCAGCAGTGCAGAAGGCGTGTGCCGGATTTTATTGCGCCCGCCTACCGGATGGGGCACAGGTCATAAGCCGTGCGCTGCAACGGAAAGAAATAACTGCCGCGGGAGAAACAGCGGAGGATGAGAACCGTACTAGAAAGACGGGGAAGGAATAAGAAGTGCTCATTTCTTTCTTTTTTTCTTTCACTGTCCTTGCGTACTAAGCAAAAGAAGAATCCCGCCGTAGATTTGTCCAAAGCAAATCGAGCTAAACAGGAGACGAGGAAGAAACGGGAGACGTTTGACGGGCAGTATTGAGGCGGATAGAATGACTATAACTGGAGGCCCGTTGTAGAAAGCAGCAGCAGCGATGTTCCCACCGCGTTACGGAAATCAGCTGTGGCGTCAGCGGCGGAGAGACGCTCGTTTTCTGGCTCGGCGGGGTTTCTCTTTCCGCGGACCCACTCGAAGAAGCGTAAGTGTGCGTGTGACCCGCTTCGCTGGAATGAAAGAAGCGTGGCGCAGCCCTAAAATAGAACCGCGAGAAAGACTTATGAAGCGGCGCCGGCGGTTTCCTTTCGTTTCCTTCTGGCGGCGTTGTAACTGGGCTGGCCGTTTGTTTTTCTTTAAACCGGTAATCGACTTTCCCCTGGCGTTTTGTTGCCTTTCGCCGGCATATTTCACGGAGTCCCGCCACAAATTAGAGAAAAAGAGAAGACAACGCTTCCTCGGCTACATTCGCTGACGGCTTTCTTTCTTTGTCGCCGCTTTCACCTTTATGCGTATACTGCGCGTACAGAGTATATGGAGTCAGCGTCGATCTTCTCTTTTCCTTCACCTTCCTTTTATCCCCGCTGTCTATGCTATCGGGGAAGTGATGAAAGAACGAGTGCAGTGTGCAGGGGTGCGGGATGGTATGTGGTCCATGTCCGAGCCAGGGAGGAAGACAGACGGCTATGTTACTGAAGCGCCCGCACTCTTCTGCGCCCTTGGTGGCCTCGTAGTCTATGCGCATCTGTCAGTGTATGCTTACTTCGAATTGAAGTCGCTTTATTTTTCTGCTGGATTTCTCCTTCTTCTTGATCCATGGCCATTTCTAAAGTGTCGTCATCGACGACGCCTCAGCTCTTATAGCCAAAAGTGCACAGTGACTGCGAGTGATGCCATATTCGCATCGCGTTCCTGCGTGCTCGATATCGCTGCAGTCATATGCGTCAGTATCCGCAACCAAGCATCTGCGCTCGGGTCATTGTTGGTCGGTAGCTTATAACTTTCTCTGAATCATCCTCGACGTTACAACTTCTTTCAAACGCACACTGAAATAGACTTCCCGCTCCATTATTAGGTTTCGATCAGTTGTTTATCTTCCGTCAAGTTTGTTGCACCGCGTTGTACTTTATCTCGTGTCAGCGACGACGAAAGGCACATAATTGCCACACAGAATGGAACAAGTTTGCCTACGCGTGGGCACTGAGGAAGATCAAAAACGCGTAGCCTTGTTACAGCATGGTTGGCAGAACGTCCGCGATGCTGAATGCGTATACTGAAGTGAACACTGAGCCTGCACTTCCACGCCGCACAGTGCACTCTCTCAGTGGTACAAGACAACAAGGGAAGCACTGACGAAGACAAGTCCCCCCTGTCGGAACGTTAGCTTCATTTGGCCTGACACCGGGGCTTGTTTGGTGACGCCCTGTCAGCAGGGCTTGTCTTCCTCAGGGCTGCCCTGACGAAGACAAGTGCCCTTGTCAGAACGCTGGCTTCAGCGACATCCCTCCAATGTTAATAAGTCGAAGCCTCCATCTTCTTGTGAATCGCTTTCTTGTTTTGGAACTCTCCCGGCGAGGCGTTAAACTGCAGTTAAACAAAAGCTGCCTCAAGACCGCTACCTCAACTTTCCGTGTCTTAGAACTTGACGATATATGACTGCAGTGACAATGTTTCCTTCGAAGCGTAAATATCATTGACACAATAATGTAGCTGTGAGAGTTCAGCTGTGAGAGTTCAGATATGAAAAGAAAAAGGGTACTTTAGTCATCATTTGGTCACGAGGTGAACCAAATTGTTGTTATGTCAGCTAGTCTCTAGCAAACAACAAAGGTAATATTGTGAATGAGTGGTGGTTTTGCTCATTTATCGTTGATTATCATTATGATTAGTACACCGGCGTTTGAGTCATTGGCGACAGCCGCAATGGTTTATTTTGCCGATAGCTGCAAGTCACGTCGTGGACACTGCTCTAGATATTTCCAACATGGTCAGTTGATCGCTATTTGTCATAGTGAATAAACAGTCACGTGGATTTCTTTTTAGTAATTTAAGCTCTAATGAGGTTGTTAGTCCAAACTTGCAGTCTGTTTGCAGGGTACTGCAGAAAGAAAGAAATATTTAGATTAGGCATCATAGCTCTACATTTATATATACATTTATATATATATATATATATATATATATATATATATGATATATGATATATGATATATGATATTTTTATATGATATAAAAACCAATACCCTTGCAAATTTCACATGGTTAATAAAAGCAGTTCGAAATGCACTTCCCAGGTGTTTATCTATGTAGCTACACAACTACAAAGCGAAGAAAATAAAATGTCTACACAACTGCGGTCGCTGCGTCGTGCTCAATGATGGTACGCAGACGACGCTGTAATGGTGTTATCTTAGATGCGTTCGCGAAATGTCTGGGCATATTTGCATACTTGACAATCTAGTCACGTCGAGTCGTTCCTTCAGGCTTTCCCCAGAGTCCTCAACTGCTCTGAACAGTAAAATTGAAAGCAGCCCGAGAGTTCACCGTACGTCATGGTTGTTTTATTTGCATAATCACATCAGTCTTCCCACATGACCGCGCCTCGCCTTTGCGACGACGCCGGTAAGGAAGACGTCTTTAGGACGATAAAAATTAAGGAACAAACAACTTTATGCATTGATTTCATGTTGTCAGGAGCAAAATTCAGAAGCCGATAGAGTTACCACTTGGTCGTCGCTCTGCGTTAGAGACACTTTCCCAAATTATGAGAAGGCATGCTGGAAAAGCAGCTTGCAGTCATTGCTATTTTCTGTTTGGCTCGAAGATCTCGCTGTTCGATCCTCGTGCCCGAAATGACGTTGAACAGCCTGCGTAAGTATTGTACTCACAAAACATACATGAGCTTGTATCACGAGCTTTACTGAAAAGTGTCCCCTTGAAAAAAATAAACAAACAAATAACCAAGATTAACCTACGTACTAACAAGAGAAATTGAGTACTTAAGACGAAATGGACTTACACCGTGCATTTTTTTTCTAGCGCTTATAAACGCACACACATGAAATCCTTAGGAATGTTGAAAAAAAGCTACGGACAGTTGCAAAATATCCTGTATCTTATTTGTAAGGTGAAGATGACTGAAAAGGCACAGTGAATGCAATTTGCACTAAGCCAAGCCTGGAACAGCGTATAGGCCGGAACCACAAGCACCGTAGAAGCGTAAGAATGAGGGTGAGCAGGGCCACCTACCTCAGCTGCATTATCCGGCCGTTCTTCGGTCCCTGGACGGCTTTCGACGGAGCAAGGAACACGAAACGGCGACGCAATCCTTTTTTCACGCGAAGCACGGGCGGCACGTGGGCCTCGCAAGGCTGCGTCACCTCCCCTTTAAGAGCACGCGATGCCGAGCGAGATGGGAGCGCAAAATCCTGCAGGCGCGCACTCGGAGACAGATAAGCGCCGAATGTCGTGTCACTTGCACAATACTTCGTCACCTCACTCACTCTCACTGGCACAAGGATGGCGAGGAGTGGTCACGGAGACGACAGGCCCTCCTGTCTCTTCCTTCGCTACAAGTCACTGTACGTGCGAAGAGATGCGCGATGGGGGCGGAACACCGGCCGGTCAGGTCGACGCCATGTTTCCCGGATGCACGCGTTCCAGAAGAAACAGCCGTCTGCGGCGGCACTCGGTCGTTCTCTGGTCGTGAAGGCTATCGCAGTGGCAACGTGGCTGTTTTTCTCTCGCCTCTGCCGGAGGTGACCGAAGGCGATGCCGTTGTTTGCCGGCCGTCGGCTAGCGGTATCTGCCTTGCACTCGCTCTCCCGCGGACGTGCGCTGCGCTAAGGAGAGAGACGCCCGCGCAAACCGGCTTGCGTTTTATACGGGCGCTGGCGAGACTGGCTCGTCGACAACTGGTCTTTCGGGATTTTGCTTCGAAGCCTGTAACGGCGGCCGCGGAGGGTTTCTCTCGCTGCGCTGACCCCGTTTCGGCGGGCACCAGCGGCGACGTCGAAAGCGCTCGCCACCGGTTATGGCGGGACAGCTCTTCTCGCCTTCTCTCGCGCACTCTCTCTATCCTTTCTCTGCGCGGCCGCTCCGGGAGAGTCTGACCGCCGGCGGACCAGCTGCCTTCCTCAGTGCTTGTCTTTTCGATAATTGCGCTGAAGAGAAAATAAGTTCCCTTTCTCTCCTTTCTCGTGCCTTTGCCGGTTTCTGTTTCTCTATTTCTTTTTTTATTCTCTCTCCCTCTTCTCCTTCTTAGAGTAGCTATAGCAAGGGCCGCAACGCTTCTCGATACGAGGGGGGCAGAAGGTCTTCGCGGAAAAGGACTCTCTTGGAATAAACTTCTGGAGATGACGTCGTGTCTGCGGTTCTTGTCGACTCTTATTTTACTCTACCGCGCATTGTGAGCTGGAAGAGGCGAGTTCTGTCTCTCCAGTTGTGAACGCATGAGCGCGAAGGTTTGTTCTATGCGAACGCCGTATATGCGCGCGTTTCTTCGTGATCTCACTCGCTGTGTGTGAAGCCCAAAGTTGACAAGCGAGGCACTCAGAGTGTGCAGCCTCGTGGCCGCCCTGTCTGCGATTTGCCGCTCGGTCGACTACGGTGCGACAGTTGTTTGCATTGGCTGCGAGAAGCTTGTGTAGTCTTCATGCCTTTTCGTCATTGCGCGGCTGTGCGTGTACGTGTGTGTGTGGCATCGTTTATTTACTTGCTCAGCACGTACGGAGGCCCGTTTTCATTGCTCAGGGAGGGTTTCCTCGGGTCCCCACTTCGCCGATCGCAAGCCGACGCGGTAGAAGGGTGGAACGGCGGTTTGTCTCGTGTCCGTCGAAACGCAGCGCTGCGTTCTTGGTTTGAAGGTCAAGTCTGCTATGTTTATCAGCGGTAATGGCATAGCCTTCGGCTGCCTTTGTTCAGGCTGTCTTGCTCAGTGCAAAATAAGTTGCGCGTTTTCTTCCTTCTTCTTTTCTCTTTCCCTTTGGGTCAGGACGACGTCATGACCTGTTCTGGACTGGAATGCACCGCGTTCACTATACGAGCAATGAAGCTTCGCTTATTGGCGATTTTCCTTCATCTGCTGGTTGCTGAAATAAGTGGCGGTTTGCAACCTGACGAGGTGGTCGAGACCGAGCTGAAAGCTTTTTTTTTCTTTTTTTTTTTCTTGATGAGAGAAGCACGGCCGACGGAACACTTGAACTCTGGGCGTCGTCGATGGCAGGTAAATTCAAGTGAACTTGGGGAATGCTTGCACGGGCTCCACGCTATACTACTGCCACGTGGAATATAACGCGTGTCCTTTCAGCGGAAGTCTGCTTTAGGCGCGATTTTCCCGCTTGCGATTTATGTGTCACTTAAAAGCGACCGTTTTACAAGTGTTACCGAAAGCTATGGTAGTGCGGAGAGCTTGTAAGGACGCACTCCTGTTCTCGTATGCGTGCTCTGAGATATTGCCGCAGTAAGTTTTACGCTTAGAACCACCGGGCTGAAGCTTAGGACACCTTGGACACTTAGGACACTTAGGTCATATATGCAAAAGCCAAAGGCTTGTCTCTCTGAGCCAGAAAGCGCCGCATGTATTATACGCAGTAGACGGTGAAGTAAGGAAAGGAAACGGAAAGCAGGCAAGGCGCGACATCTGTTTGGTGCCTTCTTGCACCAAATAGATGTCGCTGCACCATTTCACTTGCACCATTTCACTTGGCGCTAGTATGCATGTACACACTGCTGTGTGAAGCTTTCCTGAAAAGAAACGATGGTGCTTCGCGTCTATAAGGGGCCGCGGCTTGCCGACTCGCTTTGAGACCAGTCGACATCTTGTGGTATCCTTTCCGTTTTTAACTTATCTGGAAAGAGAACTGAAATCTCGCTTTATACATTCTCCAAAAGCACTGAAATTATGGCTAATTGGTATAAATTCATCGTAGTGCAAAACAAGAACGCGAAATAAAAGTAGGCACAACGGTGTTCGCATAGGTGAACAGCTCTAAGTACTGTTTTACATTTGGCTTGCGATCTCCAACATCATTTGCGTCGTGCCTTTCTAGCCTACTGCTGAAAGCGAAGAAATAGACAAGCACATGTATGCAGCGACTCAACCTTCCTGTAGTAGATTCTTTAAATCAAAAGAAAAGCGCCTCAAGGTTGAAAGTAAAGAAAGAACTGTGTATGTATCGAACACTTGAACTTGCATCCGCTGCAGTCATTTCACCCGGATGATGTCAGCCGAGAAGAACGTCCACCGACCGCCACATGGAGGTCTCGATTTCAGCCAGCGGTAATGACGGATTTCGAAATGACGCTGGTGAAGAATTCGCGACCGCCATTCCACTCTTCGAGTCTTTCGAAGCCATTGCCGCGTATAAGCGGAACGCAATCCTGCTGGTGAACGCCGACGTATTCTGGTCGTATCTTCTTGCGCATTTTATAATGGCTCATCGTCTGGGCCTGTCCGGCGCCTTGCTCCATTCACAATCGTTTCGACGCACTGCGTGACATGCGCCCGCAATGTGAGCCTACAAGAGATTTCGGGATACTAGGTGTGCTGCCAGACTGGTGTGGCGTGTTGAAATATTACGTCAGGCGGCCCCTCGAAACCCATAATAACCGTGTGCCACCGAATGCCGGACAGAAGCGGTTGGCTGATCATCGCCGTACGTTAGTATTATAAGGCCAAACGCGCCAGGTGATTCGCTCGTAAATATCCGATTATCTTTGAAGAGCACCCGCTAGTATCGATATTTTACTAAGATATGAATTTTCAACAGCACTGGGACACAAGGGAAAGATAACATTCACCGACGATTACGATACTCCCTGATGCCAATTTCGAGCGCAGCCTTAAGGTGTTTTGAATTCGCGATACACTGTGGCAAAGAATTTGGTTCTGAACCCCAGGGTCCTCTTGGCGGCGGCGCTGAGTCTCTGTTCGGGCAGTTCGTTTAGCAGCAGCGGCAGACGAAGTATTTCCACCGGCTGCTTCGCTCATTGCTGAGAAAGAAAACGTGAACAAGGGAACGCGTGGCTCGCGCGGTAGGTAAGAACGGTAGGTAAGGCAAAAGACGATTACAATGTCCGACATTTCGAATTCCTTTCGAAAGCAAATAATAAGCGTGCATTATTTCGGTTTTTAAAATCACAAAAAATGATTCCACGTCCCTTGAACTGGGAGTCGGTAGTTTTAACCACAAGTGAAAAAGCTGCCACTCTAAATGTAATCGCGCAAGGGTTAGAGACCCGCTTTGCTACCTCTCTTCCCTTCTCTCCTTGCGCGCAGGGCACTTCAGAAGATTTCGAAGAGTTTTCCGTGGCAGAATTGTCCCAAGCCGTTTCCTGTTTATCAACTGCAGCCCCAGGTCCCGATGGAGTCACTACCAAGATGATTAAGCTTCTCTTTGAAGTCGCTCCTAACGGCTTGTTAGATACCATAAATTACTCAGTACAATATGCATGGTTCCCTCCTGTGTGGAGAATTGCGAAGGTGATTCCTCTGCTGAAAGATCAAACCAAAGGGTATGTCCTAGACAATATTCGGCCTATTTCTCTAACATCAAATTTCGTAAAATTAATAGAAAGATTATTAAACGCACGTATGGTTCAGTTTGTGACCACAAGAGAATTATTGAGGCCCTGCCAAATTGGATTTAGACCTGGGATGTCCATATGGTGCGCACATATCGACCTAGAAAGCCGAATTCAGTTGGCTCGTTACCAAAAACAATATGCTGCCCTAGTCACATTAGACATTTCTAAAGCATACGATAGTGTGGAATACCCTTTATTAATAAAGAGGATGCAGGATATTGGATTGCCAGACTACTTCGTGACGTGGACTGCCGAGTTCTTGCAGGGCAGGGAGTTTTACTGTGCACAAAGCGGAATTTCATCGGGAAAATTCAGACAAACACGCGGGGTTCTTCAAGGGGCAGTTTTGTCCCCGCTGCTGTTTAACATCCTACTCAGCTCCATTCCTCATCATCAAAATGTAAGCACGTACGTTTACGCTGATGATATAGCGTTTTTTGCATCAGCAAGGGATATTCAGTCTCTGTACGAATGCTTACAGGCATACTTATGCAAGCTAGAAGCATGGCTGGACAGTATTCGCTTGTCCCTTAATGTAAATAAGAGTGCCGTTCTTGTCTTTCCCCTACAAGACCCACTTACTATATCCCTTTCATACCGTCATTCCACTATCCCACAAGTGGAAAAGGTCAGGTACCTTGGAATTATTTATGATAGTAATCTTGATTGGCGTCAGCATATTGAACATATATCTTCAAAAGCTTCTCGTGCAATGGGGATATTACGAAGGATAAGTAATTATCGATGGGGCATGCGCAGAGACACACTCATGATTTACCGCATGTATATTCGACCTATAATAGAGTTCGGTTGTGTGTTATTCTCCGGCGCCGCGGCTTACAAGCTACGCCCACTAGTTTTGCTGGAACGGGAAGCGCTTCGCTTATGTCTGGGGCTACCAAAGTTTGTAGCCAACGCTGTGCTCTACAAGGAAGCACGATTACCTTCCCTTGAAATGAGATTTAAAATACTTACCGTCCAAACATTTATAAGGCTCTATGAATCCCCACTAAGAAGATCCCAGTCCATCTTCATCAAACAACGAGTCCAATTTTTTGGAGTCAGATGGCCACGGTTTCACACGCCACAAGTCATTGTATCGCAATCGTTATTGAATCCGTTAGACGGAAAATCACGGAAAACAGCATCTCAAATTCACTAGTTATTACTTATGATGACCTATACCCAGATAATGCAAAGCAGCTTCCCTCGCATATTCTTAACGGCTTACTCCAGGATCACTTGAATCAACTCCACACTAACGTAATTATAGCAACGGATGCTTCGCTGAGTGAAGAAAAGGCAGGAGTTGGAATTTTCTCATCATCATTGGACAGGTCTTTTTCTATTCGGCTTCCCGACTTCACTCCAATATACCTAGCGGAATTCCTAGCTGTTGTCCTAGCTTTACGAAAGCTAGAATCTTCCAGGACAACGGCGGTAATAATCACAGATTCTTTGTCGCTGTGCACCTCACTTACTGCTCCCGGCGAGTCACACATATTGAAAACTTTTTACTCACTGGCTCCTAGTCATTTGAGAAGTTTACGATTAATATGGGTACCTGGGCACAAAGGCATATTTATGAATGAGGTGGCAGACAGCTTGGCCAAGGCTTCTATCAGCGGCCCAGTGCTTCCCTTTCTTCCAACGATGGGTTTTATCACGTCCGCCAGGTTCAGAAGATACATCCTTTTAACATCACAATCGAACCTTAAATCATCCTTGGAACTACGCCACTTACAATTCCCTTGGAGCAGGAAGTTTTGCAAAACAAGACAAACGGAAGTTACATTAACGAGACTACGTTGTCGAGTCCTATATCTAAATTTTTACATGCACCGATCTGGTCTGGCAATATCCCCATTGTGCTATTTTTGCAATGCATTAGAGACGATTGAGCACTAGTTGCTGGAATGCCGGCGTTTCTCCTCCGTGAGGAAAATGACATTAGAAATTACAGTGCGACAGCTTGGCCTGCCATTGAACACTCCGGTACTACTGTCTTTCGGAGCGTCTGTGCTTGGGCACTCACACAGGAATGTGTGCTTCGCCTTAGAAAAATTTATTATTGAATCAAACCGATTTCATTGATGACCGTATTATTCTATTTATTCCTCCTCTATTGCCGCATTGATATATTATAGATAATTTTTTTTTCTTCTACGTAGCATGACTGTCTACTGAACCGTTTCGATTTTCTCTCGCCTAAATTCATGTAGCAAAATTTTACGTTGTTACCTCCATTTTCTGAACACTTAAGCAAAGTCTGCCCGACTCTTGGCCAATCCCCGCGAGTGGGTAAGCGCCAAACTCATCAAGGACATCATCATCATCATCGCGCGGAGCGCATTCTCCAGCAGCGGTGGCGCAGGCGAAATAGCGCCTGCGCAGTAGGTTCGAAACCTACGCCGGCGCTTTGTTTCCATACATGTGCTTTCGGCGGACGCACTCGCCGCATTCTTGGTCTACGCCGTTGAGCACGGCTCGTGCGGCACTCCGCTTTCCTCCTCGCCCTTTCGCCCTCCTCCTGCGCTTTCCTCGTCGCGCTTTCATCGCTGTCGCCGTCTTTCATGTCCCGCTGCGTTCTGTGTTCGCTCTTTCATCCTTCGCTGTGCCCGTTCGCTCAGTTACGCCGACGCCGAAGCTCAACTCGGGAACAGCCGCCTGGGAGCTGCGCTCCAGAAAAAGGTGAAACGGCCGCTTATTCTCCTATAATTCGATAGTATCGCGGTATTTCACGAAGTCGTTCGTAAATGCCAATTCACTAGCGGCAGAGACAGTTTTGTTGAAAGTACAGTGGTATATCCCAGTTAGAGTGGCTTTCATTCCTGCATGCCATATACGTGCAATGTGCGCATTCGTGTGCCTGCGAAAGACCAGTTTCAGAGAATTTTTCCCAACATATATGCTGGAGGGTACAGTCCAAAAGTCACTATAGCGACTTAAAAGCTACTGTGCTCTGTTTACAAGCCAGATGTGGCTATAAACGAGTTAGCGCGAAATAATATGAGCATGTGTGCACGTAACTGGGTTATATGAAGGAATATGATTGTACAAATTAAACAAAAAGCCAAAATCTGCACACATAACGCAGGAATATTATTCAGCCATCGAAGTTCGTAGCTTATACACGCATGCAATACCAATGTTTCAGGAAAACAGCATTATGTTGCACTTCCTCATGTGGCCATCGGGAGCAACGCGCCGGAATCTCTTCTTTTCGGTTTCACTGCTAGCTAGTGACACGGTCATGTGACGTTATCATGTTAAACTACGGTTAAGCTGTAACGCGTCACCACTACTTTCTGCGACCTTCTTTTCGGCTGTGGCGGTGGTGTGTTGTAGCTGCAGGCGGGTTTAGCCTGGCGATCGAAGTCGGTAATTGAGCCTGAGGAGGAGGAGGAGGAGAAACTTTATTATTGCAGAAACCGTTGCGCGGTTTATTCCTGGGTGGTTCCCTCTGACAGGGCTCCACTGGCGATCGCGGCTCGCCGGGCCTGGTCGAGGGTCGCCAGTTGGCTTCCCAGGTCCAGTTCGGAGAGTCTCGCCTCCCAAGACCACGTAGTGAGGGTGTGTGTTGTGACTCGTGGCGAAATTGCGTCGCCCGGACGGTCAGTGCATTCATGTGTTATGTGCGCGAGTGTCGCTGTGTGGTTGCTACACCAGGGACATGTTCGGGACGTATAACTGTCTGGGTAGATTGCGTGTAGACGAGACAAGTGTGGGTATGTGTTAGTTTGCAGGCGGCGCCAGTCCCTTGCCTGGAGTTTATTGAGAGCTTTGTGTGGGGGAGCGTATTGCGTTCTTCCGAGCCGTTGGTCCTGCAGTATTTGTTGACCTGTCGTTAATAACTCGTGGGTCGCTCGTCGGTCTGTCGGGGGCTGAAGAACGGTGTGGTCTGCCGCTCGGCTAGTGAGACCTCGAGCTGCGCAGTCCGCCTCTTCGTTGCCCCGCAGGCCTTCGTGCCCGGGGCACCAGACGATACCATGGGTCCATTGTAGTGTGCGACCAAGGATTCGAATGGCTTGTATAGGGAGTGTTCCATTCAGGTATAAACGACAAGCCGCTTGTGAGTCAGTACACGGGCGGACCTTCCCTTGCTCTCAGCGTCGCGAAGTGCGAGAGCGATTGCTGCTGCTTCTGCTACTGCGCTGCATGTGGCGCGGATGGAGGCTGAGGCTACCAGGTTCCCCTGATTGACAACCGCGATTGTGTATTTAAGCCCGCAACGTGGCGACGAGGGATACGGGCTAGCGTCCGTGTAGTACGTATCCGGGTCTCTGAAACAACGTTTGTGCAACATGCGGGCACGCGCTGCTCTTCTTTCCTGATTGTGGGTGGGGTGCATGTTCTTGGGGATAGGGTCTACTACAATGTTCTCTCTAATGTGGTTAGGCAAGAGTTGTGTTTCTTCTTTGCAGTACTGAGGTGTCAGCGGGTACCCTAGCCGTTGAAGAAGGTGTCTTCCCTGTTGAGTCTTGTTGAGGCGCTCCCTCTGCGCTATGAGCGTGGCACTTGCTAGCTCCTCAAAGGTGTTGTATACGCCTAGCGCTAGTAATTTCTTTGTGCTTGTGCTTGACGGTAGCTGTAAGGCCGTTTTGTACGCGGTTCTTATAAGAGTGTCCATGCGTTCTGTCTCGCTTTTGCGCTTGACTTGATACGGTAGCGCGTACGTGACACGGCTGATGACGAGGGCTTGTACCAGTCTTAAGGTTTCGTCCTCTGTGAAACCATCTTTGCTGCGCGCTACTCTGGCGATGAGTGATGAGGTGCTTCTTATAACGTGATTTAATTTCTCTGAGGCTAGCTTTATGCCGTTGTTCTCCTGGATGTGCATACCTAGTATGCGTGCGGTCGGGACGCGCTTTATAGGTTGCCCGGCAATCTCAAGATGTATTGGCGGGGCTCGATGTTCCTTAGTTTGCTTAGGCCGGACTTGAAGGTACTCCGACATGTGTGGGGCACACCTCATTCCTGCTGTGGTTAGGTATGACTCGATGTATCCGATAGCTGTGAGTAACGTGTTTTCTCTGTCGCCGTATGAACCCTTGGTTGCCCATAGAGTGATATCGTCGGCATAGAAGGCACATCCGAGTTTTGGGATGTTTTCCAGTTGTAAAGCAAGTTTTCTAAGTCCGATGTTGAAGAGGAAAGGAGATAATATTGACCCTTGCGGAGTACCCTTCTGCGGTAGGTCATATATGTCCGATTGTACGCCTGCTATGCCGATGCGAGCTTTGCGGTGGCTGAGAAAAGCCACGACATAATGGTATACTCGCTCTCCGCATCCTATGGCGGCGAGGCCATCTAGGATGGTTTCGTGTGCTATATTATCAAATGCTTTTTCTACGTCGAGGGCTAGGAGTATGTTGTTGTTGCTGCCCGGTTGTGGGTTGAGGACCTCTTCCTTGAGGAGGAGGAAGACATCCTGTGATGACATGCCTTTCCGAAATCCGTACATGCAATTGGGGTGTAGTCCATGTTCTTCCATGTGTTGTTCCATTCGAGTGAGTACAATTCGTTCAAGAAGCTTGCCTAGGCAAGACGTAAGCGAGATCGGTCGTAATTGATCGAGCCTGCGCGGTTTTCCTGGTTTGGGTATAAGCACTATGTGAGCTGTAGTCCATTCCTCGGGTAATGTTCCGCCCGGTGCCCATATTTCTTCGTTCAGCTGCTTTGTAAAGGCTCGCAGGGTTTCATCGCTTAGGTTTCTCAAGATGGCGTTGGTGATCCCGTCGGGACCCGGTGCCGTGTTTTTCTTGAAGCTCTGTGCTGCCGCGTATACCTCCGCATACGTGATGGGTGCATCAAGTATCTCGTTCGGAGCTCCCGGATATTGAGGGTATGGTTTCGGATGCCCGGTCCGGATTCCCGCGTACGTTTGCTGGAGTTCCTGTATGAGTTCATCCTCGGTTCCCGGATATTCTCCAACGAGTTTTTGTAGGGTTGTGTTTGTTTCTGTTTTGGTGTTTGAAGGATCGATGATGCTGCGGAGTATGTTCCATGTCTTTTTGGTGCTTAGCGTGCCTTTAAGCGAATCGCAGAACGTGCGCCAATTGTCCCTGTGAACCTTCAGGGCATAATCGTTGGCCTGTTTAGTGACGTTTGAAATCCTAAGTCTAAGTTTGCGATTTAGCTTCTGTTTGCGCCATCTTCTTGTGAGGCCTCTGCATGCTTCCCATAAGTGTATTAGATGGTTGTCGATTGCCGGCGTGTCGGTATCGGTTTGGTACACTTTAGTGTTGGCGTCATATAGTTCTTTGATGCGTTTGGCCCACTCCTTGATCGTGGTTAAGCGGCCTTGATGTTCCGGGAAGGGCAGACTTGTATCTAAATCGAGCTGTTGCCTCTCCCTAAACTTAGGCCAATTTGTAATTTTGGCCTTCCCTAGGGGTCGGCGTAGTTTGGCCGAGGCGCTGGTGATTTCGATAATGTAGTGATCACTACCCAGTGAGTCGTCTAGGACCCTCCAGCTTGTTCCCACGGTATCGTTGGTGATGGTGATATCAGGAGTCGTGTCCCTGCTGGCACTGTTTCCTATTCGAGTAGGCGTACCTGGTACTGTAATTAGTGTGTATTCGTGGCGCTCGATGGCTTCTAAGAGCTTGGCGCCCTTGGTGTCTGCTGTCGAGTAGCCCCACGTGTTGTGCTTTGCATTGAAATCTCCGGTTATAATTAGGCGATCGCGGTGCTCCAGCATTCCCTGTAGGTGCCGGAACAATGACGCGAAGTCAGCCTTTCTGTCGCGGGGGGGACTGTATACGTTGCATACGACTTGTTTAGGTCTTCCCTTCTTGACAGGCCATATCGTGGTGATGAGATGTGGGATTTCCTCACCGGGGAGCACTGTGAGGGTTGTTGCCAAATCTTTGCGGACGAGCGTGGCCACCCTACGGAGCGTCTGTTGTAGCGTCATTAGAGTATTTACCAGCTGTCGAACAGATCAGTGTCTCTTAGAAATGTAAAACGGCGTGATGCTTTCTTGCGTGCAGTGAGACAGGAGACGTCGAACAATTTTTGTGGTCGTTCCGAAGTTACTGTGGTGAAAAGGGCGCTCTTTTCAAGAACCTACATAACGAAAGGCCTTTCACATGCCTGCAACAGCTTGCGTTTCTTTCCGGCTCTCTACATTGTGTCTGTATACGCGCACAAAGCTTCTTGACGACAAAATGACACCATGGCGTAACCTCTGAAGCAAACACTGTCTATTGGTTGCACGCGTGCTCTTTTACCAGATCGCTTCAAGTTATCCGGAGTGCGACTATATAGCGATAGACTGTGGCCAAACGTGTCCCACAATCGTGCGCTGGAACGCCTTATAATCGTCGGTACCCGGCCTTGCCCGCGGGGGCAAGTTTAGTCTCGGGCGCTCGCTGTGTGTTCTCCAGCCCGGTCTGCCCACCGCGGCGGTGTATTCCCACGCCAGGAGCCCTATTGGTTTGTTTCGCTTTGCGTAACGGCACATCTCCGTTACTCGAGCTGCCAAGGGCACTTTCTGAAACCGTCCTCCAACGGCGCGTGGGCTGGACGGATGCGTAGAGGTTGCAGCAAACACGTCTCACATGCGCCTCTTTGCGGCATACAATAACCGGCCCGACATACGAGCGCCGATTACTTCCTCGTTTCGCCCCGCGCTCCCATGTAGCCGTTAGGCGCGTGATCATCGAGTGTTCCAGCACGCATCTTGTCGTGGCCATTTGAGAGGTCCACTATGCAGTTTCGCTTTCGATATTTCGTTGGCCCTGCAACAGATGCTTGGTAAGCCCGTCACCATTATCGTCAGTGGTCGTCATTTCCTCGGTCGTTGTTGCGTTGGCTTCATGCACTGCCTCTATGGTGTCTCCGACCTTAGAGAAGCCCGCGAAGGCAGCTCCCACGCTTCACTGTTATCACGGTTTCACGAGCCCGAGACAACATCAGTGACAATAAAGAAGGTCTCACGCGAGATCACGTGCTAGATGCCAACATTTTCCATACACCGACCAACACGATGAGACTGAGGAAACCTCGCATCAGGCTCCAAGATTCTTGCGGCCAGCCCACGCTTATATATACGCTTGCCGAAACGGCAGTGTGGGCCCGATCCAAGCGGTCCTGTGTTTTCTCATTTCTTTTCCAAATGCATATTAGTATGCCTATTCCTTTCGTTTCCTTTGGTTAAGGTCGCCCATGCGGAAGAAGCGCCTCGGATGGAGCCCCTTGGCGCCCCATCCCAGGGACTTGCGCGGGCGACTGGCGTCTGCGATGCACCCACACGTCGTAATGCTGGCTACAGACGCCGTTATAAACGGCGAAGATCGCTGGCGCGCGGGCGGGCGTACATTCCGCGAGAAGGGGCCGGGAAAGTAGCGGGAGAGGAAGTGGCATTGCAGGCCTTGTTGGCGCGAGCGAAGCTCGTGGTGGGTGTTGTCTGTCCCAAAACGTACACACGGAGCAAAAGAAGCAAGCGGATGAGATGATGCTGAGCTGGCACGATTGTGTTGCTGTGTAAGTTTAGCGAGTAGCTGCGTTACTCTTGCGCGGTAAGTTGCCGGCTCGCCAGCTTAGGAGGTGAGCCTTTTTCGGGCCTTTGCGAGGTAGACGTCATTCGCACCGCAGGTATATTTTATCGTGTAATGGCCGAGTCAGGCTGTTGCCACAGTGTTTAGCAAAGCAACGGTTCTGCTTTGCTTCTCCCCCCTTGAAGGTTCAGCGCCAGGACGGAGCAATTTCGCAGCTGAAAACCACTGCACTTCTGTGACGAAATACAACAGAGCCACGTTGGAACAGCCTTTCTTACTGAATTGTAGAGGCTATATTCATAAATTCAGGTGAGCAGCCTGTCTGGTAAAACGCACAAAAACTGGAGGAGCGCTTGCAGTTACACACTTTTGGCCATGCTACTGTAACTGCAGATAAGCAGCCTCGCATACCTGCCTCTTCGAAAGGAGCCCCCGAGATCACCATGTTTGAGTGTCAGCATGCCTTTTCCCAGACACTGTCTGGAGATGAAGGCTGCGCTGAAAATCACATAGGGTGAAGCCACGCGGACCGCAGCCGTCGTATTAGAACCACGTACGCAAACGATGTTCGTTAGAGCGGTTTCATTTGCGGTGCGAGAAACCCGCAACTGACGTGTAGGCAAAAATAAAAAAAAAGGAAACGCAGCGCGGTTAAGAAGGCCTGCTCCGTGTGTGCACCATTTGACGCAGAGACGCAAGGGATGATGCGTAGCAGATGTTCAAAACACGACTTCTGCGTAAACTGAGAAGACGGTTACGACACAGGCAGCCACAGTTTGCTCATGACAAGTTAGACGCCTGCCACATTCTTGTGAAATAGTACAGTCACAGCAAACCAAACGGAAAAATGAGACTGCTGCGCACCAGCTCGACGTTGTGCTTTCTTCAGTGTGGGAGGGAGGAGCTTTCTTTATATTATTTCTCGTCTAGTAGCGGACGCTCCACGGATTCCAGAATGCATCACGTGGGAGGCGTGCATGGCCTTCGCAGCAGCAGTATTTTACGCGGTTCCTGCCAGCATATAGAAAGCTCCTCGTGCAAACGGTCTCCGACGCGCATTTACTGCCCGCGATGCGAAGAGCTGTACAGCGAGTCGAGACGATTACGACGAAAGGCTTCTCGCAGGGGCGTTTGCTGGCAGCGCCGCTCGCTCGTGCTTCAACGCTGTGCCTTGTCCCATACGTAACGTGCGCCTCAAGAGCCGTCGTCGCGCTGCGTGCACCCGCGCGAGGCAAGGACATCTTTCGGGCAAGGTGCGCCGCAGCGCGTGCGCAGAAGCTTGTCCAACGTCATGCTCACTTTTGAGGACAGCGAGGCCGTCGCCTAGGGAAAGTGTGGCCCGTGCTTCTGCTTCGGTATGCATGTTACACAAATCCCCGAACGTTCCGGTGAAATGTAGCGATAGCATCCAAGGACTTTAGTAGAGCGCGGGGCTCGGTTCGGATACCGCGATCCGCAACGGGGGAATCTTATCTGCGCGCGCAGAGCACACGTTGACGTGGTCCACCTGAGCCCCGCATAACGCTGTGTTTAGTGTTCTGTGTTGATTACGGTCGCCGGTGGAGCTGTGGAGATGCTCAAGTGGCAAATTATCCAGCTATAGTCTATTTCCGCCATTGGAGAATGGAATTGATTCGGTATAACGGTATAAAGAAACGAATATGGTGAACACCTTCGGCTAAGGTAATGCAGGAGCGACTATAATGCGATATCGCGTTGTTGTTTCGTTCTCTTGCTCTGCGGCTGATAATTTTATTCTGTTCCTTACCCTTTCTCTGTCTTGCCGCTGCGACGATAATCACGCAGTTGGTGCGTTTCACGGGCCAGCACGTTTACAGGACAGTCTTTAACTGCCCCTTCCAGTAACGTATTCCTACTTTCAACCTACGCATCTTTTTATGTCTTCCTTTCTTTCTTTCCTTCTTCCTTTTCACGTTATTCTACCTACGCCGTTACTGCGGCGTTCATCTAACGTGACCTGCCTTCCTTACGAGACTTTCGCGAATTTCAGTCTGACTTTCCTGCAATGCGCAAATGCTTCATTGACCATGGCGAGCCAACGTTACTGTTAGCTGATCGCCGACATAATGTCTCGTATTGGTTGAGCGCACTGCGAATCTGCGTTCACTGTCGATGGCTATAATTCGAAATGAACACTGGTGGTTACGAATAAGACTTAATGGCATCGTGCTAAATTTCTGGACATCCTGGCAGTCGTCTATTTCTTGTTCCTGAATCGCTTGCATTGTCCATGACTGCACCTTTTATGTGGAACAATGAAGCTGAAGACAAAGAACTGGCCTCTAATGGTTGTTTTTGCAAAACACTATAACATTTCAAGAGCGAAAGAAATTAACATGCAAAAACAGCTCGCGAACGAGCGCCTAAATGTTCCCACGGCCGGGATGCTGTATCTATACACATGACGTCAAGTGATACTGGCAGCGAAAGCTTGTTCCACCTCTTGCGCAATTACCCTGGCAACTTTCCGGCGTCCCGTAATATGCTAGCGTCGCGTGTGCCAGAAAGATTTCCCTCGCATCGAGAACGACAGAACTTCCGCGTTTTAACGGCGATTAAAGACGATGACGCCGTCGAGTGAACCGCTGGCCTTCTGGCACGTGCGCGCCAAGACGAGCAGATTGCGGGAGCTCGCCTGCACCACACGGCACGGAGCCCGATGGCGCGCCGTATCGTGTCCTCTCTGTTGGCGACTGCGTGCATCACTGCAGCTCGGCATCCTACGAAGCAACTGCAGTCTCACCTGAGAGTGTTCTTTACTTGGGGATGTTAACCCTTTCGGCCCTGGCGTCGTCAATTGATCCCACAAAGTAAAACGTGTTTCCCACGTGTAAAACCAAAACTGAAAACAATAATTTTTTTGTGGGGTGTTCCTCCGAGAGCCCTGAGGAGGCGGGTATGAGCCATGGTCTGAGCTGACGTGCTCACATCAGCTCCGGATTTTATGACCAATTTTGCAGTGCTAATTATTTTTTACCGCGGTATAACTATTACCACTGTGTCTGTGAGAGTGCGGGTCATCAACCGGTACCGGTGGCTACCAAAGGTACGATTTTTCGCCAATTTCCCGGGACTTTCCGTGGAAGCCGGCGCCGTTCCAGTAAGCCTAATCGAACAGCTTGGATCTGCCCATAGCCAGGCCCATCCTCTGCGAGGAAAGGCCGTCGTCTTCGGGCGGCGGCTATACAAACATGTCGACCGAGATGGAGACGTCCATTGTTCGGGACCCGGCGAATTCCGGCGTTAGCCAGATGTGTGTTGAAACTCAAGGGGAAGAAATTTCTTCCGAGGAATTCAACGACAATGCAGACTGGTCGCATGTAGGCCGGCGTATAAAGACCTTGGCCAGCCAGGGGACTGCCGCTCACCAGTCAAGACCTACGACGAAGAACTTTGCCAGGAACGTAAAAGCTTCGGTGACGAGGGCAGCAAGGATGCCGGACGCTCTACCGAGGGAGGAGACCAAGGTGATAGTGCGGCCTCGGGGAGGCCTTAACATCGCGAGGACCCAGACCGCCACCGTGGCATCAGCCATCATGACGGCGGCGAACGTATCAAGGGAGGATGGAGCAGCGGACACCTTCTGCCCCAACTTGCAACAAAACATCATGGTGGTGAGTACCCCCGACGATATACGTGCTTCACGTTACGCCGAAATAAAATCGATCTGCATTGGTGGCAAGGAACACGTGGTTGGCGCATATCAAACCGCGCCATATGGCACCGTTAAAGGCATTATTAGAGGTATCCCAATAGAGGACTCCACGGCCGCAATCGACCGGAACATTGTAAACTCGAGAAATCCCTTGGCACTTGGCGCGAAGAGGATTGGTAGCTCGACCACAGTCATCGTGGCTTTCAAGGGCCTAAAGGTCCCGAATTACGTGTGCTATGGTCCCGTTCTCACCAAGTGCAGCCTATATCGAAAACAATTCGATGTATGTAAGCAGTGCGGAAAGGTGGGCCACCGCTGCGACGTTTGTCCAAACCCTCACGTGAGGGCTTGCTTTGCTTGCGGGGCCGTTGACCCCAAGGAAGACCATAGTTGTACCCCCACTTGCCGATTGTGCGGAGGGCCACATCTGACCGGTGACAAGGTTTGCAAGAATAGGTTCAAGGTCCCATACGTAGTTACAAGGAGACAATGGGAGCGCAAGATGGCCGAACAACAAGCGCAGCAGCAACAGCGAACATCTCTGAGCTGAGGAATTTCCATCGCTGATGTCAGCAACTGCAACACCTGCCGGCCCAGCTTGTCGCCGAGCGTCACGTTCCGTCTCGAAGCGCAGGGCCAGCGAGAGTAGACAACGTAGCCTTAGCCGCAAGCGATCGCAGTCACGTGACCGCGTGAGCTGGGCCGATGCAGCAAGGCACGGTGCCAAGAAAGCACAGGGGGGTGCCACCACCACCACCACCACCTCCAATACCGCAACAACCACCGCAACGACCATTAGCACCAGCAAGACCGTCGATGGCAACAACAAGAGCAAGACGAAGGAAGACGAGGCGATGAGGATGTTGCAGGAAGACAACGAGGCACTCAGGCGCAAAAACAACGAGCTCGAGACAAAAGTCAGTAGGCAAGAGGCCACTATTAGCAAGATGGCAAACGAGATCATGGAAATCAAGAAGCTTCTCACGACCCGTTCCACCAATAACGAAACGCCCCAAGCGGTATCATGTGAACCAACACCCAGCATCAGCAGCGCTTTACCATCAACATCCGCTGAGAAGGAACCAGCACCCAAGAGACGAGCGATCGAGAACCTGAAGGAGCGCAAGCTCAACGACCGGGTGGACAACCTGAAAGACAAGGTCGACCAAATCGAGGAACACCTCGATGGGCTCGAAGATTATATTAAGACAACGTTCACCACGATGATTAACGACAGGTTCGCCGCCATCGAGCGGACGTGTCAGCAGTTAACGAACGCAATACAGCAAATAACGCGGCAGCACAATCAGCAACAATCATGGCCGCTCCAGCAACAACAACAACTACAGCAGTGAAGGGTCTCGTGACCTGGCACTGGAACTGTAACGGTTTCGCTAGCAAGAAGGCAGTCTTGCAGCAACACATAACACAAGTAGCAAACAAGCCTGATATAATCATGATACAAGAGACTCGCACTGATACAGTGTCGCTACCCGGTTATCGCGTATACGCCAAGTCTCCAAAGGTCAGCGGCGGCAGAGGGATATGCACATTGGTTCGCAAGGGACTCACCTTCATTGAGCACGAGTTGCACAATAGTAAAATTGAATACACTCTCATCGAGGTCGTTACGGGCAAGAAACAAAAGAACAGCACCTTTCTGCTTAACGTCTACAGTAGCCCTTCACACTGGAAGCAAAAATTCAAGACGCTCCTTCACAGAGCCAGCACCGTGGCGGGGACTCACAGGCTCGTCGCCTGCGGGGACTTCAACGCGGCACACCCGGCATGGGGATATAACAAGCAATTGGCCAAGGGGCGAGACCTGTTCCAAGACACATTGGACCTGGGCTTCACCCTCATCACAGACCCGACTGATCCTACAAGGATTGGGAACTCTGTGTCCAGGGATACGACGCCGGACCTCACGTTCGTGAAGAACGACGAGAAGGGGAATATCTCCTGGCGCAACACGGGGTCAGAGCTCGGCAGCGACCACTACATCGTAGAGGTCATCATACCGGAAGAGGTCAAGGCCTCGGAGGACACCAGAAAACATTATTTTACGGATTGGGATGCCTTCCGTAGCCTGTTACCAACGGAGATGGAGGAAATCAATAACATAGAAGAATGGTCAGCTCACATCGCGGGGAAGGTCAAGGAGGCGACCAAAATCATAGAAACGGATGAGCAGGTCGACAAGGTTGACAGCCGTCTTGCGCACTTATTCGAAGCAAAGCAATCTATCCTAAACAGGTGGAAGAAGCAACGACTAAATCGGCGCCTAAGGAAGAAGGTGGCGGAGCTGAATCGCGCCATCGAAGTTCATTGTCGGCTGCTCTGCACGCAACAATGGAACGAAATCTGTAATGCTGCGGACGGGCAGATGCATAGCGGCAAAACCTGGAACTTGATGCGGCATCTGCTCGACGAGACTAAAACAAAGTCCCACCAACGCGACCGCCTCGCAAAGATCATTCACAGAGCAGTCAAGGAAAACGGGGAAACTGAAGTAATCAGACGCATAAACAGCAAGTATCTTCCGGTTACACCCACGGAAAGGCATCCTGAGTACGGCGGTCAAGCCAACGAGAAGCTTTACCGCGACATCAGCGTCGAGGAGGTGCGAGCGGCCCTGCACGAACTAAACAGCAAGTCGGCGGCCGGCCCGGATCACATCTCGAATAGAGCGCTCAAGAACCTCAGCGATGTGGCCATCGAAAACCTCACCGGTTACTACAACAAGTGCTGGAGTGCGGGGTCACTGCCCCAGCAGTGGAAGACTGCCAAGACCATACTCATCCCCAAACCAGGCAAGCCGCCGAACACGGACAACCTCCGGCCCATCTCGCTCACGTCCTGCGTGGGCAAGGTGTTGGAGCACGTCCTCATGTGTAGGTGGCAGGATTACCTGGAGGAGTCGGGACTATACCCCACCACGATCATCGGGTTTCGGCGTTCCCTCGGCACCCAAGACGCGATGATTCGGTTGAAGAAAGATATAATTGACGAAGATACCCTAACGAAAGACAACAAGGCCATTCTGGGGCTGGACCTGCAGAGCGCCTTCGACAAGGTGAAGCACTCTGCCATCCTAGCCCAGGTGTCCAGACTCAACATGGGCGCAAGAACATACAATTATATCAAGGACTTTCTGACGGGACGGACTACTGAGCTCTGCGCCGGCGATCTACGGCTCCAAGAGAAGAGGCTCGGCAGTGTCGGGACCCCCCAAGGCTCGGTCATCTCGCCGTTGTTATTCAACCTCGTCATGATCGGGGTGGCCAAGCGACTCTCTCGCGTCGAGGGCGTCCGGCACACCATCTACGCCGATGACATCACGCTGTGGGTTCCGGGAGGCAGCGATGGTCACATTGAGAGCACGCTGCAAGAAGCCGTCGACGCGATTGAAGACCAGCTGAACGGTTCTGGTTTGATCTGCTCACCGAGCAAGTCAGAACTGCTGGTGTTACCACCGAAATACGTCAGACGTAAGAGGAGCGAAGCGAGGGATTACGAGGCCATCAAGATCGTGACGAGGAACGGCCACGTGATCCCGGAGGTCGACAAAATCCGGGTGCTCGGCATGATCATAGACAAGCGACGGGGCAACGGCGAGACTATTTCCCGCCTTACAGCCAAGATTACCAACGCAATACGTCTCATCAGACGGGTCGCCAACCGCAAGGCCGGGATGAAGGAGGAAAGCTTGATTCGGCTTGTGCACTCCTTCGTAATCAGCCACGTCACCTACGTTGCAGCCTTCCACAACTGGATGCAATGTGAAAGGAATAAAATCGACGCCCTGATACGCCGAGCTTAGAAGGCGGCGCTCGGACTACTCGAGTGTACGAGCACCAACAAGCTCCTGAGCCTGGGGGTACACAATACCCTCGACGAAATTGCGGAAGCGCAACGAACCGCCCAGCTGGAGCGGCTCTCTATGACCGAAGCCGGCAGGCGCATACTTCAATACTTGGGCTTCACGCCCGGAGTGAAAGCGGCGAGTAGCGACGTTTCTGTCCCGGACGGAACCCGGCGCCGGATTCGGGTGGACCTCATCCCGAGAAACATGAACCCGGAGTACAACAAGGAGAGAAGAGCGGCGAGGGCCAAGGCCCTCATCGACTTTCACGCCAAGGACGAGCACGCAAGGTTCGTGGATGCGGCAGAATACCAGGGAGACTGCGCGGCGTTCGTAGCTACCGTCATCGAGGCGTCGTCCGGCGCGACGAGGGCAGCGGCGAGCTTACGGGTCCGCGAGGCGTGTCAGGCGGAGGAGGTGGCCATTGCCCTGGCCATTGCCGACCCCGGGTGCCAGACGGTGTTGTGCGATTCCCGAAGTGCAGTGCGGAATTATGCAAAGGGCAAAGTGTGTGGTGAGGCTGTGCGCGTTCTGTGCTCGGCTGACCTGCAACGACAGAAATTAGAATCAAGTGGTTCCCGGCGCACGCGGGCACCGACGCGTCCGAGAAGCACGATAACCACAACGAGACGGCACACGCAGTGGCGCGAGCGCTAACCAACCGCGCCGCTGCAACCGACCGTCCAACGTGGTGTAGTGCCAAGGACCGCATTACGACGTTCAACGAACTTACCCAGTTCTACCGCCTCGCTCGACGGACTTTCCCACCCCCGCACCCGGGGCTGAGCCGAGCGGAGGCGGTGCTGTTCAGACAATTGCAAACTGGTTCTTTACCCACCCCAGTATTAATGACTCATCTATACCCTAAATTATATGTGAGTGATGTGTGCCGCGTGTGCCAGCGGGAGAGGGCCACCCTGACGCACATCCTATGGGATTGCACCAAGTTCCCCAATGAGGCTTCGACAAGTACAACGATTCCTCCGCGACTCGCGGCTGCGGCGGAATGCTACGACCACGAAAGCCAAACCTGGGCCGTCCAGCAGGTCTCGGCGGCTCTTGAAAGACAAAGGCCGAGCGAAACCGACGGAACGTTGCCCCACAGGGCGACCAACCGCGGGAGTAACACGCGCTGGAGTTGAGTAGAGACCACCCGCTGAGAAGACGTCAGGGCCCGCGTCACGGCGCCATTTAGTCATGGTGTCGTTCTGCAGGCGACTACATGAAGTTGTCTCTCTCTCTCTCTCCGAGAGCCCTTTCGCCACTGCGATCA
Organism: Dermacentor variabilis; assembly: GCF_050947875.1. Lineage (NCBI taxonomy): Eukaryota > Metazoa > Arthropoda > Arachnida > Ixodida > Ixodidae > Dermacentor > Dermacentor variabilis. Next base: position 16,941,806 of record NC_134569.1, on the reverse strand, counting down.
GCAGCGGAGCATTTTGTGGACGCTCACGTGATGACGACGACGAAGTGTTTGTTCGTACCATGGCTGAGCAGCCTTCGGCTAAGTATCGACTTTCACTATTGTTTGATTCCCACCGATGGCAACGGTTGTTGTGGTCGCACCGATGGTACGACCTGTTGGGAACTCGGCGCTGACGCCCGTGGTTGCACCTGGGTCGCAAGCCCCAAGGGTAGCGTTGGCCTGGCGGCCTGGGGTACAACTGGAAGCATCCGAAGGTCCCGGCAAAGCATGAGTCGACTGGTAACAACAAAACAACTTGTTTATTTTAACATCGCAAAGAGTTGGCGGTCAGGTTGACCGGAGTAGAGAGACGGGAGAGCACTTTACTCAACAGAAGAAATCGGAGCCCTCCTTTTGGCGTCCGGGGGCAGCTGCTTTTATACTCTCGCAGTTGAGGGCAAGAAGGAACCCCTCAATAGACGAGCACGTGATTGTACAATGGGATAAGGTGACGCATACTGTCGTAGCGCCGCTGGTCGGGCACAAAGACTGGGAGGAGAAGGTAACTCCTACTCTCGTAGCGCCTTCGGTCGGGCACAATGGCTGGGAGGAGAAGGTGAATTCTACACTCGTAGCGCCTCTGGTCGGGCACAATGGCTGGGAGGAGAAGGTGACTTCTACTCTCGTAGCGCCTCTGGTCGGGCACAATGGCTGGGAGGAGAAGGTGACTTCTACTCTCGTAGCGCCTCCGGTCGGGCACAATGGCACATACACTCACACACGCACATGAAGACACGTGGCATCGGAACATGCCTGGACGCGCTTGGCGGGGAGCGTAGCGGCGACGCCGAACGGGCCAAAATGTCTGCCGCTTTGTTGCAGTCGCGCCGGCTAAACCGCGCGTCGTAGGCGAAACGTAACAGACCGCCCCGCCGGGGGAAGGAGATCCCGATGGACAGGGGACTGCATCCGCTGTCCGGAGGGATGTCGCTCGATGATGCTCATAACCGAAGTCGGGCGTCCCTCGACGTTTCTTGAGCGCAGCGCACAGAGAAGGCCTCGTTCTCTCGTTCAGGTTCGCACAGGACACTGCAAAGTGACTTCGGGAGAGTTCACATTCTTGTTCCCGTTCCCGGCAAGCGTTAGAACTACGCTGAAACTCAACCGCTCAGTCAGCAAGCACGGCACAACCCTCACTAAGCCCTGCCAGGCTCTTTCCCCTTGTTATACCACTGCCTAGTTCCTTACAGTAGTCTAGCATCACTCAGAACGCGTCCACAAATTGGAAAATTGCACTAGAAAGCATATCATCACTTTGAAACACTAAACAAAAGCAATATGTTAAAAAATCCTGCCTCAGGAAGAAAAACATCAGTAACAAACAATTTTGAGGCTGATTCCTACGTTAGGGGCTTCGACTTAAGCCATCGGCGTTACCGTTGAGACTCCCCTTTTTGTAACGCACCTCAAAGGAATATTGTTGCAAAGCGAGGCTCCAGCGCAGGAGGCGGCCATTTTTGGGAGAGATGGTCTGCAGCCATTGGAGAGGGCAGTGATCCGTCTCAATGACTCGAGCCGGCTAGATAGCATGACAATTTCTGAACGGCCCACACGAGACATGCACACTCTTTCTCGGTGGCGCTATACGCCTGCTCACGACTGGTCAGCTTACGACTAGCATACAGGACGGGGTGTTCTACTTCTCCATTTTCCCGTTGGCACAGTACAACGCCCATGCCTCGCTCACTAGTATCGCACTGAACAACGAACCCTTTTGTATAGTCTGGCGATCGTAGCACAGGCTGGCTTGTTAGGGCACTCTTTAGGGCGCTAAAAGCTCTTTCCTTTGTCTCGTCCCAGACGACTGTTTGAGGCTCTGTCTTTCTTAGAGCATCCGTCAGGGGAGCCGCGATATCAGAGTACCTGGGGATGTACCTCTGATAGTAGCCGGCGACACCTAAGAACGACCCAATATCGGTCTTCGTGCGCGGTTGCGGGAAGTCTCGCACAGCGGCCACCTTTATTTCAGAGGGGCGGCGACGACCCTGACCAATCACGTGACCGAGGTAGACAACCTCGGCCTGTGCTAACTGGCACTTAGGAGCCTTTACTGTCAAGCCCGCTTCGCGCAGGCGGGTTAGCACTGCCCGCAAGTGTGCCATATGCTCAGACCAGGATGCGGAGAATATCGCTACGTCGTCTAGATACGGTAAAGCGAATTCTTGCTGTCCCCGCAACACTTTATCCATGAGGCTTGAAAAGCAGTATGGCGCGTTCTTCAAACCAAAACTCAACACTTTAGGACGGAATGTTCCCATAGGTGAAATGAACGCCGCATACCTACTAGCCTCTTCTGTAAGTGGAACCTGCCAATAACCCCTGACAAGATCTAGGGTGGAAATAAACTGGGCGCTACTAACTTTCTCAAGGCGCTCCTCGATGTTAGGGATCGGATAAATTTGATCCTTAGTGATGGAATTAAGCCTGCGGTAGTCGACGCAAGGACGAGGTTCCTTGCCCGGTACCTCAACTAAAATCAAAGGGGAGGTATAATCACTCTCACCTGCCTCAATAACACCGAGCTGTAGCATTTTCTTTACCTCAGCCTCCATAATATCGTTCTGGCGGGGTGACACCCGGTACGCCTTGGATCGTACTGGCTCTGGGGAGGTAAGTTCTATATCATGAGTAAGTACAGAAGTCCTACCAGGCCTCTCAGAGAACAGACCTTGAAACTCTTGTAAGAGCTGGTGTAGTTCGGTTTTCTGCTCACGCGACAGCGATGCTCCACTGACTAAGTCACTAATGACTTGACCGGTGTCTTCCCTGTTCGTCACTGAGCCTAGTCCTGGAAGCTCGACCGGAAGCTCTTCAGGAACGTTTACCATCATGCACACCACTGCTTCCCTTTGTCTATAAGGTTTGAGCAGATTACAGTGGTAAACTTGCTGTGCTTTCCGCTTTCCTGGCAGACTTACCACGTAGTTAACGTCCGACAGTTTCTGAACAATTCGTGCTGGGCCCTGCCACTGCACGTCTAGTTTGTTGTTTAGCGATGTGCGCAATATCATGACCTCATCGCCCACCTCAAAACGACGGGCCCTGGTGGTCCGATCATAATAAACCTTGGCCCTCTGCTGGGCCTTTGTCATTGCTTCACCTGACAACTCCTGTGCCCTTCTTAAGCGTTCGAGGAGCTTAAGCACGTACTCCACCACGACTGGGTCGTCGCCCCTGCCTTCCCATGATTCTCGAAGCATGCGAAGCGGAGACCGAAGCGAGCGACCGTACACCAGTTCAGCTGGCGAAAACCCCGTAGCCGCATGCGGCGCGGTCCTTAATGCAAACATCACCCCAGGCAGACACAGCTCCCAGTCAGTTTGATGTTGAAAACACAATGCTCTCAACACGCGCTTCATGACGGAGTGGAGCTTCTCAACGGAATTTGACTGTGGGCGGTACACTGAGCTGTGTAACAGCTTTACCCCACACCTTTCGAGAAAAGTTGTCGTCAAAGCGCTAGTAAACACTGTGCCCTGATCTGATTGGATTTCCGCAGGAAAACCAACTCGCGCAAATATGGACAGTAGTGCATTGACTATCTCAACTGAGCTGAGTTCTTTAAGCGGCACTGCTTCAGGGAACTTTGTCGCTGGGCAGATCACAGTCAAAATGTGTCTGTACCCCGTGGCTGTTACCGGCAGAGGTCCCACTGTATCAATAACGAGCCGTCTAAAAGGCTCCGTAATGATAGGTACCAATTTCAACGGCGCCCTCGATTGGTCCCCTGGTTTGCCTACCCGCTGACAGGTGTCACATGTCCTCACGAAATGGTCTGCGTCCCGAAAACACCCTGGCCAATAGTACTCTTGCAAGAGACGGTCCTTAGTTTTCTTAACTCCTAGGTGTCCGGACCACGAACCCCCGTGCGACAAGCGCAACAGATCCTGACGATAGCATTGAGGAACGATCAGCTGATCGAACTCCACTCCTCTGCGGTCTAGATACTTCCGGTACAGGACTCCACCTCTTTCCACAAAACGCGCATTTTTCCTGGCGATACCTTCCTTGACATTGCAGCGTATGTTTTCTAGGCTACCATCCTTCTTTTGCTCGGCTATCAAAGCCGACCGGCTGACTTTTAGCAACCTATCAAGTCCGTCTGACGTAGGCGCGATGAGCAAATAGGCAGATAGCTCTTCTAACTTTCCCGCATCGGAATTTTCCTCTCCAGTATCTGGCGCCTTCAACGCTATAGGCTCAATTTTATTCAGTTCGGGCGTGCTCTGAATATCAGCTTGCTGCGCCTCTGACCCTTTCTCATTGTTCGATAACGTCGGCCCCGCAACTACCGCCTTTGCAGCGAGCTCCCGAACCTTCGACCTGGTTAAGGCCTGAACGCTAGCCTCACCAAACAAAAGCCCCTTCTAGCGCAGGAGGTGATCGGACCTGTTCGAAAATAGGTACGGGTACTGGAGGGGGCAGCATAGATGACACTGCGGCCTCCGTCTCAAGCGCTCCGAAAGGTCCTTCGATAAGCACTTTTGCTACCGGCAGACACACGCTATGAGCTTCCACGGCTTGCTTGATCCATGCGCACTCGCCCGTGAACATATGGGGTTCTACGTAAGAGGGGTGAACTACATCCATTGTAGCTGCGGAATCGCGAAGCACACGGCACTCTTTCCCGTTCACGAGGAGGTCTCGCATGTAAGGCTCGAGAAGCTTCATATTCTCGTCAGTGCTGCATAATGAAAAAAACACAACTTTTGGTGTTGTTTCCGGACACTGCGCCGAAAAGTGACCCGGCTTCTGGCACGTATAACAAACGCGCGCTCGCCTCATCTCGAACCGCTTTCTGCGTTTGGCTGCCGCCGTCTCCTTACGTTCTGTCGGACTGCTTTCACTCGCATCCGCACTACGTGTGTCCCCCTTTAATCTCATGGGCGTGAACTTCGGCCTCTCAAACTTCGAGCCAAATTCACCCTTTTGACCGTCCTTAGCTCCGCGAGCCCGACGCGTCACAAACTCCTCGGCTAGCTCAGCGGCTTTAGCCACCGTACAAACGTCTGGCCTATCCAAGACCCAGTACCGCACGTTCTCAGGTAACCGACTATAAAACTGTTCTAGCCCGAAACACTGCAGAACTTTCTCGTGGTCACCAAACGCTTTCTCTTCTTTGAGCCACTCCTGCATGTTTGACATAAGCCTGTACGCAAACTCTGTGTATGACTCACTTCTGCCTTTCTCATTTTCCCGAAACTTCCGACGGAACGCCTCCGCTGACAGCCTGTATTTTTTTAGCAGACTCGATTTCACTTTGTCGAAATCCTCTGCCTCCTCTCTATCCAAGCGAGCGACTACGTCGGCCGCCTCGCCGGGTAACAAAGTGAGCAAGCGCTGTGGCCACGTTTCCCGAGAGAACCCCTGCTTCTCGCACGTTCGCTCAAAGTTAACCAGGAACAAACCAATGTCCTCTCCAAGCTTAAACGGCCGCATCAGGTCAGTCATTTTGAACAATACGCGTTCTCCTGCACCGTGTGCCTGACTTCCATTACGAGCGCGTTCCATCTCTACCTCAAGACGCTTCATTTCCAAAGCGTGTTGACGGTCGCGCTCTTGTTGCTCTCGCTCTTTCTGTTCTTTACGTTCACGCTCTTCTTTTTCTTTCTGTTCTTTAATTTCGCGCTCCTGTCTTTTTGCCGTCTCCCTTTCCTCAATGGTCTCAAGGCATTCCGACAGCTCGTCATCCTCAGCTTCTAACTCCAGAATAGCCTTTAGCAGTTCAGGTTTTCTGAGTTTGTCTGAGACATCCAGACCCAACTCTCTTGCAAGCTCCAGCAATTTCGGTTTGCGCAACGACTTCAAATCCATGGCTGCTCTGAATGCTGCTGTCTCTACTGCTTACTATTGTCTTGCCGCAAACTAACCCGGCAGCAACGACAACCACAATTACCAGCTCTGTTTCTAACACTAACAAAAGCCTGGCAAAGCTCAGAAGAAGAAAGTCCCGCACTCACCAAACCTCGCAGCCAAGAGTCCAGCGCAGTCGTTCCGCTGCAGGCAACCAGTCATCACACAGGGCTCGTTGCACTGCTCCCGGATCGTTGTTGAGCTGCTCAGCATACAGTCAACTGCATCTCTTCGCTGCTGGCCTCCGTTGTCGCGATCTCACCGCTGGCAGACAGTTGGTTGATTCCCACCGATGGCAACGGTTGTTGTGGTCGCACCGATGGTACGACCTGTTGGGAACTCGGCGCTGACGCCCGTGGTTGCACCTGGGTCGCAAGCCCCAAGGGTAGCGTTGGCCTGGCGGCCTGGGGTACAACTGGAAGCATCCGAAGGTCCCGGCAAAGCATGAGTCGACTGGTAACAACAAAACAACTTGTTTATTTTAACATCGCAAAGAGTTGGCGGTCAGGTTGACCGGAGTAGAGAGACGGGAGAGCACTTTACTCAACAGAAGAAATCGGAGCCCTCCTTTTGGCGTCCGGGGGCAGCTGCTTTTATACTCTCGCAGTTGAGGGCAAGAAGGAACCCCTCAATAGACGAGCACGTGATTGTACAATGGGATAAGGTGACGCATACTGTCGTAGCGCCGCTGGTCGGGCACAAAGACTGGGAGGAGAAGGTAACTCCTACTCTCGTAGCGCCTTCGGTCGGGCACAATGGCTGGGAGGAGAAGGTGACTTCTACTCTCGTAGCGCCTCTGGTCGGGCACAATGGCTGGGAGGAGAAGGTGACTTCTACTCTCGTAGCGCCTCTGGTCGGGCACAATGGCTGGGAGGAGAAGGTGACTTCTACTCTCGTAGCGCCTCCGGTCGGGCACAATGGCACATACACTTACACACGCACATGAAGACACGTGGCATCGGAACATGCTTGGACGCGCTTGGCGGGGAGCGTAGCGGCGACGCCGAACGGGCCAAAATGTCTGCCGCTTTGTTGCAGTCGCGCCGGCTAAACCGCGCGTCGTAGGCGAAACGTAACACTATGTATAACTTTTGTAGTTTCGAGTATTTGTGGCTGATATTTTTTATATTTATTTCCTACTGTTAGCGTAGGTGGCATGCGAAAAATTGTAGGCCTAACCTGCATACTTTTTCTGTTGTGGCCCTTTGGGTACATGTCCACTTTTGACGACATCAGGGCTTAGTGGTTGTAAGTCGTGAATTCCTCGCTTTAGCCGTATTCTCCTTCATATTAACGCGATAGCGTTAAGGAGCTCGTGTCGCAGAAAAGCCGCTGTCGTCGGCGTCGGTGTCGGCATCCGCGGCGTTGGCCGTGAGCGATAAATCACGGCAGGTACTTCATAAATAAAAAGCAACTTCCAAGATGGGCTAGGTGGGAATCGAACCAGGGTCTCCGGAGTGTCAGACGGAGACGTTACCACTGAGCCACGAGTTTTTTTTTTCTTTATTGCCTGTTTGCAGCACAAACCAAGAACACATTCAAATGCTAAAACATGTCAACCACACTTTGGCTAACATTATATATTAAAATCGCTTCAGCTTGATCAGTTCATCAAGAATAGCCACCCACTCGGGAGGCTCACTCTGGGCACGATATATTTCCCGAATATACGCGACACTTTCGATGAAGTTTATTCTCGCCGGACGGGTATCGACATCCGAGTGTCGCACTGCCATTCTCGTTTTCCACAGACTGTGGAGGCCAAGGAGCATAAACATATCGTACGGAACTCCTCCTTCGTTATCGGTTGGCAAATATCGAATACCAAGAGGTGTAATCGGTAGTTCTTTTTTAAGTGTACGTTGTAAGATATCCCAATGAAATGTTGGGTCCCAGCAATCGATGAAAACGTGTTCAATGGTCTCTGGCTTTTTACAAAGTAAGCAGTTTACTGTCCATGGCACATATATTCCTTTTTCGTCTAACCATGTTTTTACGTGTAGCGTGTTTGTGTGTAGCTTAAAGAAAAACGTTTTTTGAGAGGGTCTAACTGGCATTTTTTTCACCCGTTTAAGTACATCATCTCCTTGGCCTCCCCAGTTTACAGACCTGTACAATGGTATTGGCAACATTGTATCAACTAAGTCTTTATACAGTGTTTTTCTTGTCACAGAGCACAGATATTCCATGGAAAACCGCACACGCAACATACGAAATGAATCAACCACTTCGCGCAGATATCCCCTAATACTTCCTCCCTTCACATCACTGGTCGTTACCACATATTGCGGCAGTGCTTTTCCCAAACGAACTTGAATTACTGTGCGTAGAAAATCATTTCTCTGATCCCGAAAAAAAAGAAAACGCGACACAATTTGTCTGATAAACAAATGCGACAGACCACTGAGCCACGAGTTCGATGCTTCAAAGCGGTACAAAAGCGCCTCTAGTGAATGCGGTGTTGCCTTAGAAACGAGCTGTTTCTAAGGCTCAGGCGTGCGTCGCTTGCTCAGGCGCACATTTCGTTGTCGCGCCGAACGCTGCGTTGCTCGACGCTCACCGCGTCCGATGCGGGGCGCGTAGTCGCTGCGCCGTAGCCCATTGTCTTACACCCCTTGGCGGGTCGACGGGAACGCTGTCGCGTTCCACTCTTGAAGGCGAAGCTTAAGCGTCCTCCAATTTTTTTTTGTGTGCATCGATACTGGCAGCCTTATTTTAGTCGCGCCATGTCAACGCTCACGACGCTTGCATGAATGCACGGATAGCCTCTTTGAAGATCTGGACGACGGTAAATTATCAGACGTGGAAGGCGAGTGCGACGAGTCTGGCGGCAGCGGTGACTAGGGGGACGACGCGCCTGGAACCACGGTGGAGCACGAGAGTGACAAGTTCAGAAGCTGATTCGGAAGACGATAGCACACAACCAATGGCAAGCGGCTGGGCGAGAAAGCCTTTCAAGATGCCAGAGACCATATTCAAAGCGGCCGCTGACGAAGACCTTCACATGGAAGATGACGTATTCTCGCCATTCGGTTATTTTAGCCGTTATTTCCCGAAGAGTGTCTTTACTGAGCTTGCTGAGAAAAGAAATCAGCTTTGTGTTTTTCAGTTTGGCACGTGTGTAAGCACTGATGAAGATGAAATCAGCCGACTGGTGGCTCTCCATCTGATACTGGGTGTCCTGAAATATCCAAGGTGCCGCCTATATTGGAATCCTGCAATGAGAATTGCTAACATTGCATCAAGTGAGATCTCGCGCAACCGCTTCGAGAAGCTGTGCAACACTCCTCACATTGTTGATGCGAAGAAGCCGGACATCAATTAGAGACTCTGGAAGGTGAGACCTCTGCTCAAGAATTTGCAAGCAAGGTGCCATGATCTCGAGGTATCGGAGCATCTGTGCATTGATTAGCAGATAGACCCTTTCAAGGGCCCTTTGGACATAACGCAATATGTGAAGGGCAAGCCTCACCCTTGGGGTGTGAAGGCCAACTCACACCGACGCTAGGGCACAGCGGTGTAATATGGACGGTTGCGCGGGGAAAGTTCGAATTTTTGTGAAAAGTGCAAAGTGCACCTGTGCTTGCAGAAGTCCAGGAATTGCTTCAAGGACTTTCACATAATGAAATAATGAATTTTATGCTTAGTTTTTGTTGTAATAGCCGCATAAAATAAAGTAATTTTTTTTCATTCCTACACCCCTTGAGCCCTGATGTCCCTTTTTGAGGACATGAAGCCAAATCGGTAATTACTTCACGCACAAGCTTTATATTTTGTGAACACGTCATTTGGACCTTCAAATTGAACAAAATGCAAGGGGAAAAAATCTGCGGTAAAAATAAAAATTCCAGGGCTGAAAGGGTTAAAGAATGTTGGAGATTAATTGAGGAGCGCCAATCTTCTAAGTCCGACTAGAAATTCTCGACGTCGTCATGTGATCTCTCCACTATTAAATGCGTAGAGCTCACACTTACAACTTATCTTTTTTTCTGTTTTACTTAGATGAGAAATATCCAGTCTCACGGGGTGTTTCAGCGACGTCTGGCTGAACTCAAATATAAGAGATTTGCAGCAAAATGTTAATGCTCGCGGTACAAGGTTCGTTGAAGTGGTGTAGATGGTGCAATAATCGACAACAATCCCTTTAATTACCTCAACATCGCTAATCAACTCATGAAGGTAAAATTAAACGCGCTCGTTATAGTAGCAAAATTGAGGCCGGTAAGTCTCCAGGGTATACACGTAGGTATTCGAAGGGGGAATCCTGACCATGACACATATTTCGTGATATATCCTTCGCCCAAATCAATTACGCAACTCGTGGCTTCCTGGAAAAAATAACGTGCGTAGCGTCAATGCCCCCATTTCGATGCTGGTGTTTGCAGTTCGCCACACGCACGGCAACGAATTACCTGTGTGGGAGTCGAGTTGACCGCGAGTCAGAAAATCGCTACCCTACGTGACGTCAGCTCAGAGGCCACGTTCGGTGAGGAATCGACGCGGCGGTACCCACTCTTCATCCGGGCGTTCTCGTCGGGAGTGGTGGATTTCACAGCCATGGCATCGCCTTTAGAACTCCGCACTGCATACTCCGATTAGATATTGTAGTAAAATTACTTATCACTGCATTTCGAAACTAATGCCAGTATAGGCCTGTGCTCTACTAGCTCGGCTGTTTGGGGTAACGCGTCTCTGGGGGGGGGGGGGGGGGGGGGTCGACGCTCCCGCAGGCCCACGCGACCACAGGTGTCGACGGGATCATCCTCGCTCGTCACGCGCAACGCGTGCGGGTCGCACGCAGTGAAGCCGCAGAAGCCGCGGACAGGCGCGCAGTCACGCGCCCGCCGGGCGTGAAAGTGGCCGTTTTTGCGGGCCGCACGATCCGCCTGTTCCTCCCTGTGTCGCGCACCCCTCCGTCTGCGAGCAGCGGGACAGGAAGGAAAGCGCACTGCGCCGTTCCTCGCGTATACGACGACGCGTCGTGGGCTCCCGGTTGCGGGGAAAGGACTGTAACGCTGCTGAAATTCTTCGGCACGCAGCTTTGCAGGGCGCTCCGTTGTCTTGCTTCGTCAACGAGACGCACGGAATCGCCGCAAGCAGCTTTTCCTTTCTCTAGTGACGTCAGGAGCTGTATACGCTCTTTCGTATATCCATCCTACTATATGGGCGGAAATGCGCACAATTTGCGCAGGCGTCTTTATTTTGTTATCTATATGCCCTCTGGAACCGAAGGTAGACAGGGCGACGTGATTTAAGCGAGTGTCCTTACACAACAAGGAGATGGGGCACTCGCGCGTCGCTCTTTTTCCAGATCTCTACGCGTAACAAACAACCAACCGATTCGGGGATCGACAGAAGTCTCAACTTCATTTGGGCAGTGCTAAGCTTCATCGTTGTCTATGCTGGGGTTGCGGAATTTAAAAAAAAAATGCATTTAATTGGCACAGCACCTTGCCAATACTTGATGCCCATGATGTCTCCGAGAGTTTTGACAGATAAATTGGTCGTGTTTATTGATCAACTCGAACACTGCAGCATATAGCTGCGAGGTAGAGAGGGTGCATTAGCTGCATTTATTTACCGCAATAAATGCGAAGCCCAAGAACATTATCGCGTAGTACTTGCAAGTGTTCACTCGCAGAGGAATAGCTAGGGCATAACCATTATAAGTAAGCTGCTTTCTACCTGATGCTATCTATTTGAAGACTACTTGATTTGCATTTGCATATGAATCGGTGCCATAACTTTGATTCGTATCTGAGTTGTCTTCCGTAATATTTCGCGCATGCTACCGCTGATGGGCTCGCAGCGAAGATATACTTCAGGAGTGGAGATGGCTGCAGGCTTGATTCTCGGGCCAGTCGGCGCAGCAGTGTTTTCATTCAGTACAATTACCCCGTGACGAGGTAATTGTCTCGCATAATCTCGTTCATATCTCACCCTAATACGGTCAGTATTAGGTCCGCATTAGGTCCGTATTAGGGTGAGAAATGAAAGAGTTTATGCGAGATCAAGGCTAGAATAGAATAACACCAAATAGTAATTGCAGAGAGGAGTTAGCATGTCACATCTAGCGAGCGGTTTCACCTCACACTTCTCGCTTCACTGACAGCCTAAAGACCGTTTTTATCAGCGAGGTCGTGCCCGTTCTAGCAGAAGTCACATCCGCTAGGCCTCGGGACGCGAACGAGACCTCTCGCTTACTGGAGCGTCCCACGGTCTCCCTCATCCAGCGAGGCGTTCTGCCGCGCACCGCCCTGTGCCGGTGCGTTATCGCATGCTCTCGTCGAAAACGTGGCGCTGCGGCGACACCCGCTACCCCGACGGTGGTGTCGCCCACTTGGCGCGTAATTGGCCGCGTTGCTTTGCGGCACTCAGCAGCCCGTTGCCGAGGGCCCCGACCGAGTTGACACGACCCTTCGCGCTTCACACGGGCCACGCCCGAACGTCGAGGCGGTCGGGAGCCGCGACGAGATCGCCTCGCGGCAGCTCACGTGTGCACGCACAGCTGTCGTGTAACAGCGGCATGTTTCTGCAATTAAGCGCTGCGCGTGCTCGTGCGTGCGCGTGGCGCGAAACTTCACAAAGGGTGTGTGCGTACGTGCATAATTGAACCCCATTAACCATTCACGCCGCTGCTCCGTCCCCAGACGAAATGTTTCTGATGCTTCTTTTTATGCGAAGCATACTAGCCGCACAACCACGCTCTTCCTTGCTGCGCCGCGCGCGGCCGCGTAGCTACCATATGACGTCATAACAGCTGCAAAAGCGGAGGCTCAACTCGTGCGCTCGCTTGCGGCCGCGTAGCTACATAGCCGGGTCTCAGCTCGTGCGCTCGCCTGCATGAGTTGTTTCTTCGTCTAGCCGAACCAAATATAGCCAAGCAACAGCAGTTCACCAGGCTAAACAGTGGTTCAACAACTAAAATAAAGGCTAGTATGCTTCGCATCCTGGGCTTAACCTTAGCTAAGCCACAGCCATTTTTACCTTATTTTTTCAGTGTTCACTCGAAACGATGCGTAACGACTATAGAAGATGAAAGATTGGTTTAACTAGACATACTAGATCTGACCGCAGGCCTGGCAGACAACTCCAGAGGGCGGGAGAACGATTGTAAAGGGCACGCCATCAGCACGAACGCGCAGCTCTAAGACGCACAACCCCACCCAAAACTATTTGCAACGGCTGGCGAACTGTTTTGTATAGACTGAAGGTTCAGCAGTTGTCGCGTATGCTGCGGTCGGTGCCAACTTTGCCTTTCAAATAATGTATTCCTTTTGGTGTATTCGCTGCCCGGACAGACCCCCCACCCCTTCCGGGCGCGCGCGCGCGCGTGTTTGTGTGTGTGTGTGTGTGTGTGTGTGTGCGTGTGTGCGTGTGTGTGTGTGCGTGTGTGTGTGTGCGTGTGTGTGTGTGTGTGTGTGCGTGTGTGTGTGCGTGTGTGTGTGTGTGTGTGTGTGTGTGTGTGTGTGTGTGTGTGTTATTAACAGCGACGTTTATTGTGAGCGGTGAAAATGATGGCCAAACTACTTCTTTCTTTCTTTCTTTCTTTTCGACTTTAAGCACAGTTACCTTGAAGCAAGAAGCATTTTTTTCCCCAAGCCCTTTCACCGGCATGAGTATAGGCCCATGAAATACGGCGGCCTGCCAACAGCGCGTTTTTCGCCTTCATGCGAACAGATAGGGTTGAAAGGCTGCCGCTTCGTGTCCATAAGTATGAAAACGCTAACCCATTCGTCTTCACCCTGTGGATGCCCACGAACCCTAGGAGCAGCTGACAGCGCTCGCGAAGATACTACGACATTTTATTCACTGTATTGCTGGGCAATATGTCATGTTATATAGTAAAAGGGAGCCAACCAGCCGTTGAGGTAAAGAGCAGAAAGACGCCATCTGTTTATATTACAACACTCGTCGGGCTGAAGAGTATATCATTCGCGTGCTTTTTCGACATGAATATACGCTGGAAACTTTTTTAAGTGCGGTTGAGTTGTCCTTCTCTGTAACGACAGTTTTCACCTTACGCAAAAGCCGGGCCACGCTGGAGACGTACGTATACTATACGAGCTTGGGCAGCAATGTGCTTTAAGCCGAGCGCTTTTTCGACAGCGACAAAGCGATTCTTTTCCTTTCGGCTGCATGCCATTTATGTTCGGGGTCAGCGTGTGTGCGGTGAGCTACTTCCACTTCGTCGTATCAGTCACGTGTGCCTCCGCCAGCATTGTGCTGTTGAAAACTTCCTCGCTATATATTGTATCGTCACTCATTTCCGACCGCATTTCGTCTCGCTAGTTTTTGTGGAGTGCTTGTGACATAAACGATTTGAAGCAGCATTTCGCGTCTTTTCTAAAACGTTGCTTTACGTCACTCACGCGTCCAAGACTGAACGGGCCGGTTTGCATACTCTTCTGTAGAGTTACACCTGCCTGCTGTGTGCGAGCTAAAAATAAAAGAAGTATAATCTTTCACTGCCACTAACGCTTTGTCTGCTGACTGACTCCCACATTTAATCAGAGAAGTGCTCCACTTCGGTCGAGGTGCTGCCGGGGTTCTCTGTCCCGCAACAAACAGCCGCCAACTTGAGCAAATACATTTCACAGGTTCCTCAACGATGAAAAGATTAGTTAAAACTGGTAAGACTGCAAAATCAGCTTTCGATGAACTTCCTGGCCGCAGTTCTCCGCCACACCCGTGCCGCTCTCGATCGCCTTTTCGAAAATATACGCGCCGGCAGTCACAGAAGCGTCGCTATGGCCGCTGCCCGTGAAATCAAATCCAGCAGAGGAGCCGTTGTTGAACAGAAGATTGCATATTTTCTTGTTGGTACAAAGAAAGCGAGAAAGGCTTACTTCAGTTCTCCTTGATGGTGACCGATGCTCTGAATTAAGTTCCACGCAACTTTCAAGAGGCTTCATTTAGGATCGCGCAAACCTGTCTTTGACAGCGTCTTGATGCTACTCCGTGTATGGAATATGATTGGGCTCAGAAAGGTCCCAGGGGGAAAAGAAAGGGAAAAGAAAAAAACCAAAGCGAGAAAATGTGTGGCAGTGGTATGTATACGGGCGAGACAAAGGCGATGGTGAGCATGCATACATAATCCTATGTCGTATGTTTGTACTAGTGTGTCACTAAGCTTGGTGCAATTTCTGAAATATTATTCTTCAATGTGTTTGGAGACTCAGTTAATCACATTGTACTTGCAGTCGTGTGAAGTTCACTCTTTTTTCGGTGCTGTGTTTCCTGGTGACTTTTTGCATGCTTTCGTCTTGTGCTGATTCAGCGCTTCCTTCCTTCCGCTCTACTTTGAGGCAGGTACGCGTCGTGCCACTTCCGGAGGCAGTGGTCAGCCTATCTTGTCTATGTTCTTAACGTTTCTTCTTCTTTTCTTTTGGGTTTGAATATATGTGCTCAATTAAAAGCGCAAGTAAACGTTTCTCAATAAGTTCGATGAAGTAAAACACCTACCTCGCGCGTTAATATATTCTGTCACAGTCAAGAGAGAAAGAAACCTTCAACACTTTCACTGAAGATACCTTGAACTTTTCAGCAACGTACCCTTCATGAGCACTTCATGACCTCTACCACTGGCACTGCACGTTAGTTTTGACACACCGCCGATTAATCTGCTCGCAAAGCACTAACGCGATATGCAGCATGCACGGCGTCTTCTTGCTGTGCCAATACTGTTAAGCATAAAACAAAAGAAAAAGTTTACGCTTGTGGATCTGAGCACGGAAGCATTGGGGCGATGTGAAATATACTGAATACACGAGGTTTCCGGAAAATGCCCGGCCTCAATTTGTAGTAATTTACCTGTTATGAGCAGACCTTTAGAAAATAATCATAATTTGCACAAAGAGATTGGCTAATCCTTACGTTGTACTAAGTTTTTCGCGCAGAAGCAGGTGTTTCGAGCCCGTTTGCACAAACGTTCAGCGCCGTGTTTGCTTTCCGCCCACCTTGAAAGCGTTGCAGTCGGGATTACCGCCCTCTGCCTCCTCACACCGTGGAAGGTGCTTTAGCGGTCTGGGCAAACCTGCCCCGCCTCGACATTCGAACAGCTCCACCGAGAGACGGCCCCTGGCCCGTGCAGTGAGCGAGGAGGCAAAAGCGACCAACGTCACGTTACTAAAACCTTCAAAGAAACGTCATACTGGCCTAATTTACAGGAAAACGGTGCTTATATTTTCACTTAGTCCAGCCTATCTAGAGAAAATCCCGTAGAGTGTAAAACAATTGCTGCGTCAAGTAGTATTGCGAGGCCACCTCGGTACTTTTACTCAGTGAGAGCCGGGAGATATTTCCTAAGTGCTCATCTGACTAAGGTGATGTCACTGTCTGCTGTTATCTGCAACAGTCTGTATGGCAGAAAGCAATTTCACTTCGCATATCGTAGATAATGATGTTTGTTGTAATTAGATCGGCACGTAATTTTTGAAGGAATAATACATTTATTGTAGGCATTGAGGTTCTCGCACACGCAGGACAAGCTAATGCTTGCTTCTTTTTCTTTCAGGTGATCTCCTGGCATCCGTGTGCGCTTATTTCGGTTGGTGTTAAATCGCTGTGATGTGAAACCTCTTCATCCTAAGGTTACTCTAGCTTCGGGGCATTCCCGCACGTAATCTTTTGCAACAAGAGTGTGCATAGTCATCAACATCGCTCTATGAATACCGAGAGAGGCAAACTTCAACAGGCGCTTGACGTGTTTGTCTGGCTATGAACAATTAAGCCAAGCATCTCAATCGTTTCTGCGAAGCAGTGCAAACTACAGCAGCTTCTTGCTTTAAAACCAAACAGGCCGAGAACAACAAATAAAATGTAAATTCGCTTTGTCAGGTTTCACCCAAGTGGGGCCACTATCCTTCTTGAATTGAAAGAGAAATTAAATAATTCTCAAAGCCCTTCTGATTGAGTCAGCGTAGTAATGAAGAAATTTCGGTCTTCGGAATCTAACTACCTGAGTGTCTTTTTTTTTTCCCCCGCGCAGCAGCAGGACATGTATTCGCTCGATTTCAGGTTCTGCGGCACTGCACGCAACAGGCCAGATCATATGGGCAGCCGTAAAACACGGAAGTGGATCTCCCCATCTGATTGCGCTCAATCCGATGGGGACGTCGAATTATGCAAGCTGGCAAGGCCTGTCGTGAACGCGTTCACGCCACCGGAGATGCTGGTGCGACGGGATATTCGCGCTGAGCGAGGTTTTCGGAGCACCCGTCCGCCGCCCTCGCGTGCCCACTTATACCCTCAGAGGTCGGCTGATCCAGTCACGCCAAAATTTTGAATCCCCCCACCCCCCTCATCTGCACGACGGAAATACATAACCAAGATTTGCTAAGCATTCTTCCCGATTTGTTTTGTCATTCGACGTGTACGAGCGACAACGCGCTCTTATGTTCAGGGGTCGGCTGTTATTCTTATTTACTTTTCTCATCGCAACAAGACCCTCAAGTTATTAGCCAACGCTTTGGGGTATGTGTTCATTCCGTCTGTCAGTCATCGTTCTTGGTTTTCTGCGATGTTGTAACGTAGTTCTGTGGCTGTTGTTTTGTTACCCAGACGAGACCTCTGATTGATATCACTACTTGGGACGTCTACAGCGTATAGCAAGACTAAGTCACAAAGCCGTCCGTGTAGAGTGTTGCAGTATTATTTCAATATATTACGCAAACACCGCGTAATGCATTCAACATTCCTATAAACAATTTGGTCTAAGTGTACTGAAAACACATGGAAATATTCATGTGCATGCATAAGTTTAGTAATATTGAAGCCTTTTAGTTCCTAGAAGGAGGCATGATGCACGAAATGGCGGGGCACGCTTTTGGCAGACAACTTTCGTAAGAAAGCAACCTTCGCCGTCCGGACCAGCAAGCCGTGCAGCGGGACTTGGCTGATCTGCCTTAGTGCAGGCTCGTGACCGAGTGAAGCACTAGCTCACTTGTGTGAGTGCAAATACGGAAGTGACGCAGTCTTGTCTCATGCAAAGACAGCGAACGCGTAAAGGCCCGGTGTCTGTCACCTGGACCACGTGGATATTATACCATACAATACAATACAATCTTTATAGTGCATAAATGAAAACAAAGTACAGATAGCAGGCCTACCAAAGCCTCAGATGGCTTGACTGGCAGTGCCTGACAGTCAGATCACAGAAAATTGCACAGGGTTAATAGCGGAGTTAGCTATTAGCGGGTCTGAACAAAATATTGAATAGTTATAGGTAATGTTACTTTAACCTTCGAAAATTCTAAGTAGTTTCTCAATCCCCCGTCTTTTGTTTGCTTGTAACACAGGCGTTGGCCATTTATTAAATATGGCTGGAACCTAATATTGCCGCGTTGTCCTTCCGTACTTCGTCGCAGTCTTGGGGATGACGTAGGGTTCCTTGGGTCTTAATGAGCGAACAGGCGTATATCGTATTCTAAAATCATTATTCCAGAAGTGTTTAATTACAACACTTTCGACAATCAGCGAAGTGAAGTTTGGCAAATTCAACAACCTAAAGATGGCTGCATCTTGCTTTGGACACAAATCGTATGCCACTGTTGACAGTAATGAACGTAAAATTGAATTAATTCTTGAGCTCCACCTGAGAATACAATGGCCGTACACTCGTAGCACACTGTAGATTAAAGCGTGGACAAGAATTTTTCGAACGGAGATTGGCATAAGACATCGCATATTGTATAATACACAGGAGACCGCGCGCAGCCTTTTAGAGAGGTGGGATAATTTCGAGTTCCATAAAATATCATTGTCAAAAAGGAACCCAAGATACTTAACAGAAGATGCATTTTTAACCGGTTGACATTTGCATTCATAACAGTCAGATGTGTGTAAGAATAATGATGTCGTAGGCAGGATTTCTTCATGGAGTTATGGAAGCAGACAAGTCACGTTTTAGAAGGGTTGATGCTTATCGAATTAGCCGCAAACCAGTCCATAGCTTTAGTTGCCTCATACTGTAAAGAGCTGATTGCATCAGAGTAATTAGTTGCACAGGATACAAGAACCGTACCATCGGCATATTGATATATATAATTACCTTCTACACTGGACAAATCATTCACATAAATGGTGAAATGTTAAAAGCAGAGGACTTAATATTGAATCCTGAGGGCCTCCAGAATAAATACAGGTAAAAACACTTAAACTATTTCCCACCTTTACACACTGTCGTCTATCCTACAGAAAGTTAATAAATTCAAGAATGATCCACGAAGGCCTAGCAGAGGCAGTTTCTGTAACAAAATGTCATGACAAACACTGTCAAATGCCTTAGAGGCATCCATAGAGAGGGCACATGCTACCCGATTACGGTCTAGTGTCAAGTTTAAAAAATCAGAGAAAGCTTCTAACAGTGTTTGTGTACCCTTCCTCTGTACATATCCATACTGATTTGATGATAATACACTATGCTCATCTAGAAACTGTGCTACCGTAAGAGCCATGTATTTTTCTAATAATTGAGCTATACAGGGAATTGTCGAAATATGTCCAATTTTCAGTACTATTGCGTGGACCTTGCTTATGAAGCGGAATTACAATTGCGGTTTTCATTTCAACTAGAATCGCACCACCATCCAAAATATAGTGTAAAAGAGATAGCAATGCATGTTTAATTGAGTCAAAATTTCTGTGGTGTTCACTGACAGATTTTGTCAAAGCCAGGTAATTTATCCGTCGTAAGGTTAAAAACAATGGACCTCAATTCGTCGAGCGATAGTAAAGGAAGACATGCGGAATCTAGCAAGCTACCTGTTTAAGTACACACCGATGGTCGCCGTGTCCTCAATCCCGAGACACTTGAAAAAAAAAACGAATTAAATAAGTTTGCCACAGTTTCGTCATTTGCAGAAAAATAAGGTGCTGTTTAGGCGTTGAAATGTTGCTGCCTCTAGGATTATTGATCAGGGACCACGTTTTCTTTACGTCAGATCGAACTTCTTGAAATTTTTAAAATAAGCGCGCTTCGCAAGTCTGGTCATTGAATTCACCTTGTTTCTGGCACATTTATATCTTAAGCGCGTGTCATTGCAGTTTGACGACCGCTTGCCCTTAGTCCACAACAAGTATTTTTCCTTTATAGCAGATAGGATTTCGCTGGTCATCCATTTCTGGCTCAGGTTACGTTGCCTGATTTTGACAATGCGTGTTGCCGCCTGCCTAAAAGAATCAAACGCAGCTACATATTCGCGGTACATGTTTTCCGATGACGCAGTACATAAAAAAAACTATCCCAATAATTTTTCTGGACTATTTTATCGAAAAGCCTTGGATAACTTATACAAATTTGTTTGACCGAGTTAATAGCCTCTGATAACAAGGGACTCACAGTCTGTTTCACTGAACAGCAGACGAAGTAGTGGTCAGAAAGCTTAACCTGTGCAACGGTAGGCTTTGCTTATAGATTATGGGCTCGAACATTTACATGATCAATGCAGGATGAAACAATGCTTTGAGATAGGAATTCCTCGCGACTTGCTGCATGGATTGTCGTTTCAATTCCCCGGTCATATAGTGTATCTAGATTGCCAGCAACTATTCTTACTGTTGGACGTAGCCTACCTATATTAATGTCACCTGTGAGGCAAATACATTCGTGGGTTACTAGACGAGATAACGCAGAGTCGCGCTCAGCCAAAAAAGGACGCGTGTTACCACATGGGGGACAATATACAGAAAGCAAGGCCAATGAAAATCGAGGATTAGATAAGCGGATGGTAACAGTTTCGGCATGGTCGAAAGGCAACTTTAGTTCGGAGACTGACCAAGTGGTTTTTGACGAAGGCAGCCACCCCTCCACCCCTCCGGACTGGACGAAAAAAGAATGACTGATAGCCCGGTAGCGCGAAACTAGAAAATAGACCTGGAGAAATATTTATCTCGGTGAGTACGATGACATAAAAAAGCAGTGGAACAGAAGATAGAATGGCTACTAAATGGTCCCAGTGCTTACGAATGCTTCTGATGTTTGCGTGAGTAACATGGAAAGCGTCGGTTGACCGGATAACAAAAAAACCGAGAAACTTCTAAGAGGCCATTGCAAACCTTAGAAGCACTACCCATAACTATTGATAAGCCTTTCAATGTCCGATTTTCTATTAAATCAAACCAGTGGAGCGCCGTCTGCTTTCCTTGCAAACACCTTGCCATTTCTTGTCCAGACGTACTTGAGGGACATTTCGTTTGCTTTAGTACGAGCTAGCCAGAACAGTTCACGATGAACCCGTGTGAGGTTTTCATTGAGAAACAACCGTGGAAAATTATTCTGAACTAATCCTGGCAGATTTTTAATGTGGTCGAAACCATTGTTCATTCGCTTCAGTGGAGCACATCTGGACAAGAATAGCTGGTGCAGTATTGTCCCTACTGGGTAGACGGTGGCTAGCAGAGACTTGAGTTGCTGCAAAGTTAGGTACCTCAAGTTGTTGCGCAAGATCACTGAGGAAGGATTGCAAGTTCTCCTTTGGCTTGCTGGGAAACCCGTGGATCTCGAAATTCTTTCTCCTACTATACTGGTCCATTTCATTCATTTGCTCACTTATTTTGTCAATCAGGTCTGACAGGAACTCGACGGTAGAAGACAGCGAGTCAACCTTGGACGTAATTACGCCACTTCAACCTGATTGTTGGTGACTGTCTCCAATACCGAGTCATACTTTGTGGAAAGAAATTCTATTGAAATCTGCACTTCCTGTATCACGTTCTCAATCTTTCCAACCGAGTCCTTAAATGTAAGAAGTTCCTCTACTTGCGTGGCGAGCATTTCTACGTCAGATGCAAGTCGGTCTAGTTTTTCATGTACAGAAATAAACTGCTGTGCAAACGATTCTTATTTTGCTGTCTGTGTCAAGTCTCCTTGTGTGCGTTTTTCCGGACAACGTGTTTGGCACAGCGAAGTTTCACGTTTAACGTTTATTGTGTAGCTGTTTTCAGCTACTGTAGATCATCGTTTTCCAAGGTGGAAACCTTCTTGGCAAACCGAACATGTTAAAAATTCTGCGTCCAAAGATAACGGCTTGTAACAAGCAGCACAATCAGAAGGCCTTTCTGTGCAGTCAGCGGCAAAAAGTTACAATGATAAAATAAGTAAGAGCAAGAGGCTCACCTGCCGAAAGGCAAGGAATGATTAGCTGCGGGAACGTATTTGCCGCTGACTGAAAAGAAGCCGAGCGATGCTGTTCCTTGAGTAGGTATTCCTAAACGTCTGGGGTGCAGGCTAGGTGATGTGCTGGCGCGAGGGTGACAGCTTGCGGATGAAAATTGCAGACGGAAACCCGCTGTCTGCGCAGACCCTGTGAAGATCTAGGCTCGCCGATGCTAGCGACTGCACTGCCTGTGTCTCATTGAAGCGTCCGATGACCGCATGCAGCACCTGCCGAAAGGCATGGAATGATTAGCTCCGGGAACGTATTTGCCGCTGACTGCCATACGACTTCCGAACCTCGAGCTGCAATGTTACCGAACGACCTAGAGTTCCTAATTTGAATTTTTACGTTCATAGTATTCTGAATTAGCGCTTTGCTTGACCGTGGTCTTGGGCGGCCGGTGAACGGAGAGGCTCAGTATGCAATATTTCATTACGGAACGGCATTTTTGGCCCCGCTCACGGAGATATACAGTGTAGACATTTTTTTTCCATTCGCTTCGTTGCACATTTATTGGATGGCTTCTACAGTTGCGCACGTATGGAACGGGACAGTAGTCGTTGAACCTGAAGGTCGAAAAATTTATTGGTGTCTATTAGGCAGACGCCATTAAACTCCTTCTGATTTTGGTTGATTTAAGTTCATTTCATTTTACTTCATTTAGGATTTGCTGACAGCCTTTCCGCGAAGCCTAACGAAAGCACGTGCCAATTTTTCCTCAGTATCAATCGCTTGTAGTGCATTAACCCTTTAATGATGACACAAATAAATATAAAAAAGGTTTAATTTCTATCTAAAAGGGCAAAACACGTCGAGAATAACCATAATCAACGAAAAGAAAAAAATTTTTCAGCGGAAACAACTGGCAGTAGGTTTCACCCCAAGCCACCTATGGTTTCGTTTAGAACTTCTAGAGACAGTTCCCATCATATGTGAACCATGCGCGTATATTGCATCTGCTTTACATCATGTGTGGGACACCATTGACGCCGGAGACCTTGTCTTGTCTTCGAATACTGGCTCATACTCACTACAGGGGATTAGTCAAAGTGGGTATCACATCGGGTGGTTCCCTCCGAGCGTGCTTTCAATAGAAAGCGAGTCGCATGCCAGACTATTTCGTCCTGTGTTCCGGCTCTAAACCAACAAATGACGCTTGCTGCCTGCCATTCGTTGCTGGCCGAAGATTTTATTTATTTATTTATTTATTTATTTATTTATTTATTTATTTACCGTACAGGCCCCTAGAGGCATTGTGTAAAGGGGGGAGAGTGCAATGAAATATTATAACATATACAATAATTAGAACGCATTTGTGAATAGATATAAAATAAAATGCAAGGCAAGAAATGCGCTAATGTACATCATCATCAACATCATCATCAGCCTATTCATGTCCCCTGCAGGACGAAGGCCCTCTCTGCGATCTCAAATTACCCCTGTCCTGCGCCATTCGATTCCAAATAGCACCTGCAAATTTCCTAATTTCGTCACTCCATCTAGTCTTCTGCCGTCCTCTACTGCGCTTCCCTTCTCTTGTTACCCATTCTGTAACCCTAATGGTCCGCCGGTTACCTAACCTTTACATGATCTGCCCAGCTCCATTTTTTTCCTAATGTCAATTAGAATATCGGAATATCGGCTGTACCTGTTTGTTCTATGATCCAAACTGCTCTCTTTCTGCCTCTTAAGGTTATGCCTAGCATTCTTCGTTCCATCGCTCTTTGCGCGGTCCCCCCTAACATGTTCTCAAGCTTCTTTGTCAGCCTCCAAGTCTCTGCGCCGTATGTCAGCACCGGTAAAATGCACTGATTGTATACTTTCCTTTTCAATGATAACGGTAAGCTCCCATTGAGGAGCTTACGATGTCTGCCGTATGCGATCCAACCCATTTTTATTCTTCTGTGAATTTCCTTCTCCTGGTTCGGGTTCCCTGTAATTAGTTGACCTAGGTAAACGTACTCCTCCACAGATTCTAGAGGCTGACTTGCGATCTTGAACTCTTATTCCCTTGCCAGGTTATTTATCATTATCTTTGCCTTCTGCATATTAATCTTCAGTCCCACTCTTACAGTCTCCCTGTTAAGGTCCTCAATCATTTGTTGTAACTCGTATGCATTGTTGCTGAATAGAACAATGTCATCGGCAAACCGGACGTTGCTGAGGTATTCGCCGTCGATCCTTACTCCTGAGCCATCTCAGTTTAATAGCTTGAATACTTCTTCTAAACACGCAGTGAATGGCATTGGAGAGATTGTGTCTCCTTTCTGAGCCCTTTCATAGAGAAAGGGGTCAGGTATCTTTCTACTTTTCTTGTGTAGAATTAAGGTGGCTGTGGAATTTCTGTAGATATTTTCTAGGGTATTTACGTAAGCGGTCTGTACTCCTTGATTACGCAGTGCCTCTATGACTGCTGGTATCCCTACTGAATCAAATGCTTTTTTTCGTAATATATGAAAGCCATATAGAGAGGCTTATATTACTCTGCGGATTTCTCGATAACCTGGTTAATGACATGGGTGTGATCCATTGTAGAGTATCCCTTCCTGAAGCCAGCCGTTCCCTTGGTTGACTAAAGTCCAGTGTGGCCCTTATTCTATTGGATATTATTTTGGTAAATATTTTATATAATACTAGGAGTAAGCTGTATCGTATATTGGGGCGCCGAGCGCCACACGTGTTCCGCGCAAGCGCATCGTATGTCAAAACGCATGCACCATGTGCATGCTGTGCAAACAACTTATCTGTTCTCGATAAAAAGACACACCCCTTCCTAAATCCTGTATATGTACACATGTGCAATAAATCGGGTTTCTTTCCCCCACTGCCCCGGCCCAGCATGCTCGTCTTCCTAGACGCTACGATACATGGTGTCAGAAGTGGGATGCGTAGTCAAGCACGGCTTTGATCTTCGACGGGCAGCACTGTAGGGACTACGTAATGGATTCATTGAGAGCGCCTGGTCCGTTAAACATGACGGGAGAAGCGAGCAAGAATTGCCAGACGTTCAAGCAGAGATTCGAACTCTTCCTTACGGCATCAGAACCGGATGACAAGAAGCGATCAGTGTCGTCGAAGACAGCGCTGTTTCTCAGTGTCGCAGGTGAGGACGCCACCGAGATAGTTAATACGCTGAGCTTCGCAGAAGGCGAATACAAGGCCGACTACGCGACGGTCATCAAGAAATTTGACGATTACTTCAAGCTGCAGACCAACGAAGGACATGAACGCTACATATTTCGGAAGAGAGTTCAAAGCCAAGGGGAGCCATCTGAACACTTCGGAACCTAACGTCCCGCAGGAAGTTTCTGCGTTTCTGCGTTTCTTAACGCCGCCCTTTTTGTGGATTAGTATAATGTTTGCATTCTTTCAGTTTTCTGGGACCCTTGCAGTCTATAGACACTTAGTATATAGAGCCGCCAGTTTTCTTAGAATTATGTCTCCTCTATCTTTGATTAAATCGACTGTTGTTCCACACTCCCCTGCCGCTTTTCCCCGTTTCACGCCTTGCAAGGTCATTTTGACCTCATCTCTAGTTATAGGAGGAGTTTCTGTATACTGTTCATTATTGTTTTGAATAGAGCGCTCCTGAGTCTTCTGGGTACTGTAAAGGTCAGTATAGAATTCTTCCGCTGCTTTTACTATACCTTCGAGATTGCTGATGATATTACCCGGCTTATCTTTCAGTGCATACATCTTGGTTTGTCCTATGCCAAGTTTCCTGCTCACTGATTTCAGGCTGCAACCATTTTTTACGGCTTCCACAATCTTTCTCACGTTATAATTTCGAATATCACTTATTTTCGCCTTGTTGATCAGTTTTGACAGTTCCACGATTTCTATCTTATCTCTTAAGTTGGACACTCATTCTTTGTCGTTTCTTTATTAGGTCCTTTGTTACTTGGGAGAGCTTGCCTACTGGTTGCCTTGGTGCCTTGCCTCCCACTTCAATTGCTGCCTCTGAAGCCAGCCTCGTTGCGGTTTCATTCATTACCTCTATGTCATCATCATCTCTGTTTTAAGGCTGCATATTTGTTAGCAAGTACCAGCCTAAGTTTGTCTGCTTTTACCCTTACTGCCTCTAAGTTGACCTGTTTTTTCTTGACCAATTTTACTCTTTCTCTGTTGAAATTGAGGTGGATCCTGGCGCTCACTAACCTATGATCACTACATTTTATCCTACCTACTACTTAAACATCCTGCACTACGCTGTGATCGGCAGTAAGTATGAAATCAATTTCATTTCCTATTTCACCATTACGGCTTTTCCAGGTCCATTTTCTGTTGCTACGTTTCCTGAAAAAAGTGTTCCTTTCTGCGAATTCTACCAGCATCTTACCTCTAGGGTTTCTAGAATCGACACCGTAGTTGCGAATTTCCTGATCACCCGCCTGCCTTTTCCTCGCTTTTGCATTGAAGTCCCCCATTACTACTGTATACAGCGTTTGCACTTTTCGCATCGCTAATTCAACATCTTCATAAAACTGATCTACTTCCTCATAGTCGTGACTGGAGGTTGGAGCGTAGGTTTGTACTATCTTTAATCTATACCTCTTATTGAGTTTGATTACGACTACTGCTACCCTCTCGTTGATGCTGTAGAATTCGTCAATGTTGCCCGCTGTCTTTATGGATTAGGAATCCTAGCCCGTATTGCTTCTTATCCGGGAGACCTCTATAGCAGAGGACATGGCCGTTATTTAGCAATGTGCAAGCCTCACCAGGTCTCCCAATCTCACTAAGGCCGATAACATCCCAAACAATGTCTGATAGTTCTTCGAAGAGTCCTGCTAAGCGAGCCTTACTCGAGAGGGTTCGGGTGTTAAACGTTGCCAGAGTCAGTTTCCATTGGCGCCCTGTCCGGACCCAGATATTCTTAGCACCCTCTGCTCCGTTGGAAGTCTGACCGCCGCTTTGATCAGGTGCTCCGCAGCCACTGAGGACTGAAGGTCATTTCATTGAGAAGATGATTTCATTAGGGCAGTTGTGGCCTAATACTGCACCAGGGAGGCCAATTCCTGTTCTGGTGAGGGTGTGTCTTTGTTCAAGCTTAGTGGGTCTTCCTAATTTGGTTGTACCTGGATTAGTACAGCCCCACCCGCTATCGGCATCTTTCGCCGGTGTCAGGCCTGCACCAAGCCTGCAGATGTAGTGCACTGGAGGATGTCATACGCAGATACACCATCGTTTAAAAAAATTTGAAAAAGAAATAAGGGGTCGGATTTCAACTTCCGACTACCGCAACCGAGCACAAGACATAATTCAGTAAGATAATGCCTCAGGCGGCTAGGCTACCTTGTCGCCGACTAGTACGGCCCAGAGGGCCCTACATGCGTAAGAGATCCGCTAAGTTGTCCGCCCATTGCGGGTTTTTGCTGATCGGTATAGATTGCACGACATAGCGTCAATTCTCGGTTGCCCTAGCCTTTTGTTTCCCGCGTCTTACGCATGCACGCGGACTTGAGCGCGCCTAGGTACAAGATACATTTTTGCTAAATTTGAACAGCGCTTAACACTTGTGCGTAAAAATAAAAAAGGGAAAAAGTTTTTCAGCGCTTACCAAGATGCCCTGAGTGTTGTATGATCCGCTCGTCGCTTCTGCTTCTCTCTTGTCGTCCAAACAGTCGCGTTCCCGGGTGGCTATTCAGAATGTTCAGTCGCACTACCTTGCTGAGATTCGCACAAAGCAGGCGACCTTGGAAAGTCTTTCCAAAGGCGAATGGCTCTTGGGAGAGGGGAGCAGTTAAATTAATTAGCTTTACCGCAGATGCGCATGAAATTGAACCGATTGTACAACCATTGTGACCTGTAATGAGGAGGTTCGAGATGCGGAACTGGTGGCTCTGTGTTATAGACGTATTTATTGCATAATGATAGCAGGATCATATCACAACGATCATGCAAGGGGTAGTGAGAGGTAGAGCTTAATTTGCGTTATGTCTTGATTCGAAATGTTCCTTTCGCCCGTACCAATTCATTCTATTATTCCTTTCTTGAGAAGACGTCTAAAGAATGGAATAACCTGCCGTCCTCCATTGCAAATCTTGCCGATAGTGCTGCTTTCACAATCGCTGTCGAGCATTTCTTTGTATCGGATTAACCGTGTTTCCTTCTTTAATTTTGTATAGTATTGTAGCGTTTTTGTGTGACATGTTTAAGTTTCCACGACTGAACTTGTGCTGTCGCTGTCATCGTAATTGTCGATTTTCCACGCATTTTACCAGATTTTTTTTTTTTGTTCTGTAATATGTTGGTAAACAACCACTCCCTTCTGTAACGCCCTACGGGCCATGAAAAAATAAATAAATAAAATAAATAAAGGACATCAAATAAAACGCTTCATTGTGAAGAGATTCGAGTTTCTCGATCAAATATTTATGATATGTAGACCAGATGTATGCAGCGTATTCCAGCTGAGGTCGAACAAAAAATTTAAGGTAAGCTAGTTTACGAATATCCTTAGTTGAATTATGTAACTTGTGGCGTATGGTACCCTAATGATCTCGAAGAATTGGCGCATATGTATGCAGTGTGCGTTGACCACGAAAGAGTCGAAGTTAGCTTAAGAGCAATATATTTCTATTGAGTGTCATGCAAAATAGTGATGTCATTTATGTGAGAAAAAAAACGTAGTGTTAGGATGCTTGTGGCTAAAAGATATCATTTTAAATTTAGAAAAGTTTAGCTTCATTAGCCAAGTGTTACAACAAAAAGAAATAAGTTCTAGATGTTTCTGCAGGATTGTGTGATCATCGACACCCTTGATGGAACAACAAATAATGGAGTCGTCCGCAAAAGGGCGCAGTTGTGAGGAAATATTATTAGGTACGTTATTAATGTATATTAGAAATAGTAACAGCCCAAGAACGCTGCCTTGCGGTACATTGAAGTAACGTGAAAAAAAGAGGAGAAGAAAAATTATTAACTGTTGTGAATTGAAGATTAGACAGGAAAGTTTGAATCCATGTTATTGTAAGAAAATCTCATTTAAGAGCAGATAATTTCAAAATCAAACGGCAATGTGCTACAAGGTGAAGCGCTTTTGAAAAGTCTAGAAAAACGCAATCAGTTTGCAGATCCTCTTTCATGTTAGTAGATAAATCAGGTAAATCAGTTGGTTGTTAATTCGAATAATTGCATCTCATATGAGAAATTTCTCCGAAATACGTGTTGAGGAGTAAAGAAACATTCGTTGGCTTCCAGGTGGCTGTAGACATTTGATGCATATGTTCTAGCATGTTGCGGCATATAGATGTTCAAGATATTGGATGGTAGTTTTCCAGTGTGTATTTATTACCTGACTTAAATATGGGGGGTATAACCTTTGCTATCTTCCAGTCTGAGGCCAGAATGCACTCTCTAATGATTCCCTGAAGATGTGAGAAAGAATTTTACTAGACATTGTGGCGGTGATTTTCAGAATTTTAGAATGAATGTCTTCGACGCCACAGCATGTATTTAGCTTGAAGTTATTTATCAGGCATGCCACAACTGTTATTTGTATAGATGGCATACATTGGCAGTTTATTACCGGCACATCCGACGGATCAGATTGATCTTCTGTGGTGAATGTAGAAGAAAAATAAGTATTGAAAGTAGGGGCACAGTGAATACTTGGAAAGGGAGTTGTTGTGGTCCTGATCTGGGCTTATAACGTGCCAGAACGTTTTAGGATTAGATGTTATAAGAGATGGCAGTCATGAGTGAAGAATTATTTATCTTTAGTTGAAGACAGGGAACAGTAAATTTTAAAACTTTATTTGCATGTGTCCCATGCTGCTTGCGTGCGCAAGCGTTTAAGCGCTGTCGTGCTTCTTCCTGTTTCTCAGTGAATGTAGGGATTAGGTGAGCCATGGGTTAGATTTATCATTGGTTAATTTAATGAGAGGGACGTACTGGTCAACCAAGGCAGACATCGTATTCCTTGCATCGTAAATACTGGGTATTTCGCGACCGGGCGCAAAGGGAACCAACGATCAGCGCTCAGTCTCGCTCGCGAAACGGAGGAGGCAGCGCGGGATGAAGGGGGGACGATGCGAGAGAGATTTCAAGATACGGCGCGCGCCGTATCATGAAAAGTACTCGAAAGTGATCTGCAGACGGCGTATACTCTTATGCTGCTGTTTTCTCGCCGCTGTTTGCGTTGAAGCGATAGGTGGCACGAAAGTCACTTCGCTCGCTGTTGCTGCCGCACTTGCTCACGCAAGCGTTTTGACAGCGAGTGCCCACGGTCATCGAGTGGGATGTGTTCATGCTTGCTTCAGTCAGTGAATGTTTCAGAGTTTATACAGCCGATAAAACTACCATCCTTGCTTCGTATAAGTGTCTGCTAATTTGCTATCACAATCGATGTTTCGCCTTTCGGGCGAAACTGCGAGTTTTTCAACAACCCTGCAGGAGCAAAAAGGAAAAAAAAAAAACCTGAGGACGCGTAATCACTTGTGAGTTGTGAATGGCAAAGCATTAATGTCCCCTTGAACGCCGCTGAGAGGTCCTTCGAGTCTTGCGCTGTGAGTAATGCTTTCGAGTTTTTGCTGCGGGCTATGTTAACGAATAGCGGTCAGCTGGGCGTGTTTTGGTACCGTTCATAACGAAAAAATCGCTGATAGAACGGAGACTTAGCAAGAACGCAGGACGAGCGCTTTGTCCTGTGTTCTTGCTAAGTCTCTGTTTTAGAAGCGCTTTTTCTAGATCACGTATGTTATCGAGTTTTGCGATTAAATTGGTGCCATTAGGTGGGTTATTAATAGTTTCTACGTTAGCAAATTGGTTGAAGACCGGAATCATTTGGACGCTATTAGTGATAAATCAAGGACGCCGCATGCCACCGACGTCCTGCGCGATAGCAGCAGTGTCCATCAACAGGACATCGACGCGATGCCTCGCCGTATCTGCTCCGTCGAGGCGTGCGGCTGACGTGGCATCGCGGCGGTGCCCTCTGCCCTCGCGCAACACCTGGCGCGCTAATTCGGCGCTAGCTACAGCGTCACGAGCGCCGCGCTCGCGACGTGGATTCGATTCCCACCGCCGCTGGGCACCCACTGGTTGTCTTATGGGCACAAGCCTACGCCGGCCTGGCGCTCGCCTTTCTTCAGGGGAGATAAGCTTGCGAAATGAGCCTGCGCCCTAAATTTTCGTCAAAACCCTCGCGAGCACACACACACACACACACAAATGTTTGGGCTGCTTCCATGGCGGCCATTTTCCATGCGGCGCCCCAAATGCACCTGTTGAGGTGGGGACGCCTTCGGGTTGAGCACGAACACCCATAATGGCCGAGCACTAGGCCGGGAGCGCGCTTGTATACCTATTTTAACCGTATGTGTACGCGGCGGCAGCACTTCCCTCCCACAGCCGGGCCGGATGCTCTTCAGCGAGGTCGTCTGTGGTTGGACAAGAGGCACCCAGAAAGAACTCGTAAATCTGTATTGGGCCCTCTTTCGAGATATAACCCCCCACGAGAAGCCGCGCACAAAGCCATGGAACATCTCTACCCGTTAGAAAAAAACTGGTGGGTTTCCGGCGGCACCGGGATTAGAACTCGGTATTTCCCGCATTTGACGTGGATGCTGTATACCGCTAGGCCACCGCCGCGTTGCCACTTCGCGAGCGCGCGAGGCATGTTCGTCACATGGCATCGCAGCCAATGGGAATTTAGGTGCCGTTTCGCTGCTAAATACGCCGCCGGCTCTTTCGCGCAATGGAGCGTTTCACGATATTGCATCGAAAAAACTAACCGGAGAGGAAACGCGGTTTCATGCGACTGGAACTCGCCTGCGTGCGGTAATAAAAGCAAAATAACGGCGGACATTCTGGAATGCGTATGTTTGCTCTGCGTGAGTAGGGCAGAGGGTGAGGGGGGGGGGGGGGGTGCTTGCAGTGGTGGTCAACGAATCCTCAAAGGGCCTGGCCGAGCCATAACGCAAAACTAGGCTCTCGCTCTTGACAAAAGGCCTCTCTGACCGCGAAACCCTTGTGACCTCCGGCGGTCTTTGATCAGCGGCAAAACCTGCTACCACGCTGACCTCATCGACTCGCGAACCGTATTGCTCGGACTGCCAGGGCTCTTTGGTCTCGCTTGTAACGTGCAGCACTACGAATGCTCGAGGCGTGGAACGACTTGTAAGCGTCCATATATGCGATTATAAGATATACTCTCTAAACGGTATAAGCGTACGACAGCGGCTTTCCTATACACGCGATGAATACGAATTTCTGGTTGGTGGAAGGAACGGAAATTATACACCAAGGCCTGACCTTAGTATTTTGGACGTCCACAGAGATACTTGTGGATTGAAGACTTGAATTACAATGGTGCCTGCATAACATCAGCCGCATAGTCATCGTCAACTTGAAACTGACGGGATCCCCATCGGTTTTACTTCTTGCTCTTTGGCTACCCATGCTGTAAAATACACGCGGCAGATGTTTATTCGGTAGTTTCAGCGCAGCCTTCTTCTGCAGATTCACATTCTCATGTTCAGGGCTATAGATTCTTAAAATGAGAGAAATATTCTTTTCGCTCGGTCCTCTCACGACCACCCGATCGTAATGATAGCATAGATAAAGCACAGCTCATTACCGAGAAAGAAATACTTGTAATGAATATCTGAATTATCCAGGCTCTAACTTCCCTGATGAGATCAGCGAAGATCAAAGTCAATCTAAGGCAGTATAGATCACCACGGCTACACGTAAAGCATAGCCCGGCATGGTCACAAAATGCATGCAAGAACAGCCGCTCAGATTGAGAAAAACTGCGTTCGACGGCAAGCAGTGTCCTGGGGCGGTTTCCTGCCTCGATGTTCAGACCGGCAGCTTCGACATTATTGCATCGCACTGTACCGAGGCGAAGTGTGCCAAAATAAGAGAGCGCTTTTCTATACGAGCAACAATGACGTCGGGTTTCAGCGCGCGCAATGTACAGCGAAAGCGGATTTGCGCCATTCAGTTTTCGCTCGCCGGCGCGACCGAGTTTTCACAATGGAATAACTCAAGCTTGCGATGATTGCGTCACACTGTCGGTCTGTGTTATTACGGCGTTCTGTCAGTGCGTCACTGAATATGCGATGGTTTATCTTTACTTGCGGTTGAATAAACAAGAAAACCGGCGCTGAGAGCTTGCCTAAGGAGGACCGGCGGTTATTAAAAGGACTATCTTTTCCTCTCCGAAACGACTCCCTCGAATATTTCTGACAGCTCTTTTGAGCAGGGTAGGGATATCTATGCTTGTCTTCTTCATCGCTTGTAGCGTAAAACTTAAATGAGTAATTTCGGGCTGCGCAAGCGCCGAACTTTACAGAAAACCAGATATATCAACATCGGCTTTCGCGGGTCAATAATCCCATTCGATGACAGTGCCGCGCATGGAGCGAAGCTACAAGACGTACAATTAATCGAACAGCCTTAATTGCTGCCAACGCCGACGCTTCCACGAAACATGACTGCGGAACGGCAAGGAAGCAAATGAAGCAGATATTCGCTTTAATTTTACCGCGCTACAACAACAAACACTGAAAGCCTCGCTGCTTGTCATTACCCGGTAAGTGTTGCGCCGGGAACGCATATGCATGGGAAGTTCGAAGCGCCCACCACGAAAAATATGACGCCAGATGTGTAAATATATGACTTTTCTTACTTACTTTTTTTATATGGCTGGAGTGGTATCAACAGAATAGCGTGTACTGGGTAACACGTTATTTCACGTACTGAATAATGGAAACGTTCTCCCTATTGCGTAGATTAACCCACCGAATGTGTTCAAGCACCACTGCGGTACCACATTAATTTAACGGCTCATCTCCATAAGCACCCATTCCTCTATTCTATTCAGCCTGCTGTTGCACTGTGTGGAATCAGAAGCGACCAGATTCGGGATAAATTGTACGACTCCGAAACGCATTTCGTTGCCAGAAAAAAACGAATCCGTCGCACGTGTATCATAAGGACGTGCGCTAGCTGGCCTTCGAATCTTCGCTCGCCTCACAGTGTTCCCGATTCGCCTCGCCGCAACACCTTGGCCCTCCGTCAACACCGAAGCCAGTACGAACAAGTCCCAAGCATGGACGGCGCACGCTCGCTCGCTGCCCGGTCCCGCGCAAAGACGTGCTATCGCTCGGGGCCGCACCTTGAAGAGGCCCGCGCCATCCGCGAACTTCAACGTTGTCTCTGCGGAGATCGGCAAATGCGCGTGCAGCCGCCTCGTGTCTCTGGCGAAACGCTCGTTTCTGCACGGACCGTGGCTAGCGGCCCATCACCTCATTGGCGCTGCCGAGCACGCTCGCTTCCTCGCCGGCGCAGGACGTCCGATCGCGATAGCAGCAGCAGTAACGCGCGTCTCTGCGTCCGACGCTGAGAGATTCCCTTTCTGTAAAGTCCGAATGGAGAGCAGAGTTGGGCGATAAAGGCAAGGTACGTAGCAGCCGCTTGCAGTATGCAGCCGACGAGGGCAGGCAGAGATTCCGTGTGTCCCGTCTCGGCCGAGTTATAAACAGGATCGCGGGCCGACCGACCGGGCCATCTGGATCGACACCGGCTGGCCTTGAAGGATTCCACGTCGTCGGCGCGGCCGTCTTTCTCTGGGCCTCGTGCAGCAAGCGGGCTGCTATCCGGCGGTAGTTGGCAGGCCGACCGCCGCCTCCGTACATGCGATGCCGCTTTTCCATGCTGTGCACGGGCCGGGCGCGACGGCGGTTGCGTCATGGTTCGTATAGGACTACAAATCTCTCGTTTCTTTTCATTGTGTGAAAATTTACCCCGCTCTTTCCGGGGCGACGCCAAAGACTTGGCTGACCATTCCACGGGGTGGCTCGGAGCATCCAGAGACGACGGCCGCGAAAGGTCCGCGGTATATTAAGCGTTTTGCAAGTGTGCAAGTACAATTCCAAACTGTGGTGCTGTAGAGGTAGCAGAAGAACGTGTCGGTGCTATTGCTGACGTGCCTTCGCCTTTCTGTAAATTGGATCAAGTGTAGTAAATCAGTTCTGAGAACTCGTTCACATCGGCGGTCAAGCAGCGAGCGACTGACTTAAAACAGTCACTTTTCGACTTAAGCGGCCATTTGCGGCCATATATGCGGCCAACTTGGTCGCGCGACCTCTTCTAGTCGCCAGCGTGGATATAAGCCTTAGGAAATTTGCAAGACTGACGACGTTAAATGAAAAGGCAAAGCTGTGAACTACTTGACAATAAATAGCACGATGCTACCAAAAGTCTACAAAGAAGTTCATGTCTAAAACAAGATTTTTGACTTTTCATGGGCTATATTCAAACCAGTTCCACTAATACGGGCGTGTCCTGAGGAACCTATCCAGGCTCCGACTGATTTTATCTGGTCGAACCCATGTCAGAGCAAAGCACATCGTGTGGCTCATACTCCCGCCATGTAACTTGACTTTTTTTTTCATTTCCCAGGTTACTCATTATTCAGTTCATTTATCTTGTTTTATTTGGTTGCCTTGTGCGGTATACACGAGAACGTGCGCTTTGGAAGTAGCTGCTCGCCCATAATGAACATAAGCCAACAAAATTCAGTTTCTAACATTTCCTTAGCAGTCCCGCGCTTTTATCTTTTATAGCGTAAACTGTTATGGCCTCATTCCAATAACCGTTTCGGTTGGCGATGTCGTCCGCCACCGCTGCCGCCATCTGTGTCCGTCGCAGCTAATGCCAGGAACAGGGTGCCCGGTCGAACCCGGGAACCCTGCGCGGGGGAGGGGTATAGAATAAACATTTTTATTGGATGATTCTTTAAGCGTTGTCCTCAGGGTGGTCTCTCCTTCCCAGGAAGCCGTACACTTTCGCCGCGTCGACGACTCTCGCTACCAGCTGGCGCTGGCTCGCAAAGGTGAAGCTTGCTATAGGGCTCTCTCCCAAAGCTCAGGTGTGTGGTATTGATTGGGTGTGCTAAGTGGCCATTCTGTACAGTTCCCTATGTGGTAAAGGGTGCCCTGTGCTCCACAAAAGTGGCAAAGTGTAGAGGACATGTAGGGGCTGAAGCAGTAGTTCCTGGGTTGGTGGGGGAGGCTTTTGGTTGAGAGTGCTCTGAGAATGCGGTCTTGATCGTCGGTGAGCGTTTTATGCTGGGGTGGGAATATTACGTTGCAACCTATCGTGTATGATGATTTCGCGATACGAGTCTAGACGGCAAAGGTGCCAAGGCTCCTGCGTTGTGCCAGGACCTCGGTCATTGGAACCTTGAGCCGTGAGATGCGCCATCTCGTGGCCTGGGATGTCATGATGCGCTGGTGCCCGCACAATATTTACTCGACCCTTACAAATTTCTCTTACGGTACTGTGAATTCTTCCATAAGAGAAATTAGTCAGCTACTCTGCCACTGCGCCACGCCAGCGCTTGCTAGCTGTCGAAAACATGCCCTGCGCACTCGTCCTAGCACGAGAGGAGTCACGCGATGTGAGATGCGCTCTAAAAGAAGAATAAAGAGATGTATACAATAATGCTAGAATTAAAAACGTGTAGCATACCTCACTTAATCACGCAGGCTAGGTGACTATTGGTCACCGCCTCGTTTCAAACGGCATGCCAATAAATTATCATCATCAGCAGCAGCAGTAGAATGCTTCCGCAGCACTTGCCAGCTGCCCTCGAAACATACCCTACACATGCGTCCTAGCGCGCGAAGATTCACGCGATGTAAGATGCGCGCCGCGTAGCGTCGCTACGCGCACACTTTGCATTGCAATTGCATATTACTGTACCAGGTACTACGCCACGTATCAGTTGCATAGGTAGCAGTATGCATAGGTAGCAGTAAAAAGTAGAGAAGCTTTGAAGAAGAAAAAGAAGATTAAGGAGATGTGCACAAAAATGCTAGAACGAAAAACATATGTAGCATACCTGATTAAATCAAGCAAGCTATTTTTCACCTTTCACCATCACCTTTTTGACATCAAACCTTGTCACATTTTTGTCATCAACCGGGCTAGTTGGCCTATCTGTCATAAAGTTGCTTATATCTTGTCTTACATTTCTGACAAAGTTATTCTTCAGAATTTTGAAAATGACGGCCCACAAAAGTTGTCACGAAACAAAACACCGACAGCGCATGGCCTTTATGTCAAATCTTCTGAGACTTAAATATCGAAAGTGCTAAACAATAATAGAAGCCTGAAAATGAGGTAATTTTCTTGGCGTGGCTGTGCACCATCTCCGGGATCGGCCCGCGCAAGAGGCCGCGTTTCTACCAGAAAGCTCACCTTCGTGCATAGTGTTCGCCGCCAGCGTTTCCCGGTAAACATAATGGTTACGTGAGCTGCAATTGCCGGGAAGCGTGAAAATCAGTCTGGGATCCTTGAATGCTATCGCGTTCCACTTTTAAAGGCGAATCTCAAGCGTCCTTCAATTTTTGTCTTACTTGCCCAAAGCATAATATCTTCATTCGCAAACAATTTATTGGAGTTGCTTTAGCTGCTTAACACGAAAGCTCTTTATACGCTGCGCTGTGAGCGGTTTCTGCTTGTCGCTTTTATAATTGATGTGAGTCGCTGCTCTGCTTGCCGACCAGCTAGCGGTCGCCATCTAAATACAAGAACGTCAATAAGAAGCCTCTATGCGATGGCGCAAACACCGCTGCGGAGTTTCACCTTATTCGTAAACGTATTACCGTTTCCGCAACACCGGATCACCGCACGCGTGTACAGCAGCAACAACGCTGGTAGCGACATTTTTTTGGTGACGCATCGTGTATGCAGAGAGCACATAAAGCTGCAATGACTTTTC
Organism: Dermacentor variabilis; assembly: GCF_050947875.1. Lineage (NCBI taxonomy): Eukaryota > Metazoa > Arthropoda > Arachnida > Ixodida > Ixodidae > Dermacentor > Dermacentor variabilis. Next base: position 16,904,018 of record NC_134569.1, on the reverse strand, counting down.
ATATTCTTCTTTTCTCATCCTGACCTCATCGTGTGTCCTCACTGGCGGGCTCTGGCAGAAATATATAGAAGAATGTCGCTGCCTTTAGTTTTATTCAGGTGGCTTAGTGGTAGCGTGATCAGCTCGAGAAGCGGAGTTCAGTTAACGATTATAGTTTCACACGGTGATGTTGCGATAACCAATATCTTGTATCTTAAGGTACACGATACTTACTTTCATGTATCGGAAATACAGATACCGATACACGTCTTGCCAAACGTATCATGATACAGATACAAAGTACCTAATGAGTATCTAAGATAGTATAAGATACATGTATCTTCGATGCTGCCCAGCACTGAACCATACACATTATGGCGCATTCTCGCAAGGCAAGAACTGCCGCTGACAGAGCTAATCGTAGGGCTACGCGGCGGCTGCAACCAGGCAACGTCGGGCTCCGCAGACCGCTGTGCAGAGAGCAGCACAAGCCGCATCTCGCCGTTGAATGCGGGCGGCAGTCCAATTCGTTCGTATGCAAGCGACTCAAAAACCCTCTATCATCATCATCATGATAATCATCATCATCATCATCATCATCATCATCATCAGCCTGGTTACGCCCACTGCAGGGCAAAGGCCTCTCCCATACTTCTCCAACAACCCCGGTCATGTACTAATTGTGGCCATGTCGTCCCTGCAAACTTCTTTATCTCATCCACCCACCTAACTTTCTGCCGCCCCCTGCTACGCTTCCCTTCCCTTGGAATCCAGTCCGTAACCCTTAATGACCATAGGTTATCTTCCCTCCTCATTACATGTCCTTCCCATGCCCCCCATTTCTTTTTCTTGATTTCAACTAAGATGTCATTAACTTGCGTTTGTTCCCTCACCAAATTTGCTCTTTTCTTATCCCTTAACGTTACACCTGTCATTCCTCTTTCCATAGCTCGTTGCGTCGTCCTCAATTTAAGTAGCACCTTTTTCGTAAGCCTCCAGGTTTCTGCCCCGTAGGGGAGTACTGGTAAGACACAGCTGTTATATACTTTTCTCTTGAGCGATAATGGCAACCTGCTGTTCATATATGAGAATGCCTGCCAAACGCACCCCAGCCCATTCTTATTCTTCTGAGTATTTCACTCTCATGATCCGGATTCACCGTCACTACCTGCCCTAAGTAGATATATTCCCTGACCACTTCCAGTGCCTCGCTACCTATTGTAAATTGCTCTTCTCTTCCGAGACCGTTAAACATTACTTTAGTTTTCTGCAGATTAAGTTTTAGACCCACTCTTCTGCTTTGCCTCTCCAGGTCAGGGAGCATGCATTGCAGTTTGTCCTCTGAGTTACTAAGCAAGGCAATATCATCACCGAATCACAAGTTACTAAGGTATTCTCCATTAACTTTTATCCCCAATTCTTCCCAATCCAGGTATCTGAATACCTCCTGTAAACACGCTGCGAATAGCATTGGAGAAATCGTATCTCCCTGCCTGACGCCTTTCTTTATTGGGATTTTGTTGCTTTCTTTATCGAGGACAACGGTGGCTGTGGCGCCGCTATATATATCTTTCAGTATTTTTACATATCGCTCGTCTACACCCTGATTCCGTAATGCCTCCATGACTGCTGAGGTTTCGACAAAATCAAACATCATCATCATCATCATTATCATCAGCCCGGTTACGCCCACTGCAGGGCAAAGGCCTCTCCCATACTTCTCCAACAACCCCGGTCATGTACTAATTGTGGCCATGCCATGCCTGCAAACTTCTTAATCTCATCCGCCCACCTAACTTTCTGCCGCCCCCTGCTACGCTTCCCTTCCCTTGGGATCCAGTCCGTAACCCTTAATGACCATCGGTTATCTTCCCTCCTCATTACATGTCCTGCCCATGCCCATTTCTTTTTCTTGATTTCAACTAAGATGTCATTAACTCGCGTTTGTTCCCTCACCCAATCTGCTCTTTTCTTATCCCTTAACGTTACGCCTATCATTCTTCTTTCCATAGCTCGTTGCGTCGTCCTCAATTTGAGAAGAACCGTTTTCGTAAGCATCCAGGTTTCTGCCCCGTAGGTGAGTACTGGTAAGACACAGCTATTATATACTTTTCTCTTGAGGGATAATGGCAACCTGCTGTTCATGATCTGAGAATGACTGCCAAACGCACCCCAGCCCATTCTTATTCTTCTGATTATTTCCGTCTCATGATCCGGATCCGCCGTCACTACCTGCCCTAAGTAGATGTATTCCCTTACGACTTCCAGTGTCTCGCTGCCTATTGTAAATTGCTGTTCTCTTCCGAGACTGTTAAGCATTACTTTAGTTTTCTGCAGATAAATTTTTAGACCCACTCTTCTGATTTGCCTCTCCAGGTCAGTGAGCATGCATTGCAATTGGTCCCCTGAGTTACTAAGCAAGGCAATATCATCAGCGAATCGCAAGTTACTAAGGTATTCTCAATTAACTTTTATCCCCAATTCTTCGCAATCCAGGTCTCTGAATACCTCCTGTGAACACGCTGTGATTTGCATTGGAGATATCGTATCTCCCTGCCTGACGCCTTTCTTTATGGAGGACTACGGTGGCTGTGGAGCCGCTATAGATATCTTTCAGTATTTTTACATACGCCTCGTCTACACCCTGATTCCGTAATGCCTCTATGACTGCTGAGGTTTCGACAGAATCAAACGCTTTCTCGTAATCAATGAAAGCTATATATAAGGGTTGGTTATATTCCGCACATTTCTCTATCACCTGATTGATAGTGTGAATATGATCTATTGTTGAGTAACCTTTACGGAATCCTGCCTGGTCTTTTGCTTGACAGAAGTCTAAGGTGTTCCTGATTCTATTTGCGATTACCTTAGTAAATAGTTTGTAGGCAACGGACAGTAAGCTGATCGGTCTATAATTTTTCAAGTCTTTGGCGTCCCCTTTCTTATGGATTAGGATTATGTTAGCGTTCTTCCAAGATTCCGGTACGCTCGAGGTCATGAGGCATTGCGTATACAGGATAGCCAGTTTCTCTAGAACAATCTGTCCACCATCCTTCAACAAATCTGTTGTTACCTGATCCTCCCCAGCTGCCTTCCCCCTTTGCATATCTCCCAAGGCTTTCTCTACTTCTACCGGCGCTACCTTTGGGATTTCAAATTCCTCTAGACTATTCTTTCTTTCATTATCATCGTGGGTGCCACAGGTACCGTATAAATCTCTATAGAACTCCTCAGTCACTTGAACCATCTCATCCATATTAGTAATGATGTTGCCGTATTTGTCTCTTAACGCATTCTTGCCAATTCCTAGTTTCTTCTTCACCGCTGTAATGCTTCCTCCTTTCCTGAGAGCATGTTAAATTCCATCCATATTATACTTCTTTATGTCAGCTGTCGTACGCTTGTTGATTGACTTCGAAAGTTGTGCCAGTTCTATTCTAGCTGTAGGGTTAGAAGCTTTCATACATTGGCGTTTCTTGATCAGATCTTGCGTCTCCTGCGATAGCTTACTGGTATCTTGTCTAATGGAGTTACCACCGACTTCTAGTGCACACTCCTTAATGATGCCCTCAATATTGTCGTTCATTGCTTCAACACTAAAGTCCTCTTCCTGAGTTAAAGCCGAATACCTGTTCTGTAGTTCTCGTCTCTCCGCTAAGCCCCGGTAGCACAGGACGTGCCCGCTTTTTAGAACTGTATATGCTTCTTTTGGCCTCCTAACTTCACTGAGCCGTACTATATCCCATTTACTGCCCTCTAATAGCACTGCTACACTCGCCTCACTAGATAACGTTCTAGCGTTAAACGTTGCCAGGTTCATATTCCAATGGCGGCCTGTCCGGAGCCAGGGATTCTTAGCACCCTCTGTTGCGTCGCAGGTCTGACCGCCGCCGTGGTCAGTTGCTTCGCAGCTGCTGGAGTCTGAGTGCCGGGGTTTGATTGTTGTGTTCATATAAGAGGTTGTGGCCAAGTACTGCACCAGGGTGGCCAATCCTGCTCTGGTGAGGGAGTGCGTTACCAGTTCTGGTCACCGGGATCAGGCCACACTCCAGGCCTGTTTGTGCAATTTTATCAACACGCGGATTCTTTTTTATTTTTTTAATCCGGTGAAAAATTGCACGGCACCGGGATTCGAACCACGAACCTCTTGCACGCGAAGCGGGTGTTCTCCCTCTACGCCACCGCTACATGCTTCTAGCGCGTGCTGCCAAAAATGGAGCTCCTATGAAGCCGCTCCTCCAGCTTAGCTTAGATGTGACTGTGCTGTGTGCCGCGCATGCTTTTGAGTTTTCCTATTTTTCTTTATGTAAGTGACATTCTTTGCCTACTTGAGCCTTCTTGAGTCTGTCTGTCTGTCTGTCTGTCTGTCTGTCTGTCTGTCTGTCTGTCTGTCTGTCTGTCTGTCTGTCTGTCTGTCTGTCTGTCTGTCCGCTGACGCAGTGACCGAATTTATCTACCCGCAAACACTACATATGTGCTTCTGGTCGTTTCGTGATCTTACTGCCGCCATGCCGTCGTCGTCACGCCTTCTTTTCTGACCCAGTCGCCCTAGTTGTCTAATAGCTAGGGCCACTAAGTACAGGCTCGTGGTCGTTGCATCGTCTTGATTCCAGCTTTGTCACCTTACTCTCGTGATGCCGTCGTCGTTATAGTGTCGTCGCCACCTGGCGGTTTTATAATTGTAATCATTTCAGTAACGTCATGCCGTTATCGTCAAGCAGTCATAGCCATACCACCTTCGTTATTCCATTGATGTCGATCTTTCTTCATCATTCTATTATAATCACACTGTCGTCATTAATTCCCTATTATGCCGCTTTTGCCATGCCATCATCGCGAGACAGTCGCTATCATGCATCCATTGCCAGAGTCGTCAAGCCGTCGTGGTTGTGCGATTCCGTCACACCCGCTTCGTCATCCTACGCTCGTCATGCCGTCGTCGTCACGCTATATTAGTCATACAGGTTTCGTATTACAACGATCGTTACGCCAATTTCATCATGCACTCGTTGTCATCCCAGTGTGCTCGTGCGGCTGCCATGCCATCGTCGTCATCGCGTCATCGCCATACAGACGTCGTCACGAATCATACCTTCGTCGGTCGTGATGCCATCGCGGTCGCTACATCGTTAGTATTGTAACTTCGACATCCGATTCTCGTCATGCCGTCTTCGTGAGCCATCGTCGTCATACTGTTTTCACCATGCCATCGTCATCAGGCTGTCGTTTCGTCATCGTCATTACTTCAGTACCGTTATCCCGTTGCTGTCATTCCGTCGTCGTCATACCACCTTCTTCGATCCATCGACGTCATTCCTTGTTCGTCATCTTATCGTAATCATGCTGTCGTCATTTAATGGCGATTATGCCGCCGTTCTTATGCCATGGCTGTCATTGCATCGTCGTCACACAGGCGCTATCTTGCATTTTTGTCGTGCCTTGTCGTCATGCCGTGGTTGTCGTGCCATCGTCGCCATTCCAGCTCATTCCTCTTGTTCTCGCCATATCCTTTCGGTTTCGGTACCGAGATGCGGTGGAAACGCTCACATCTGTTCTTTCTTCGGTTGTTTCAGATCGTTGTAGCAGCGTCCGGCACTGGTTTCATTTCAAGACAGCTGAAGTATGTGGCGAGGTCTACAACGCATGCCCAAATGGAAACATAGAAACGACTGCGTGGCCTCATCTGCATGAATTGACGGAGCGCCGACAGCAGCAGCAAACGGTGCCACACACGTGCACAACTAATGAAAACAGCATCTTTCTCGGAGGACAGTGCCCGGATGTAATCACTGACTGGTGATTATGGCCATATCTGGATGCATCTTCAGTACCCAGCGTGATGGCGATCGTCATGGCCGGTCACCGAGGGCGCTCGCTGATGGATGAAAGACTAAACACTTGCTGCAGACAATGCCTTTGGGTTCCGGTGCCGAGATGTGGTCAAAACCATAGAGCTTCTTGCAATGTATGTGATGACCCACTTATGGGGGCAAAGGTTCGTGTTCTCAATGTTTCAGCGGTTCTCTCAGGCGGAGCCTCCGAGAACCCAATTGAGGACGAAGCCGTTGGTTTGGACACACACACAAAGACTTTTAATCACACACAAAAGAAGCATAAAGCAAATAAAAAGAAACAGAAAACATGCTTAAATTACACACTCAAGAAAACAAGAACACACTTAGGGCTTTAACGAGGTTAACGAGGGCGCGAGTTCGGGCGTGCCCACAAGGGCGGGGACGCGTCGCGGTCTCGACACGGCAACGCGGCGACAAGCTGGCAGAAGGGGTGGCGCCGGTCTCACCAAAGGTTGCGGCGTAGGTTGACCGACCGGGTACCGGGAGCGCGCCAGCTCTGGTGAGGCGAGGTAACGCTGGCGGCTGGGTGGCAGGAGTGGACGGCGGCGGCGTTCTGGCCGGGCAGAGAGCTCGGGCCCGTAGCCCGACTGCTCCCCTCTCGCCCACGGGCACGGAAGCTCGAACGCCGGCCTCGGGCAGCAGGCGGCACGGCAGACGGGGGTGGCGTTCTGGCCGGGCAGCTGGCGTAGAACTCGGGCCCGTAGCCCGACTGTTCTCGTCCTGCCCACTGGCGCAGAAGCTCACCGGCCTTGAGGAGCTCGCGGCACGCTCAGGTAGACGGGCGACGCACAGGAACAGGTTGGCAGGAGGCCCCGGTCGGGTGAAGTCCTGGTGGGCTCGGGTCCGGAACCCGACGGCCCGTCTTCAACGCCCGCTCCGGTGGTTGACCTCCTCCTGACGTCGCTTCCTGGGACTCTCCTGGCGTCTCCCCGGCGTCTCCCTGCGTGTCCTCCTCTTCTGCCAGCGCATCAGGCTTTTTCTTCTTGTCTGGCCGATTTGGCATTCTCGGATTGGCTGCCTGACTCCCCGTGGTCTTTTCCGCTTGGTTGCTTTTCTTCTTTTTGTTGTTTCATGCGCCGCGCGTTCTCGTGCCGGACGCTCTTCGGCCTCGTTGTTTTCCTCCTTCCACCTCGGCTTGCGTGCACTCAGTGTCGTCTGCTCCTGACCGTCCCGAACACCGCACCGTGTCGCGCACCACACATCACACAAGCCCCTTTTTAAAGAAGTTTTTCTGAAGAAAAACTGCCGCTCTTTGCACGACATAGTTCACAACATTACAGTCACAGTCATGGTCTGTCCACGAGATTGCGCACAACACTACAGTCATGATCTGTCCTCGAGATTGCGCTGTATGGTTCAAACGCACAGTTCACTGAGCACGCAGATAAGACATTAAAGGAAAACACTAATTCAAAGAAAGCATACCAAGAAAAAAAGAAACAAAGAAACTAGCATCAAAGACTAACAGCATGGCATTACGATGACATAACCTTGCTAGAGTAACAATAACATCTAGAGGCGTAGGGTTATAGTTTCCCCGGTATTCTACTCATGTAGTCCGCCCCACGACGTTCCGCACGTTGACCTTCTTGAAGGTCATCGCCAAGCTTAATTGCTTCTGTACCGGGGCCCTCATTTGTTGTGAAGGTAGGTATAGGGGTGTCTGTCTCGCCCTCCTCCACCACGATGAATGATGCTGACTGTGGGGAACTCCCCGGTTCACACTCTTCATAGCGCTTCAGCATGTTAATATGGAACAGTTTTGTGGTATGTCCCAAGTCCAGCCAGTAATCAAAGTTGCTTTTCTTTCCTGTGACCAAGAAAGGCCCCTTCCAGTGCATCGACCGTTTGTTGGCTGTCGTTGGAAGCAGGATAAGGGCACGGTCACCAACTTTCAGCTGGCGTATCTTGCTCTTAGGATACGTTCGCTGGCCAGTGTCACAAGAGCGTACGTATCTTCTCACTGCTTCTTGGACTCCTGGCCAGTAGAAGGATTCTCGAACACGATCGATCGTTCTCTTGATTCCTTGGTGTCCTGCCATCAGGCTTTCGTGCGCCCAAGTGAGCACTTGGCCACGCAATTTTTGGGGCACTACCACTTGTTGGATCGTTTTGCCCGAGGACAGCCGGCAACAACGATATAGCACTCCCTTTACTACTTCGAATGAGTAGGATGCCAATCTTTGGCCCTGGAACACTTGACCCACTTTGTTCCTGCAAGACTTTAAGGTCTTATCTTCGTTCTGGGCCGTGGTAAGGTCCTGCCTGGTTAGTTTCAAGGCGCTGATATTGATAGTGGATGTTTTCGGCTGTTGGTCTCGGCCCTTGATGCCGTACAGCAAAGCATCCGGGGAATGGTCTTCTCCCTTGGTTCTTTTCGGACTTGGTATACCATCTTCGATGGGCTTCCTCAGTCTTTTTGTCCAGGTTTTATCTGGATCATGAGGTTCTCGTGAGCCTGGTACATTTCCGATAATAACATCGTATAGAGGAGCTGTCATACACTTTACAATCGCTGTACCAGAAAAATAAGGTGAATTAATTTCAACCTTGGCCTCGGGAGTTTCAATGCTGCTGCCATCCGCCAGGACAAGCTTAGCGGTGGTACCTGTCAGAGCCTTGTCTGGTACGAGGGAACGACGCACGACCAGCGTGTTGCTTCCCGTATCTGGCAAGACTGACGCGGTCTGTCCGAAGACGAAGCCCTTTAGCACTGGCATCTGGCGTGCCACATTCCTCGTAGGAGTCTTCACCGTGCTAACTACGTCTTGTTCAACGACTACTGCGTTTGACTCTTCCAGGCGCTCTTCCGGCGACAACAGGCAAGACGCCCTTGGTGGATGATTTTTCTTGGTGCAGGCTTTGACATCATGCCCGGGCTTACGGCAATACCCGCAGTACGGTTGCCTCTGCTTAGATCGGCAGTCTGATGCACCGTGACCCAGTTTTCCACATACGAAGCATCGCATTGGAACTCTCTCAGATGGGCAACCGGTTTTCTCCGTACGGTTACTGCCTTCCGATTTCTGCCGGAACACTAACAAATTGGGCTGTCTCTGAGCCTCTAGGAAATTATCGGCAGCTTCGGCCATGTCATCTAGCTGGCGGTAGCTCTTCTCGCGCAGGAAGAGTCCTAACCGATAATGACAGTTGTTCAGAAACTGTTCCGTCACCACCAGGTTGCGAAGTGCCAAATACTCCTTTTCGGTTTTGGACATTTCCACCCACCGATCAAAGAAACTCAGTAGCCTAGTTGCGTACTGCTTTCCAGTTTCACCATCTAGGGGTTTGCTCTGTCGGAACTTCTCCCGATAGCCTTCCGCCGTAAACCGAAAACGCTGGAGCAACGCCAACTTGGCTTTATCGTAGTCGAGGGAGTCTTCCGGAGACAGACGTTCAAAGACTTTCAGAGCTTCTCCGCTCAAGCAAAAACTTAGAGCCGTGGTCCATTTGTCTCTAGGCCATTCTTGTCCGGTGGCGACGCTTTCGAACCTTTTTAAATAGGCATCCAAGTCGTCCCGGCTTTCGTTGAATCCCGGCATCAAACTGTGAGGATTCACGCTGAATGGGGCACTCCCTCCTGGCCCTCGGTCAGCTGTGCTTGCAGCGTCCGTTGCCGCCATTTGGAGGCGCAACTGAAGCGTTCGCTCCTCCAATTCTAGCTGCCGTTGGCTCGTCTCGCCACGATTGCCCTCAGCTTCCGCGACTTTAAGTCGTAACTGTAAATTTTTCTCCTCTAATATAAGCTCCTGCTTTTTAGCCTCGCGCTCCGCTGCCCGCTCTTCTCGCTCCGCTGCCCGCTCTTCTCGCTCCGCTGCCCCCTCTTCTCGCGCCCGCTCTTCCTGCTCGTTCAACCATGCCCTCAACTCTGCACCTTCTAGGCCCATGCGTTCGGCTAGCGCTAACAAGTCTCTTGTGTTAGCCATAGTTCCTAACCGCTAGAAGAAGGATCCAAACGAACGGCTTTGTCCTGTCGCACGGACGCCAATTTGTGATGTGAAACGACGGCAGAACGGGGGCGACACGCAAGAGGACACGCAGGGAGACGCCGGGGAGACGCCAGGAGAGTCCCAGGAAGCGACGTCAGGAGGAGGTCAACCACCGGAGCGGGCGTTGAAGACGGGCCGTCGGGTTCCGGACCCGAGCCCACCAGGACTTCACCCGACCGGGGCCTCCTGCCAACCTGTTCCTGTGCGTCGCCCGTCTACCTGAGCGTGCCGCGAGCTCCTCAAGGCCGGTGAGCTTCTGCGCCAGTGGGCAGGACGAGAACAGTCGGGCTACGGGCCCGAGTTCTACGCCAGCTGCCCGGCCAGAACGCCACCCCCGTCTGCCGTGCCGCCTGCTGCCCGAGGCCGGCGTTCGAGCTTCCGTGCCCGTGGGCGAGAGGGGAGCAGTCGGGCTACGGGCCCGAGCTCTCTGCCCGGCCAGAACGCCGCCGCCGTCCACTCCTGCCACCCAGCCGCCAGCGTTACCTCGCCTCACCAGAGCTGGCGCGCTCCCGGTACCCGGTCGGTCAACCTACGCCGCAACCTTTGGTGAGACCGGCGCCACCCCTTCTGCCAGCTTGTCGCCGCGTTGCCGTGTCGAGACCGCGACGCGTCCCCGCCCTTGTGGGCACGCCCGAACTCGCGCCCTCGTTAACCTCGTTAAAGCCCTAAGTGTGTTCTTGTTTTCTTGAGTGTGTAATTTAAGCATGTTTTCTGTTTCTTTTTATTTGCTTTATGCTTCTTTTGTGTGTGATTAAAAGTCTTTGTGTGTGTGTCCAAACCAACGGCTTCGTCCTCAATTGGGTTCTCGGAGGCTCCGCCTGAGAGAACCGCTGAAACATTGAGAACACGAACCTTTGCCCCCATAAGTGGGTCATCACAATGTACTAGAGGTAATGCTAGCGCTACAGTCGTTCATCCATCATGGAAATGATAGGAAGTACATGGATTTGTGTGATCTTCGTGCTTGTGGATTCAGACGGTCTGATGGCTTTGTATATTACGCGTTATATGCCTTTATTTTCGTAAATTTCAGAGCAATCTATACTCTTCGACGTGCACAAGACGGTGCGAACACACACAATCGCTACTAATTGCAACGATAGAGCTGGTCAAGATAGCCAAATCGAAACGTGCCAAACGTCTCAAGGTACTGGCATGCCTGCGATAAATTCATAAGGGCGTTTCACATCGCTTGTCGATGCATGTGTACGTGGCCTAATAGTCTCAATATCAGGCTTTTGTGCTAGAAGTCCTGTGTTCGAATCCTGCCGTAGGGCGATTATTTATTACGCAGTACATTGCTGAAAATGACGAGTTTACAAAGCCGTTGAAGTCAGAAGGACGAAGTTTAGGCAAATCCATGTACTTCCCATAATTCCAATACTGGTACAAACGCTCTCATTGCACCGCCAGAGCTCCGTCTAGTGATTATTGCATGAAACTCTATGGTCGAGACGTTCCCTTCTTCTCTTTCTTCAGGTCGGTCTCTTTTACTATTATAAGTCAACTTTCACGCGTGTAAACTCAGCACCGGGAGCCACCTGGTCGTTAGAGCGGCCTGTGCTTGTTCGTGCCGGTAGCTGTCTCTGTGCTGGTGCAATGGGACTTGTGTCGAATAATGATTTGGTGATGAATCCCGGTTCTCTGTCGGAAAAGCAGGAGCGCAAACTAATGCAATCAATACGCTCCTTACCAAAGGTATTGGCATGTCAAGACAAGATCATTAAACAGTTCGGAACACTGTGAACTGAGCACAAACACAACAAAAACAAAATTGATAATCTAACTCAGCTTGGGTACTAGGCGCGAACACACACAGAAACAAGAAAGGAGACGGGACAGAGCGCCCGGACAGAGGTGCTCTGTCCTGTTTCCTTTCTTTTTTTCTGTGTGGTTTCGTGCCTAGTGCCGAATATAAATTGTGACCAACTCGCCCAACAAGACGTCCTTTTATGATAATCTAACGTCAAAATTGGCGATTATCAGTGGGTCTATCCGTTTTGTCTGCGCTTGGGGACAGGGCAGAAGTGCATGCAGACACAACATAACCAGCTCTCAAAAGTTATGCGAAACGTATTGATCAATCACGACGAGCTGGAAAGTCGTTCAAGTAGGAATAATTTGCTGTTTTTTTGGCATAGACGATGAGAATGAGAAGGAAACATGGGATGAATCAGAGAGGACGTTTATATCTGTCTGCTCAGAAAAATTGGGTGGTATTGTTCAACCATCAACAATTCAGAGAGCTCACAGGATGGCTTCGAAACTAAAAGGCAGCAGAATATAGCTAAGACTACTCCCAGCAGGTTCGGCGACGTAGAAGCAAACTGATTGCTCAAGCGCGGGAACAGAGCTCTGAAGCTAGCCATAAGCGGAAGTACAACAAGATTACTTATAAGGGCAAGACTTATATTTACGACGGTACAACAGATTCCATGCGGGAATACATTCAATAGCAAACACAGCGTGCACTGCTGTGGCTCAGAAAAGACTTATCAGGCCTGAAGAATCAAACAGATGAATTCGCTAGCCTACTGTGGATTTCACAACTTGATATTGTCATCGGAACAGAATCTTGGTTTGAGCCTGGCATACCAGATTGTTAAATGTTTCCATCCGAATACATAGCTTATCGAAAACAACAGTAATCACCATGCAGGAAGGAGGCGTGCTCATCCTTGTACATGACACGAATCAGAAGTGTGCCGTTATACTGTGATGATGTTTCTTGAGAATGCGTTTGGTGTAGAATACTGGTTTCTGGCGGTAACAGCTTTCTGGTGAGATGTTTTACAGGTCACCATCTTCAACAAGTATAGAACCATTTCGTAGCCTTACATGATCAATGTCGCTCTTGTCATCGAAGGCTGTTCTACTTGGGGTGATTTTAACATGCCTAAAGTTGTATGGCGTGATAGCTATCCTGTTGCGACGAGCGGCTCTGCACTTCACTCGGCCTTCATTAGACTAACATGGAACAAGGAACTTGCTCAATTTGCGAATTCCCCCACGTGTTATGATTCAGCTAAAGACAGTACGTTAGACTTGTTGTTTAGCGACAATGATGACTTGGTGGAACCATTTGCGACAGCACCAGGAATAAGCGATCATGAGGTCCTAAATGCAACGATAGTATGCAAGAAGTCACAGGTTAGCAAAAATTGCCAGAGAAAGATTTTTATGTGTGAACAAGGTAATTATAATGCCATTGATAACGAGTTAAGTTTCTTCCTGCCAGTGTTGCGGGAATACAGCAGTCACTACAGCATAGGAAGCTTATGGGCTCTGTTCAGAGACAATCTCCTCTCTTTGGTAACTCATACATTCTCTCAAGAGTGGTATCATCTAGACGTAGGATGGATTAACCTTGGATTAATAAAGAACTACATCTGTCAATAAGAAAGAAGGTCGGGGTATACAAGACATTCGAGATAACACCAAAAAAGAATTCATATGACAAGCTTAGAACTCTAACTATAATCTTGAAGCAAGATTTAAAGACAGCGAAAAAAACATACTTATCGTCATTAGCTGATAAGATCTAACTCTAAGGAGTTATGGCGATATGCCAGAAATAACAGAAAAGACAGTGTTGGCACCCCGCCTCTCTGACATGAAAGTGATATGTTAATTGACGACACAAAAAAAAAAAAGCTGATTGCTTCAACGAATATTTTCACTCCATCTTCGCAACATGTCATACACCGGTACGTGTCGGTACCTGACTTATATGAACCTTAAATGCATTACATCGTTTTAAATGACACTGGAATAAAGGCTTTATTATGCAACATTAATCCGCATTCTGTTCACAGTCCAGATGCATATAAAACCACATCTTGAATGCTGTTCCCACACAGTATTGCTCCTATTTTGGTTGAATTATCAAGTCCATAAATTTTCAAAGATTACCTAGTGACTAAAAAATGGCGAATGTAACTCCTATATTTAAAAGCGGCTGCCATGATTTGATTATAGACTGTTGTCTTTGACATAAGTTTGTTGTAAAACACTGAAACATTTTATTTACTCTGGTTTTATTACGCACCTTCATGACCATGGTTTTTTCATCCCGACCCAGCATGGATTTCGCATGGTATTATTATGTACCATTCAATTTACTGTATTCATACATCACCTTGCACTCGGTTTTTAACAATAGTGCACAGATAGATGCTGTTTTCATTGATTTTCGAAAGGCGTTTAACGTAGTCCCGCATAACCCACTCTTATACAAACTGCCATTTCTTGGTATTGCCGATTCACTTTACGGTTGTCTTAAAGATTGTTTGTACAAATGATAGCAAAAAGTGGTCCTGAACGGTGCTACGTCACAAATAGTTAATGTTTTATTAGGTGTGCCTCGAGTGTCGGTCCTTGGGCCGCTGCTGTTCCTCATGTTAGTGGCACGAGCATCGAGTGACACTCTTGCTTCTTGTGCAGCACTTCCGGTTCACCTCCTGAGACGACCGTTGAGCAAATTCAATATAAATTTTAAGATATAGAAAGAAAATAGTATAGTGCAAAATTCACGGGCTTCATTATAGATATTATACCAGAGCATAAATTTAGTTACAAGTTGAGTTACTCAAGTGTCTGGAATAATTAGAATTAATGAGAAATCACTGATTACCGCACACCAAGCACAGAATCGCAAACTGTAGAGACCCGCCACGTGAGTACGACTTTAGCGAAATTCCTGGAAACCCAAAAGTAGAAAGTGGGTGTAATGACGTCACTCAAGACGTCACAATCAAGAAGGCGGCGTCATATTTAACCGGCTAATTAATGGAAATCAGTTGCCTCCGAGTTCGGTTCGTGCGCTGCGTTCGCCTAAAGTTAACCTAAAGAACTCTAACGCCGAGCTGCGAGTGCCACTCAGAGACACCTAAGTCAAATATTAGGGTCGCCTGCCATTTTTATCAGATTTAACTGAAGGCCTCGTTTCGAATGTAACTGCATGAGGATGTATACCACCCTGTGTCGTGTGCCGAAGGCACGAGTGTGTTGCAGTTCGATCTCGAAAAAGTTTGTTCTTAGTGTGCCTAATGAGAGATGGATTCGAACATAGAAAACTGTTGTCGAGTTCAATTTACGAACAAAAAGAAAATGTTGTCTGAGTCATACATTCTAAATAATGTTTTAGTGCAACGCGTCGACGAGGTCAAATACCTGGGCGTCACTTTCAACTGCGACATTGGACTGGACGTCCTACACTGACATAACAAGCGCTAAAGCGTGTCACTTTTTACAGCTTTTCCAGAAGAACATCAAGTATGCGCCCAAAGCTTTGAAGGAAACTGTATCTTACTAATATTAGACCGGTGTTAGAATACGCATGCGCAGCGTGGGACCCTTTCACAAACGTTCTTGAATATAAGTTAGAGCGAGTTTATAAAATGGCTGCAAGACTTGTCACGGGCATTGTTACGATCGGCCTGCAGGGGTACCGACCTGCAACCTTTCCCAGCCCGCTACAGCTGTTTCGATCGAGCTGCGGGGGTATCGACCTTCAAATCCTTCCCTGCCCGCTGCTACGAGTCACTTTGGAAAGCCAACAATGCGCCTTCTTCGGAGAACCAACGACTTCGCCAACATTGCCAACAATGCGCCTCCTGCGGACAGCCCATGGCGCCAGCAAGTCTAGCCCCGTTCGGCGGACCGAGTATTGTTAGTTGATTCGCTCTCGCCTTTACGGTCTACTTGGAACAAGAGAACTCCTGGAAAAGGGTGTTTTGCGGTGCTTTCTCACGGGCCCCAGAAATCTTCACAGTCGATTGACAGACGCGGCAGCTAACTGGAATGAAGAGGCGCCAACTGGGGTCAAGCGTGACAACCCATGTCTACGAGGACCCTCTCAACTCGGTGTCTTCAGTGAAACCAAAGTGCGGAAGTGAGAGTGTGGACCCTCCTCCTCAAATGCGGGTCGACTACGCCTCCAACGACGACTTTGGACGGTCCACTTGGACGGACGTTGAACGGCAGTTTTCCCTCACTTAGGGATCTAGGGAGGACAGAAGGTTTTTAAGCAGGACTTTTTGGCTGCTCGTTGTGCTTCTGGTGCTTCGCACTTATGCCCCAACCACTGGCACGCGCCGAAAGCTTCGGCGCGCGCTGGCAAGCGAACGCGTCGCTTCGCTTCGGCTGGAGGGAAAGGGCGCGCAACCACTGGAGACAAGTTCCGACGCGCGCCGAAGCTCGCTCCTCGGCTGCGGCGCACTGTTGCTGGACTATTCCGTCTTCATCCGTCTTCATCCGTCAAAGTCCGGCCTAAAACAGCCTGCTGTAAACTAAGCTTGAAACAATAAGTTAGTGATCTGTATGTGCTTTTAGATATAAAAAACACGTTTGAATAATGAATATACACCTGTCGCAACATTTTTTTTATTTTTGAAGTAACAATAGTGTACAAAATATCGACATCAGCGCTCGCGCGTCGTCTGCCTGCAAGATCGCTTTGCAAACACGTGCACGACGATGCCATATATCAAAAACTGTCGTACCATTTCATTTTTTGGTAGCTTATTGCACAGCCAACTATGTAAGAATTAGGCGTGCAATGTATAACTGAAAAAAATCTGTGTTGGAAATATTGCCACGTAGTAGTGACGGTAAATAAATAGTGCCGGCTCAATCGCAACGATAGCGGCGAGCAATGTCGGCAATCGTAGAAAATCTCATCTGCGGGTCAAGCGCGTCGGTTTGCATACGTCAGTCGTCGAAAGTTACAGCCTATGCGCTGGTGCCCGCGCGCCTTCCAGAAACTACAACACAATTCGTGTCTCGTATGCAATCAGATTAGCAAGGTTCGTCGACAATAGACAGAACCATCGATAACATTCGCGAAACTTCCGATACGTTCCGATGCATCCTGCACCGAGCGATAACGTTTTAACATTTTTTAGCCGGTGAAATACGGTAACCGGATACAGATAAAGCATCCGTGTCAATATAATTATGCTTGTTGGTGCATGAGATAAACGTGAAAAAGTGGGTTCTGAGAAAATCAGCAAAACAGAATTGAAACACCTGTAGCACTCACAAAAAAAAAAAACTAGAATAGCTAAAATGTATGTAATTCGTATCTTGTCTCCTCCCAATTCTTGATTCTGTCAAATCTAGCCCATGGAGCACCTCTATTATTCTAGGTTGTTTTGATGCATCAACACCGCATCTGGAGGCCTTCACATTGAGTGTATTGCTACAAAACATTTTCACTGTGTAAGGGCCACGTTCTATTGTAACTGGTTTCCACATATCAAGTTTGCCTTTCTTTACATTAATGAAACGACATACCGTCAGATAATACAAGCTTGAGAATTAGCGGGTTTTAATAGGAGTCTTTCGTTGCCCTTTGCCAAGTCGTACTATTGAAGCACTTATTCGAATGTATGGGAGCAGCTCATTTGCATAGTATAAGAAATATATAAACAGGTTATTTTCACAATTTATACACTTCGTCACCACAAAAAGAAAAATTGCAGTTTATTGTTTTCAGCCTGCTATGATGTCTTGACTGAGAAAGATGTATTGAATTTGTTCTGCGAGGCACGCAATAATTGCTGTGGCATATCTTATTGCACAACAGTGCATACAGTAGCCAGCCATTATTAAAACTCAGAAGAAATTAATAGCACAATGCATATGATCAGGCACATAGCATATTATTGCACTTTCCTAATTCATGCCAGAACGACGACCACAGGCGTCCTTCTCCAACAAGGTCAGCATCCATCGTGCCTCCTTACCATCGGGCTTCACACCCTCAGCACGTTCAACCTCAGCTTTGTGGTGTTTAAAACAACCTCAAGTGCGTCTTACGGTTCCAGGGATAAGAAAGAAGACCGTCCTGCTTACCTTGGCCTTGAAGCAAGCAGCTCTGGATTGTTTGCACACTTTCTACTTTGATCGAGTCCACATATATACGGATGGTTCTTCCACTCAGACCAGCTCCACCAGCGCAGTGGTGGTCTCACTTGACAACATCGACCGGTTCGGAGCTTGTTGCCCTCCGAGGTGCCGTTGATTATATTAATAACCAACCGGCTAATCGGTGGGCAATATTCTGCGATTCAAAGGTGGCCTTACAATGTCTTCTGTCATCTCTTCGTTGCGGGTCATGTGAACAACTCGTGTCGGAGATACGAGAAATGCACCATAACATGATCATGAAAGGACACGACGTCGTTTTTCAGTGGCTGCCTGGTCATTGCGGTATCTCCGGCAACGACCTCGCTGACGAAGCTGCTAGGAGAGCCCACGAAGGAGCAACCCTTGTTTCTATACCTTTATCGCGGACCGACGCATCCCAACACTTAGGCAAGCTAGCGCACTCTTTTGACATTGGAAAAGTGGCACACACCTGAATTCACTCAACATCGATTGCATTCCCTCGATCCCTCTCCGCAACTGCGGCTGTTACCAGGTCTTCCGCAAAATGAGGAAACAGTGCTGTGCCGCTTACGTTTGGGCATTGCATTCACCAGTGCATATGTATTTTTTATTGGAATGGCTGATAGCGCCGAGTGCAATGCCTGCAGTGTCGAGGAAACTATATAACACCTAATGTGCTACTGCCTATCTTTTGAAGATGAAAGGCAAGACCTCTGCAGAGCTCTCAATCAGCTAGATGGAAAGCCGTTCACCTTGAACAAGATCTTGGGACCATGGCCTCGCATATCGCAGCTACAAAACGCCACAAAAGCGCTGCTGCGATATTTGAAAGATACCGGATTGAGTCAGCATCTGTGATCCGGACTGAGTGACCGACTGATATCCCCAGTGCACTTTCTCTTCTTTTAATCTTTCTGTCCCCCTTTCCCTTTCCCCAGTGTAGGGTAGCCAACCGGGCTCAGTCCTGGTTAACCTCCCCTACCTTTCATTTATCATTTTCTCTCTCTCTTCTTAATTCATGCCCTTTTTTTAATTGCACAAAAGCTACTGCACTAAAATAGTATACTAGTACATACTTAAAAAGCACAATTTTATACTACGATAATAATCAATCATTCAAATTTTCATTGTAGTGCCCAGGAACAGCTAGAGGGCCTTTGTACTGGTGCACTTAACGAGCTTTAAGGAATGTATAATGTCATGGACCACCTTATACAGGAACAAAAGGTGCGATTAATTAAGACTTGAATCTAGAGGTGCGAGTTGAAGTATATTTGAGAAGGCTCAACTGTGGTTGCCAGAATGGCAAAAGTGGTGCTTGAAGATAGACATCAATTTATTCTGGATGCGTTCAATGAGGTCAGAATTAGATTTGCTCATTGCACCCCCCTCCTACAGAGGCATACTCTAGTAGTTGGAGGCACACAGCAGAATTTCAGAAACACAACAGGCGAGTGGAAATCATGCAATATACGGCATGCAATTCCAAGAGCGTGAAGGGCATCTTGTGTAATTATCTATGTGAAGAGAAGCTTAGCATTTTGTCGAAGTACACACCAAGATCTTTCATTTCATCGACCCTAAGGAGTGGAGCATCACGTAGGGTGTATCAAAATTTCACATGGTGCGTTTTGTGCATATAACTTAATGCCATAGTGTTGGAAGCATTTAAGAGCACTTATTGTTTCTGCACCAGTTTGAGAGTGAAAAAATGTCTTTTTGGAAGTCGATGCAATGGTGAACACGGTTGACAGTCTGAAATAGCTTTAAGTTGTCAGCACACAAAGTCATGCTGTTCATTTATTAAAATGATCTAACAGAAAGTGAGCAATCCCATATCGATTCAAACACCTGACGCACTGAAGAGGATAGATATAGGTCGGCAGTTAGTAACTGCACATCCAGCACCTGATTTGTGCATGGGCAATGCTCATGCTACCTTCCGAGTGCTAGAAGAGGTACTAGACTTTAGGGAACTATTGAAGATGCTTGTGAGAACGAGGAACAAGTATGCTTCCATACGTCTTAACCCTTTCAGACACCACTTTATCCCATTGATTGAAAAGTTGCTTTCACCACATCTCTTGCATACTCAGAATCGTAGAAAGTGTACAGCTGCAGCAAATATTAATTTTCAATTGTTTAGCAAGTTTTGTCAAGTTTACAAAATTTCGACTCCATGCAAAAACTCACTAAAGGAACACAAAATATGAGAACATGTACTATTTCGTGTTTTGAAAAGCTTGAAAAGCACTTATCCAGCCACTTGACAATTATGCCTGGTGCACGACATTGTAGAAAACAATGAAAGAAGTGAACCCGCTACATACAACACCCAGCCACTCATTTTGTTAAAACATTTTGCACGTTATTCAAAATTGCAGCACAGTTCCAATAATAAGTGTTTCAAGATGTATGAAACACATTTTAAATACCATTACTTTCATCAGTGCTTTTGCTATTGATGCACGCTCTTGCTGTGCCCAATTGTGTAGACAGCGTCTCAAAGGGTTAAGCTCTGTGGAGGAAATACCATCAGCACCACAAGAAAGGGAAAGTTTGGCAAAGTTTAAGGCACTTCATATACTTCGAAACGAGGTTTTCATTGACTGTTAGCATACACTGTGCCAGACTGAGAAGGAAGGTTACTTGAAGCATATTTCACACTATATAGCAAACAGAAATGTTCTGCAAAGGCATCAGCAGTGTTCGAGACAACACCACTATTTTCATGAAGAAGACGTACATCTTTGGCACTCTTTTTACAAGGGAGAGCCCACAAAGCTCCAGAAATATTTTGAATTATGTGTCACGCTGGCTTCAACACAATCAACGTGGTCAAAGTGATGATTCTAATAATAATAATAATAATAATAATAATAATAATAATAATAATCTTAGTGGTAACTTGGCACACTAGACTAAAAAGAAGGCTGATGCCTGTATGTTAGAGCATCTGATAACCGGCCATCTAGAGCAGGAATTTGCAGGATGCAGAAGACACTTCCTTCCCCTCCACGTGCACACACACTTGCTCAATAACACAGCACGGCACACACGCACACATTCGACAGGTGCACAACACACAGGAGTGCTAATTCAGTCTGGTTCCAAGGAAGGAGAATCCAAATCGCCAGGGGGGTGGAGAGAAAGCTTTGTGTGCGAGATATAATCATGGAGTTGTGGTGTCGGGCCATAGAGGCGGGATGAGGGCTCGGGCTGTGCTGACCACTTGTTCAGACGAACTGAAGAAAGATTAGTGCTGTCCAGAGAGTCGTCAAACACCCTGCAGTATAGATTAGTGCAATGTTGCGTTGGTATTGCAGGGTGTGCTACTTGAGGGGTTTCAGGCAATCCTCGAAGGCTGGCATGAGCTTGCGACAACCAAAAAGACGGGAGTAAAGGGTGCGTATTGTCCGGCGCTGAACAAGCTTAAGTTTGTTAGCGTCGCGAGTTTGGTACGGGAACTATACTGATGAGCAGTACTCAAGTCGTGACAGAATGATAGAAGTGTAGAGTGCTCGGAAAACCTTAGGTCATCAGGGAAGGGAGACACGGGACACAAACCCAAGAAAGGGCCGGTGCTTACATACAGTGCTGGTGACATATGCGGAAAAGTTGAGAGAACAGCTAAATGCTACACCCAGAATGGGAAGGGCCCGAACAGTCTTTATAGAAGTGCCTCCAAGGAAGAAGGTTGGACGTGCAGCAGTTTCGTTGTGGCTGATACGCATGGCAGCACTTTTTACGGTGCTACTACAAAGTTTGATCCCAGTCGTTCACCTTTACGGAATCTATTCATTGTAAGCACATATGCTGTGCATCGGCATATTGTTGTTGTGGAAGCGTTAACTTGTTAATCAAACACATTCTGCGCAGATGCATTAGTAACTCGGTTTTGAGTAGATCTTTGTCCTGACTACAATTTATAGTATCGCAGCAAGAAAAATTTTAGTAGAAGCTGAAGGGATTCCAGCAGTTTAAGCATGCTGACTGCACAAAACACTGATGACACCTTTTCACCTTCCCCACAATGCACTCACACCATCTACTCTTTCCATAAGCAAAAAGTGGGATAAAAAATCAATTACAGTTTCATTGACTCAGTACTTGCTGCTTCTGAAGCGGGCATCGAAGCAATCGTGGTATACGCTGCTACACGCATAGGTCTTGCATGAAGCAGGTCCTGCTATGCACTGCACACAGGGCACACGTTGCAAACAGATAATTTCTTTTTGCAGTGCTCAACTATATCGACACACTGACTCAAACATAACTGCGTTGTCACGTATGCTTCAGTGCGTCAGTGTTCTTGATTGCTACACGAGCGATTTATGCCCAACTAGCCCAAAAGACGGACGCATAGAAAGAAGTAAGTGAATGAGTACAGTGAACTTGTTCTGAACTGGATTCACATGCCGAATAGAAGAGCGCAGTGTCAGCTGAAACAGGCGGCACGGCTGATTGTGTAAGTACTTCTAATAGTTCGGCTACTAGTGTATTTCGCTTTCGGAAGTTATCTTTACCACTGGAAACAGCGCAGAGCTTGCCCGTTAAACTTGAGTCAACCGACACCACACGAAACACGCCGCGGTTGACCAACCCAACTTCCACACGGTTCATTCACCACATCACAGGTCACACGAAGTCAAGAGTGCCATATTTTAAATCACTGCAGCACCAAACGGACCTGAAAATTCATTTCCTTCGACAGAGTTTCTCAGGTGAGTTCGTTCACTCGCCAGTTACGAACTCGATGGACGCGCTAGGCCTACGCGTAACGTAAACAACATCGGCGATAGGCGAGTGTTGATTATCCAGACTTCGGAGCTCGTAAACGTGTTTCCATTCGTTTTGAGCACAACAAAATGCACATACAACAAGCACAGACGTTGCGGCAATCGTCATTCGGTTGGCTGTTTTAGCAGACAATCGTACCGAGCCCGGGGGAACCCATTGGGCAGGTTGGATTAGTCGGCGTCGTTCGAAGTCGCTTCGGATCCACGTCGCACTGCCACAACCCACGGTCGTCGGTCGGTCGGTCGTGTCGTTGTCGGCCTACTATTACAACACTGTCTTTCAGGAACACTGTCGCGCGCGTCGTGCGTCCAAAAAACTCGGACGATCGTTGGTGCCGGCGCACTTCGCATCGTCGGCCATTACAGGCCTAGCAGCCGGAGGCTCCGCAGCCTCCGATTGGTTGACGCCTGCGACTCGTCGCAGCCTCTCATTGGTGCACGCCGGCGCAGCTTCGCCGCGCGTCGGCAAACTTCTAGCATCGGCAGTACACGTAATCGCTGCGCGACGTTCCGCTTCACCGAGTTCTCGACCGACGCTTTGACGCATTTGGCTCTTCGGCGCGCGCCGAAGCTTTCCGGCGCGTGCCAGTGGTTGGGGCATTAGTGTTTCGTCTTTCGTGCTCCATTTGGGAGTCATGCTAGTCTGTTGAAGTGCATCTCCTGTCGTAATGTAAATATTGTAATTAAATTCCGTACTCCTAGTTCTCGATCAGAGCAAGTTCCTGCTAGACTGTTGAAGTGCATCTCCTGTCGTAATGTAAATATTGTAATTAAATTCCGTACTCCTAGTTCTCGATCAGAGCAAGTTCCTCCCTACAACCATGTCCCAAGCGTGGGTGAGTTGGACGAAGGCATGGGGCAGCAACCACATATTTCACGCCCGACTACAACCCGTAAAACTGGTTCAGTCGACGCAAAGAGAGAGTTGATTTAAATGAAAATCACTCAGACTGTGCGGGTAGGAGAGCGATCCGGGCCGACGAGATGTATACCGGCCAGTTTGAGGCACTAGAAGATGGCATGATAGGGAGTTCGTGGAAAAAGCTCCGTAGAAAGAAGCGCGGTAAAGATCGGAATGCAGTGAATAATGTAGCGCAGTCAAAGACGGCGACAGACGCAAAAAGCAAAGGCACGAGTAAAAGAAAGGTGCGGTCGTCGTCGACGACGTTGGCGCATCAAGCACGTTCGAGCCACCGGTCAAAAAAATACCGAGAAGCATGTTCTGCGCGAACGCGGACAAAGGGCACGGGGCAATTATGTTCCTCGTCGTTCCGTCGTTCTTTTCAGAGTGCAGCACGTAGTGCGACGGAGCGCAAGCTTGCAAAACGAGATGAGGTGGTAGGAAGTCGTGACGCGGTCACTCCAGTTCATGATGAAAGCCTGGTGCCAGGGCGCAAATTGGCAAGAGACTGTAACGTCTTGAAGGAGCTGATAGGGTGTCGGTCCTTTTGTTGTTCCTGGGTAGCAAGAATAGATATCGAACCACGACCTCCTCGAGTAGGGCTCAAAAGTACGAGTCCGTCGTAAACGTTTGGTATGAGCTCTATTTATGTTTTTGTTTGAGAAGCTCCGAGATTTGAAAGATGCGTATTATGTAAACCTTTAGTTTCGCGACGTGTTAATTAATGAGTAGATTGTTTTTCTTTTCTTGTGAGTAAACTGAAGCGTCAAGGCTATCGGTGAGAGGCCTGTGGTAACGCGCGTGGGTATTAGTTAACCTTTTTTATTTTTGAAGGGTTTTCGAAGTTTCTAAAGTTAAACGCGTAGGTTTTCAGTAAGTGCATAATTTGCACTGAGAATCGTTCTTAGTTATATTAGCGCGTGTCCTGTGCGGACGGAAGGAAGCGGAATGTTTATGACTGGGTCGCTCGTATGTGTTGAGCGGGGCCGCGTTCTGACTTTTCTATTAAGCATGCGTGGAACTAGTTATTAGAAGACACATTTTTTCAGGGTTTTGCGGAGTGCGTAAGTTACGCAAGTTTAGTTCGTTTAAGGTACGTGTTCTGTATGGACTAGAGGAAGAAACGAGAGTAAGCGTAATGAAGCGTTTGCGTACGACGCAAGTACGCGTTCTGAATAGGTACCACAAAGCTAGCGCGATTGTGATTACGTACCTGTGGAATTGACGAGACTGTTCAGCGGCACCAGTACGTACGATAAGTACGGCACTGCGATAGGGTAAGAATAGGCTGTTCGTGAAGTTAGGCTGCTTAAGTTATGTTCGGGTATTGGTGGTGGAGAGCCTTCGGTTTAGTTCTGCGTAAACCTTTGCTCTTGTGCACTACGGTGGTCAGGTTTGGTTAAACTTGGGGGGAACGTGAACGTTCGCTTTGGCGGCACAAAATTGTGGGGTTCCCAGTTGAGCGGCTTACATAGAAACTTTGATAGGAAGCCTGGTGGGTTAACAGCTGATTCCGGGCGTCTGCACGCTGAGTGGTATTGTGTTGCCGGGACCGACTCTTCTGTACCGGTTGTTGTTAGATGATTTAAGGCATTCCAAGTGCGCAGGGGTTGCAGATAGCAAAGCCATATTCTTGCTCGCCAGCCATTCTCTTCCTGCCCAGCGGTTATCAGCACTGGCCAGTCGAGATTTTCCGGGCCATGGAGGAACTGTTACGATCGGCCTGCAGGGGTAGTGACCTTCAAACCCTTCCCGGCCCGCTGCGACGAGTCGCTTTGGAAAGCCAACAATGTGCCTTCTTCGGAGAACCGACGACTTCGCGGCCCGCTGCGACGAGTCGTTTTGGAGAGCCAACAATGCGCCTCCTGCGGACAGTCCACGGCGCCAGCAAGTCTAGCCCCGTTCGGCGGACCGAGTATTGTTAGTTGATTCGCTGTCGCCTTCACGGTCTACTTGGAACAAGAGAACTCCTGGAAAATGGTGTTTCGCGGTGCTTTCTCACCGGCCCCAGAAATCATCACAGTCGATTGACAGACGCGACGGCTAACTGGAATCAAGAGACACCAGCTCGGGTTAAGCGAGGCAACCCATGGCTATGAGGACCCTCTCAACTCGGTGTTTCAGTGAAACTAAAGTGCGGAAGTGAGAGTGTGGACCCTACCCCTCAAATGCGGGTCGACTACGCCTCCATCGACGACTTTGGACGGTCCACATGGACAGAGGTGGAACGGCAGTTTTCCCTCACCTAGGGATCTAGGGAGGACAGAGTGTTTTTAAGCAGCAGTTTTTGGTTGCTCGTTGTGCTTGTAGTGCTTCGTGCTTCGTCTTTCGTGCTCCACTTGGGAGTCATGCTAGACTGTTGAAATGTATCTCCTGTCGTAATGTAAATATTGTAATTAAATTCCGTACTCCTAGTTCTCGATGAGAGCAAGTTCCTCCTGTTGCGTTTCGCCTGCGACACGTGGTTTTGCCGGCGCGACTGCGGCGGGGCGGCAGACATTTTGGCCCGATCGTCGTCGCCGCAACACTCATCGCCAGGTGTTTCCAGGCGCGACTGTGGCGATGCGACCGCCTAGGGATCATCCTCGCATTCCAGTCATTGTGCCCGAAACAGGCGATGCCAAAGCAGGGATCTCATTCCAGTCATTGTGCCCGAAACAGGCGATGCCAAAGCAGGGATCTCATTCCAGTCATTGTGCCCGAAACAGGCGATGCCAAAGCAGGGACCATCCTCTCATTACAGTCATTGTGCCCGACCGGCAGCGCTACAACAGGGTGCTACGAGATCGTGCTCGACAGGGTGCTACGAGATCGTGCTCGACATGGTGCTACGGCAGCGCTACGACAGTGTGCGTCACCATTAGCCCATTGTACATTCACGTGCTCGTCTTTTGAGGGGTTCCTTCTTGCCCTCAACTGCGAGAGTATAAAAACAGCTGCCCCCGGACGCAAAAAGGAGGGCTCCGATTTCTTCTGTTGAGTGAAGTGCTCTCCCGTCTCTCTACTTCGGTCAAACCTGACCGCCAACTCTTTGCGATGTTAAAATAAACAAGTTGTTTCGTTGTTACCAGTCGACTCATGCTTTGCCGGGACCTTCGGATGCTTCCAGTTGTACCCCAGGCCGCCAGGCCAACGCTACCCTTGGGGCTTGCGACCCAGGTACAACCACGGGCGTCAGCGCCGAGTTCCCAACAGATCGTACCAGCGGTCCGATCCCAAACATCTGGTTGGCAGCGGTGAGATCGCCTCCGACTTCAAACAAATGTCTGCCAGCGGTGAGATCGCGACAACGGAGGCCAGCAGCGAAGAGATGCAGTTGACTGTATGCTGAGCAGCTCAACGACGATCCGGGAGCAGTGCAACGAGCCCTGTGTGACGACTGGTTGCCTGCAGCGGAACGACTGCGCGGAATTCCTGCCTGCTAGGTTTGGTGAGTGCGGGACTTTCTTCTTCTGAGCTTTGCCAGGCTTTTGTTAGTGTTAGAAACAGAGCTGGTAATTGTGGTTGTCGTTGCTGCCGGGTTAGAGTGCGGCAAGACAATATTAAGCAGTAGAGAAAGCAGCATTCAGAGCAGCCATGGATTTGAAGTCGTTGCGCAAACCGAAATTGTTGGAGCTTGCAAGAGAGTTGGGTCTGGATGTCTCAGACAAACTCAGAAAACCAGAACTGCTAAAGGCTATTCTTGAGTTAGAGGCTGAGGATGACGAGCTGTCGGAATGCCTTGAGACTATTGAAGAGAGGGAGACTGCAAAAGAAAAAGAAGAACGTGAACGTAAAGAACAGAAAGAGCGAGAGCAACAAGAGCGTGACCGTCAACACGCTTTGGAAATGAAGCGTCTTGAGGTAGAGATGGAACGCGCTCGTAATGGAAGTCAGGCACACGGTGCAGGAGAACGCGTATTGTTCAAAATGACTGACCTGATGCGGCCGTTTAAGCTTGGAGAGGACATTGGTTTGTTCCTGGTTAACTTTGAGCGAACGTGCGAGAAGCAGGGGTTCTCTCGGGAAACGTGGCCACAGCGCTTGCTCACTTTGTTACCCGGCGAGGCGGCCGACGTAGTCGCTCGCTTGGATAGAGAGGAAGCAGAGGATTTCGACAAAGTAAAATCGAGTCTGCTAAAAAAGTACCGGCTGTCTGCGGAGGCGTTCCGTCGGAAGTTTCGGGAAAATGAGAAAGGCAGAAGTGAGTCATATACAGAGTTTGCGTATAGGCTGATGTCGAACATGCAGGAGTGGCTCAAAGAAGAGAAAGCGTTTGGTGACCACGATAAAGTTCTGCAGTGTTTCGGGCTAGAACAGTTTTATAGTCGGTTACCGGAGAACGTGCGATACTGGGTCTTGGATAGGCCGGACGTTTGTACGGTGGCTAAAGCCGCTGAGCTAGCCGAGGAGTTTGTGACGCGTCGAGCTCGCGGAGCTAAGGACGGTCAAAAGGGTGAATTTGGCTCGAAGTTTGAGAGGCCGAAGTTCACACCCATGAGAGCAAAGGGGGACACGCGTAGTGCGGATGCGAGTGAAAGCAGTCCGACCAGACGTAAAGAGACGGCGGCAGCCAAACGCAGAAAGCGGTTCGAGATGAGGCGAGCGGGCGTTTGTTATACGTGCCAGAAGCCGGGTCACTTTTCGGCGCAGTGTCCGGAAACAACACCAAAAGTTGTGTTTTTTTCAATAGGCAGCACTGACGAGAACATGAAGCTTCTCGAGCCTTACATGCGAGACCTCCTCGTGAACGGGAAAGAGTGCCGAGTGCTTCGCGATTCCGCAGCTACGATGGATGTAGTTCACCCATCTTACGTAGAACCCCATATGTTCACGGGCGAGTGCGCGTGGATCAAGCAAGCCGTGGAAGCTCATAGCGTGTGTCTGCCAGTAGCAAAGGTGCTTATTGAAGGACCTTTCGGAGCGCTTGAGACAGAGGCGGCAGTGTCATCTATGCTGCCACCCCAGTACCCGTACCTATTTTCAAACAGGTCCGATCACCTCCTGCGCGAGAAGGGGCTTTTGTTTGGTGAAGCTAGTGTTCAGGCCTTAACCAGATCGAAGGTTCGGGAGCTCGCTGCAAAGGCGGTAGTTGCGGGGCCGACGTTATCAAACAACGAAAAAGGGTCAGAGGCGCAGCAAGCTGATATTCAGAGCACGCCCGAACTGAATAAAATTGAGTCTGTAGCGTTGAAGGCGCCAGATACTGGAGAGGAAAATCCCGATTCGGGAAAGTTAGAAGAGCTATCTACTGATTTGCTCATCGCGCCTACGTCAGACGGACTTGATAGGTTGCTAAAAGTCAGCCGGTCGGCTTTGATA
Organism: Dermacentor variabilis; assembly: GCF_050947875.1. Taxonomy (NCBI): domain Eukaryota; kingdom Metazoa; phylum Arthropoda; class Arachnida; order Ixodida; family Ixodidae; genus Dermacentor; species Dermacentor variabilis. The sequence goes on along the minus strand of NC_134569.1, from coordinate 16,875,301 downwards.
GCCGAGCAAAAAAAAGATGGCAGCCTGGAAAACGTGCGCTGCAATGTCAAAGAAGGTATCGCCAGGAAAACTGCGCGTTTTGTGGAAAGAGGTGGAGTCCTGTACCGGAAGTATCTAGACCGCCGAGGAGTGGAATTCGATCAGCTGATCGTGCCTCAATGCTATCGTCAGGATCTGTTGCGCTTGACGCACGGGGGTTCATGGTCCGGACACCTAGGAGTTAAGAAAACTAAGGACCGTCTCTTGCAAGAGTACTATTGGCCAGGGTGTTTTCGGGACGCAGACCATTTCGTGAGGACATGTGACACTTGTCAGCGGGTGGGCAAACCAGGGGACAAATCGAGGGCGCCGTTGAAATTGGTACCTATCATTACGGAGCCTTTTAGACGGCTCGTTATTGATACTGTGGGACCTCTGCCGGTAACAGCCACGGGGTACAGACACATTTTGACTGTGATCTGCCCAGCGACAAAGTTCCCTGAAGCAGTGCCGCTTAAAGAACTCAGCTCAGTTGAGATAGTTAATGCACTACTGTCCATATTTGCGCGAGTTGGTTTTCCTGCAGAAATTCAATCAGATCAGGGCACAGTGTTTACTAGCGCTTTGACGACAACTTTTCTCGAAAGGTGTGGGGTAAAGCTGCTACACAGCTCAGTGTACCACCCACAGTCGAATTCCGTTGAGAAGCTCCACTCCGTCATGAAGCGCGTGTTGAGAGCGTTGTGTTTTGAACATCGAACTGACTGGGAGCTGTGTTTGCCTGGGGTGATGTTTGCGTTAAGAACCGCGCCGCATGCGGCTACGGGGTTTTCGCCAGCTGAACTGGTGTACGGTCGCTCGCTTCGATCTCCGCTTCGCATGCTTCGAGAATCGTGGGAAGGTAGGGGCGACGACCCAGTCGTGGTGGAGTACGTGCTTAAGCTCCTCGAACGCTTAAGAAGGGCACAGGAGTTGTCAGGTGAAGCAATGACAAAGGCCCAGCAGAGGGCCAAGGTTTATTATGATCGGACAGCCAGGGCCCGTCGTTTTGAGGTTGGCGATGAGGTCATGATATTGCGCACATCGCTAAACAACAAACTAGACGTGCAGTGGGAGGGCCCAGCACGAATTGTTCAGAAACTGTCGGACGTTAACTACGTGGTAAGTCTGCCAGGAAAGCGGAAAGCACAGCAAGTTTACCACTGTAATCTGCTCAAACCTTATAGACAAAGGGAAGCAGTGGTGTGCATGATGATAAACGTTCCTGAAGAGCTTCCGGTCGAGCTTCCAGGATTAGGCTCAGTGACGAACAGGGAAGACACCGGTCAAGTCATTAGTGACCTTATCAGTAAAGCACCGCTGTCGCCCGAGCAGAAAACCGAACTACACCAGCTATTACAAGAGTTTCAAGGTCTGTTCTCTGAGAGGCCTGGTAGGACTTCTGTACTTACTCATGATATAGAACTTACCTCCCCAGAGCCAGTACGATCCAAGGCGTATCGGGTGTCACCCCGCCAGAGCGATATTATGAAGGCTGAGGTAAAGAAAATGCTACAGCTCGGTGTTATTGAGGCAGGTGAGAGTGATTATACCTCCCCTTTGATTTTAGTTGAGGTACCGGGCAAGGAACCTCGTCCTTGCGTCGACTACCGCAGGCTTAATTCCATCACTAAGGATCAAATTTATCCGATCCCTAACATCGAGGAGCGCCTTGAGAAAGTTAGTAGCGCTCAGTTTATTTCCACCCTAGATCTTGTCAGGGGTTATTGGCAGGTTCCACTTACGGAAGAGGCTAGTAGGTATGCGGCGTTCATTTCACCAATGGGAACATTCCGTCCTAAAGTGTTGAGTTTTGGTTTGAAGAACGCGCCATACTGTTTTTCAAGCCTCATGGATAAAGTGTTGCGGGGACAGCAAGAATTCGCTTTACCGTATCTAGACGACGTAGCGATATTCTCCGCATCCTGGTCTGAGCATATGACACACTTGCGGGCAGTGCTAACCCGCCTGCGCGAAGCAGGCTTGACAGTAAAGGCTCCTAAGTGCCAGTTAGCACAGGCCGAGGTTGTCTACCTCGGTCACGTGATTGGTCAGGGTCGTCGCCGCCCCTCTGAAATAAAAGTGGCCGCTGTGCGAGACTTTCCGCAACCGCGCACAAAGACCGATATTCGGTCGTTCTTAGGTGTCGCCGGCTACTATCAGAGGTACATCCCTAGGTACTCTGATATCGCGGCTCCCCTGACGGATGCTCTAAGAAAGACAGAGCCTCAAACAGTCGTCTGGGACGAGACAAAGGAAAGAGCTTTTAGCGCCCTAAAGAGTGCCCTAACAAGCCAGCCTGTGCTACGATCGCCAGACTATACAAAAGGGTTCATTGTTCAGTGCGATGCTAGTGAGCGAGGCATGGGCGTTGTACTGTGCCAACGGGAAAATGGAGAAGTAGAACACCCCGTCCTGTATGCTAGTCGTAAGCTGACCAGTCGTGAGCAGGCGTATAGCGCCACCGAGAAAGAGTGTGCGTGTCTCGTGTGGGCCGTTCAGAAATTGTCATGCTATCTAGCCGGCTCGAGGTTTATCATTGAGACGGATCACTGCCCTCTCCAATGGCTGCAGACCATCTCTCCCAAAAATGGCCGCCTCCTGCGCTGGAGCCTCGCTTTACAACAATATTCCTTTGAGGTGCGTTACAAAAAGGGGAGTCTCAACGGTAACGCCGATGGCTTAAGTCGAAGCCCCTAACGTAGGAATCAGCCTCAAAATTGTTTGTTACTGATGTTTTTCTTCCTGAGGCAGGATTTTTTTTAACATATTGCTTTTGTTTAGTGTTTCAAAGTGATGATATGCTTTCTAGTGCAATTTTTCAATTTGTGGACGCGTTCTGAGTGATGCTAGACTACTGTAAGGAACTAGGCAGTGGTATAAAAAGGGGAAAGAGCCTGGCAGGGCTTAGTGAGGGTTGTGCCGTGCTTGCTGACTGAGCGGTTGAGTTTCAGCGTAGTTCTAACGCTTGCCGGGAACGAGAACAAAAATGTGAACTCTCCCGAAGTCACTTTGCAGTGTCCCGTGCGAACCTGAACAAGAGAACGAGGCCTTCTCTGTGCGCTGCGCTCAAGGAACGTCGAGGGACGCCCGACTTCGGTTATGAGCATCATCGAGCGACATCCCTCCGGACAGCGGATGCAGTCCCCTGTCCATCGGGATCTCCTTCCCCCGGCGGGGCGGTCTGTTGCGTTTCGCCTGCGACACGTGGTTTTGCCGGCGCGACTGCGGCGGGGCGGCAGACATTTTGGCCCGATCGTCGTCGCCGCAACACTCATCGCCAGGTGTTTCCAGGCGCGACTGTGGCGATGCGACCGCCTAGGGATCATCCTCGCATTCCAGTCATTGTGCCCGAAACAGGCGATGCCAAAGCAGGGATCTCATTCCAGTCATTGTGCCCGAAACAGGCGATGCCAAAGCAGGGATCTCATTCCAGTCATTGTGCCCGAAACAGGCGATGCCAAAGCAGGGACCATCCTCTCATTACAGTCATTGTGCCCGACCGGCAGCGCTACAACAGGGTGCTACGAGATCGTGCTCGACAGGGTGCTACGAGATCGTGCTCGACATGGTGCTACGGCAGCGCTACGACAGTGTGCGTCACCATTAGCCCATTGTACATTCACGTGCTCGTCTTTTGAGGGGTTCCTTCTTGCCCTCAACTGCGAGAGTATAAAAACAGCTGCCCCCGGACGCAAAAAGGAGGGCTCCGATTTCTTCTGTTGAGTGAAGTGCTCTCCCGTCTCTCTACTTCGGTCAAACCTGACCGCCAACTCTTTGCGATGTTAAAATAAACAAGTTGTTTCGTTGTTACCAGTCGACTCATGCTTTGCCGGGACCTTCGGATGCTTCCAGTTGTACCCCAGGCCGCCAGGCCAACGCTACCCTTGGGGCTTGCGACCCAGGTACAACCACGGGCGTCAGCGCCGAGTTCCCAACAGATCGTACCAGCGGTCCGATCCAAAACACTCCCTACAACCGCGTTCCAAGCGTAGAAGAGTTGGACGACGGCATGGGCCAGCTACTACATATTTCATGCCCTACTATAACCCGTACAACTGGTTGCCAGCGTTGAGATTTCCTCCAACTCCTACAGCATCTATGACTACAAAATTAGAGGTTCGCAAATCAGGGAAAATCTGGGGTGGAAGTTGCTGCCCACATCTGCTCTGGGAGTGTGGGTCGCTAGGCCCTGGCATTTCCCGGAATCGGTTTTTAGGAATGATAAGATCTCCAGATCATATCCCTCAAGTCCTGGCTGTCTAGTACGCCCGTGATAGGGATAGGAGGCTTCACCTCCCGGTCCCAACATGGGACTAGCCAAGCAGGTGGCAACACCTTGTACAGGACAGGAATAAAGTTCTTTCCTCCTCCTCCTCCTCCTCCGCAGAAAAATATTCAGTGTTTCTACACAACCTAAACAGCGGTAGCACAGGAATCAACAAGAAAATATATTTAAGACAACCTAATTATCAGCCTAAGAGAAGCAACAATTCCAAGAAAGTAAGACCCTATCAAAGTAATATAAAAGTATTTAAATTTTCATTGTTCCCTCGAAGAATTTCAGAATGGGATTCGCTCTCTGATGAGATAGTGTCTGCACCTAATTTTTCATTTGCCATAGAGGACTTCACATGAACCTGTTTTAGATAATACTTCGAGAGCGCTGTTTTATGCATTATGTAAAAAAATTATGCTTGGTATTGGATGTGTAGTCTCCCTCTTTAATCACGTTGATTGTATTTTAGCACCATAACTTATTTGATGCATGTATTCGCGACGTTCTATTTTTGACCTTTATGTTTGTAATTAAGCCCCATACGATAATGCCCAACCGGGAACCACCTCGACAATGGTCAATTTTCAGTGACTCAAAGGCAGCCCTACAATCTGTGCTATCAGCTCTGCGTCGTGGGCCATTCGAACAGTTCGTGCTCGATATTAGATGCCTACTCCATACATCACATTAGAAAGGACATCACGTGACGTTTCAGTGGCTGCCAAGTCACTGCGGCGTCATAGGAAATGAAGACGCCGATAAAGCCGCTCGGACAGCTCTTGAAGACACACAGGAAGAGGCCATACCACTTTCACGGTCCGACGCAGCCAGCAGACATCGAGTGCTTGCACGGGAGATCACGCTCTCTGTATGGTGCACACCAAGCAGCCAGACCAACTGGAGCAATCGTCAACACGACCTGCCCTCCTTGATGCATCTCTGTACGCCAACTGGACTCCGCTGAAGTGAGGCCACCCTGCTTTATCGCTTATGGCTAGGGGTGGCCTTCACGCAATCTTACTCGTTTCACATTGGGATGGCCGACAACGCTCTCTGCAATGCCTGTCTTTGCGAGGAGACGCTGGAACACATTCTGTGCGACTGTCCTGAATACAATGTTCAGCACCTTGACACTAGGCCATTGTCCCTCGACACGATTTTCACATGCCGCCGACAGAAGACATCGCAGGTGAAGGCGACGAAGGGTCTACTTCGGTTTATGAAGGAGACGGGCTTGGACAAGCGGCTGTGACAGTGATGTCACGTACCGCGCAAGAGTGACAGACTGTAACCAGCGATGTGTGTGCCGTGTTATGTGCTCTCTATCTCTTCTCCCCGTCTTTCATCCCCCCCCATCCCGCTCCCATGTGTAGGGTAGCAAACCGGTTAAGCTAAACTGGTTAACCTCCCTGCCTTCCTTCTCCACTTTTTCCTTCCTTCGGGCGCTGTAGGTATTTGTAATGAATTAATTAAAAATAGATAGATATCACTTCTCCGGTATTTCGTCGTGTTGCGGCTAGGGTGGCGTCCAGGCCATGGAATCCACCAAGCCCTTCGACTGCTACGTCAGGTTGTAAAAATGAAGGAAAAATGTTTCCATTAGCTTTGTTACACGGCTCCAGTTACGGAAGCGCACTTCATGCAGGAGCAAGTTAAACGCCTCAGTTCACATCAGTACCCTCTGTCCCGCTATCGAGAAATATCCGCTTTTAATACCGCCGTCTACCCTAGGCGAGTCGACTGGGGAATCTGAAGACTGTCCAGCATCAAATCATAACCGTTGACTCCGTTGCGATACCACGCCCATGCTCGCAATAACCCGCAGTAACTCCGCTTCCGAAGGGACTGGTTTGGAATCCGCGGCAAGAATGCAAGCTGCGACACCCAGTCCGTCGTCGTTGTCGCGCTCCTTTTCATCCTTTGCTCAGGCTTATTGGTAATGGTGGGGTGAGCACCTTTCGTGGGACCCTTCAACAGCCGGCGTCCACGCTGCGTTGGCGTCTCGATAGGAGGTGGTGGTGGTTTGACACGTGGCAGACGTCCAATTAACGCCTTTGTGGTGTTGAGACGTGGCAGTCGTCTATGCATCAGCGTCATACAGTCGTCGTGGTGCCGTTATGCTCCTGGGCGACCATGGCAAGCGAGTGCCAAGGCAAAGTGGGACGGTATTGGAGTATGTGGCATATAGCTGGGGCGACAAGACGCTCACAATTACCACTACACGCGTCATATAAACGTCAGTTCAGTAATGCGATCTGTCGTTAGATTGCTCGAACGCTATTCGCATTACCGTCCAGAGTCATCGTGAGATGAGTTCTGCCGTAAATTTTCCTATCTCCTATTTCTATCTCTATCTGCATTTTTCGTATTTCCTCTCCCTCTATGTCTTCGGCACACGGACTCGACCTGTACGCGCGTCCTCTTAATCGCAGCCGAATTCACCAGCAAAACGTGAAAGAGAACATAAACCCACAAATTTCTTCCTTCCCTCCCCTTAGCTCGCACGTATGTCCAAAGTTGTTAGTGCAGTTTTCCCGTTTGCACTGGTGCTATTCAGCCGCCCCCGTGCATGGTTCAACGAATGTGGCGTTCTGCTGCTGACCATCAGGTCGCCGGTTTGAATCCCGGTCGCGACAGCCACATCACGGATACAAAAGCACTCGCGTGCCGAACGTTGAGGGCACGTCAAAGAACCCTATGGGGACGAAATAAGTCCGCAGACTTCCCCCTTCGGCGTCTCACATAGCCTCTCGTATGCCACTGCGCCCACCCAACAGCTTCTTCGGCGCTCCCTCGTTCAGACACGCGTGGTTATCGTGTACATTCTCTACATGTGTGCATAATGGCAGTAGTGGCTCGTCTTTGTTGTGTAACACATCTCATTCTTTCTGATCCTGATTAGTGGTCACCCGACAGCTCCTCTTGTCACAGGCCGCGATGTCCCTCTCACCCAGCCCTGCCTCGGTCCTCAAGGTCGCCAAACAGATGCGGGAGTGGACAAAAGGAAAGTCACAGAGCGAGGGCACATTCCGGCGGCTCGTGCGAGGCCAGACCGGACGACGGCCCTCCCTGAGACACGCGACCTCGCCACTGGCTCATCGCGGAACGATTGCGCACGCGTACTGATGTCAGATTCGTATCTCGGACGAGGAACTGACGCTCGGCAGTGGCCTCGGATCATCGCACGCACCACGGTGGCTGTTCAGCGCGAGCTGCTTCGGTCGGTCGGCCAAGGCCGTGGTTTATAGCGCCGGCATGCCATTTCACCGCTCTGCAAGTGAGCAGGTATTTGCAGGATGACCGCAGTTTTCGATGGTAAGGCGTTGGAAGATTTCAACGGAAAGCCCAATGGAGCAGGACTCGAGCTTGCCGACATACCCCGGACGAAAAGTGTATCGATCGTGCAATCTGCCGTTGCATACCTGCCGGGATGAACTTTGCCGCTAACGAAGAAACACGAAAGTAAAACACGACACGGGATAACACGATACGAAGCGACACGTACGTTTCGGTGGGGTAAATACATGTTGGCTATACATGGGCTACATTGTTACGTTTCGGTAGGGTAAATTTATGTTGGCTATATATGGCTACAAATACATTGGCTACAACCGAGAAATGCACGCATAAGGTGGTATATCGGCTCACTGAGGTCGTGGTGGGCTTAGGTCAAATGGTGAGGCGTAAAGGCTCGTGGGACGCGCCGTCCGCGCCTCCGGTTCAGCAGATGGCGGCTCCAGGCGCACGATTCGCGAGGCCGGTCGCGCTGGCGCCCTGTGCGCCCGCAAGGTGTCGCGCACGCTGCCAATTTCTAGAGCCCGTGGTGGTCGCGTCGATTACTCACCTCGAAATCTGAGCACAGGCAGTCATTTAAAAACATCTATTAGGAATGCGTGCTGTCGCAGTCTTGAATGGCGAGTCGCACTTGTTCTCACGTCAGTTATGTCCGGGTCTGGGACGTGAGTGATCTCGTAACGTTTCAATCGCCAATATCAGATTTGTGCTAGAGCCCGCCGTTACACGAACGTGTTCACCTGTCGCAGCCAGTGATAAATCGCGCTACGCAAGTGCGCACAGCTGCTGAGGACCTTCACTTTCCCGGAGAAAAGAATACCATCCACACGTTTGGCTTTTCGAACTTTTCGAGCCATAACGTGCAGCGCGACTCGGCGCTCGAGGCATTTCGCGCGTATTCGCGGGCTTCTTTCACTCTCGGAAAAGCATTTCTTTTTTATGTAGCCCGTAGTGGAGCAACAGAAAGCTGTATCGGGAGTTTTTCATGTTGCTCTACAATTCTCTCATTGACACTCTTCATCTAATTATCACATTTGAGAAAGTGATTAATTAATTAAGACTAATTGTCTAATTAGGCGGTATGCAAAAAATATAATTTGAGTATCTCCAAGCGACGGAAAACAGCATTACCTTGGTTCTGTCCAGCTACGTGGCATTTGCATATATTTAATGTTTGGCTATAGTTACGTGGGAGACACTGTATAATCAGACAATTTTGTCTGAATGTGTATTGACACAAATGCTATCCGCTGACTTTGGCGCGGCGCCGCTTCGAATGACGCGGCGTGGCCCCGGCTAAGCGCGAGACAGGACCCCGGCTGCAGAGCACGCCTCACACGGGACGCGTCTTTACGGTGGCAACACAGTTGTGTCGCTACATTGCTTCAGTGCTAATCCCATTAGTGTTTACGTTTATCATGAGACCAGTTCAGACGTAATTTTAGTATGCCCTACTGCAATGTAATAATAATAATAATAATAATAATAATAATAATAATAATAATAATAATAATAATAATAATAATAATAATAATAATAATAATAATAAATCAAAGGCGTTTGTTAAAGTGCCCAGGAACAACCTCGGGGGTTTTGGTGCTGGCGCACTCGGCAGAACAATGCAGAGGAAGAACAGTGCAAGCTCACACACACATACGCACGTGCACACACATAAAAACCTAATAATTTCCCGAATACATATTTTAACAGAGCACGAAATGTGTACACGAAGAGAAAACAAGGCTAAAGTGGAGAAACAGAGAAAGGCTTCCTGAATGACGGGACACACAACAAATATGGGAATTTTTGTTCAGTTATTGAAATTCCTCTGCAACTCCTTTCAGGAAAATATTAAAATTGGGCATGAAGCTCCCTCGAATGGGCGTTATATGTCGCCTGCACTCTTGACAGAGGGTCACAAGAATATGAAGGCTGAAAGGCTCGCTGTTTCCTTGTGCCTTTCTGCGGAATGTAAAAGCGCACATTAGAAAGCAAGTGCGAGCACCATATTTTTCCATGTATTAATTTATGAGAAAAAAGAACATGTGATTTGTTGCGTCTACAGGTGAGGGTAGGTAATGTGAGTGTCTGTGTTAACTCTATGGAGACGGAAGGCTTTTGACATTATCGATGTTTTAATATAGATTTGAACTTTTTTGCACAACAACAACAACAACGACGACGACGACGACGACGATGATGATGATGATAATGATGATGATGATGATGATAAAAATAAGCGCATCATATTGCGTTTGAAGTGCATTCTCTGATGATTTAGCCTTAATTTACAGAATTTGCACATATCGCTCAACGCGTCAGCCCACAACATACTCCTCCTCCGTTTGTCTTACTTTTCCTTTTATTGAAATGAAAATAAAAGAAAGAGACGTAGTGACTACTCCTTTGCTCATAGCAGAAACAACAATATGAAAAAATATGTAAGAAAATAAAAAAATAAAAAATAAATCACTTCATAGGCTGAGTTAGGCACAGCACAGTCCTATGCGCCTATGAGCATCACAGTGTAAAAGTCAAATGCAAATTGTACCACAATGACTTCGTAAACAGTCACAAACGCACACAAACGGCCATGATGTAGACTTCGATGAGCATATAAACAGATGAGGAATTACAGTGTTAAAATAATTCAAGCACAACAAAATATGTATAACACGTAATATACAATCACTAATAATTACAAATAATAGAAGAATGTTTTAGTGACATCGTGTGATCATTCAATGCAATACCTAGTATTTGTTGAGGATGCCTGTGTCTTCATAAAAATGTTCAATTGCGTTCAGTGCTTTTGTCTTACACGTTCGCTTCGCTAACTATAGATATAATATCGGGGTTGGGCGCGCAGTGTCGGCTGCTACTTGCATTTTAGTTATCAGCCCATTTTTTCCCTACACAACAAAGGGATCGTATTAAAAAAAAACGTTCTTAAGCCAAAACATTTTGCAAAAGCAGGTTCCAGTCAACCATAGTGTTGAACATATATATATACTACTATAACGAAGGCAGGCAGCCAACGGCAAACAACGTTTAGGACCGAGAAATCTTAGTGAATATAACACCCGCATATTGGGTGTTTGTAGCCAGCTCTTGCCATCTACGTCTCCTTTTTGCTGTTCACAACTGCGACAAATACTTCACGCGTGACCATGCAAGCACTGCCCTCTGTAAGTCATCCAGCGTTTGAAAGCACGAGCCGACAAAGAAGAAAACAGCCACCCTGACGGCCCTGACCCGCAGTTATGTCAGGAGAGCAAGACTCGAACGTGCACAAGGACGGGGTCCCGACCTATAATGAAGACAACACCGTCGACAGCGGAGTTGACAGTAGCACCAAGTCGAGCTCTAAGGCAGGTAAGCGCAGCTCGAAAAGCCGCTCGCGAAAAAAGAAATCGCGCAAAGGCGCCGACGCCACAGCGGCGAACCACGTCCAACGCGACGAATCCGACACCACCACCTCTAAAGGGTCGTCGAAGGCCGGCGATGCCGCAAGTTCGAAGTCAACGGATTCTTCAAAACTGGTCTCGCCTGGCGCCTCGGAGAAAGTGGCTACGACGGATGAAAAGCCTGCGGCGAGCAAGCCTGCTGGCCAGCTGGTGACCCTGGTCGACGATACGCGGCCCGATGACGAGCCACTTACTCCAGCGGACGCCGTGGGCGAGCGTCTGCCGGAGTATCCTGCGCGGAAGCCTGCCGTAAAGCCAGCCGCTGCGTCTCGGGAAGCGGAGACGGCCGCCCGTCCGAAGCAAGGCCCCAGCGACCAAGTTAGCCAAGCTTCTCGGGAAGGCGTCGTCGCGCAGTACGCTCCGCAGCACGAAGCTACAAGGGAACGAACGCTTCCATCGCCTTCGCGCGGCGAGCATCCCAAGAGCGCGACAGAGCTCAATGCCCTGGCTAAAGTCGATCTCCAACAGTCGCCGCAATTCGACAAAGTCGATCACTTGGTGAGTAAAGTGCAATTAAGGGTGGCTGAGCGTATTACTTGGACGTCTAGTTTTCAAGACTGGTCATTAAAAGGAGTGCGGGCGCGTTGACACATTGACACAGTCTACCATGTGCGCGTGCAACAGTGAAGGGCGCTATACAACGATTGGTGCTTTTAGAATCGCTAGAACAAGTTCTGTTTATCAGCAGACGTAGACTCGAGGCGTGCTGTAATAAGCAAGGTTCATTGTAGCGCCGCAATGTCGCGTCAGGAGCCGTCCATTTAAATTCATTTCCCAGTACTGTCGTTCCCATAGCAAAATAGGAAAACAACAGAACTGTATAAGACAAACGTGCACGCGTATATTACTACAAAACACACTGCAGGAAGTGTTCCCCTGCCAAGACGTCATGTTTCACGCTGACCACAGCGGCCACCTTCTCTGCGCAGATTGCCAGTCTCTCGGGCATGCACACTCCGCCGAGGACGCAGCCGCTGGACTGCAAGCCTTGCGTACTGTGCTTCGCCAGTTTCACCATACTGTTGTCCGTGGTGTTCATCGTGATCAGCCTGTACCGGACGGATAACGGAGAAACGGTCGTCTGCGAAACTGATGACTGCCGCCAACATGCGGCGTTGGTCACTGCCGAGATGGAGACGACACTGGACCCATGCAACGACTTCAGCGCCCGCGTGTGCAGTTCGTGGCAGCACCGACAGTCGCCGGCAGCTCGGGAGGTGACCGGCTTGCCCCCCTCTGTGCACGCTGACGCACTAGCGGAGTGGTTGACGAACTTTAAGGACGTGGTGGACGCCGGGATGCAAAGAGTGCCGGCAGGCGACCGAGCTCGAGCGATGTACGATGCCTGCGTGAACCCCACTAACGGCTCTGGACTAGCGCTGCTGCGTAAATTTATGGCAGAGCTGAACATACCTTGGCCGGACCCACCATCCACCAGCGCTAGTCCCTTGGGCGTTCTGGTAAATCTCGCATACAACTATCACACACCACTATGGTTCAGCATTCGAGTCGTCAGCACGGAGAGCGTTCGCGTCGTGGTCTTCGGTCCAGGGCAATACGTCATCCCGCTTTCGAGACGTCATGCGCACCTCCTTGCCGTTGGCGAGTACGAAAAGTACTGGCACGTCTACTACGAATCGTTCAGCAACGCTTTAGGCAAGAACTCGAAGCCAAGCGACGCTGCTAATGTTCGAGTTAGGCCATCAGCTCAGATGCAGAGCTTCGTCCTGACGGAGCTGTCCAATGCCACGGCGAAAGAAGGAAAGCAAAATGTATTTCGTTCTCGTTTTAAGATCCATCAGTTTGACGAGCTAACCAAGGAGGTACCTGCGTCCGAGTGGCTTTCCGAGCTCAACAGACACCTCGACCCATCGGAAAGCTTAACTCGTACAGACGAGGTATTCGCTAACGGCATCGACGTCGGTACTGCTGTAGGCACCATTTTCGATCACTATGCGAGGTACGAGATATTAGAGCAGATCGGTTGGCTTTTTGCAGACATCTATGGACCACTAGCCGACGACAAGCTTTTGTCAGAAAAGTACGACGGAAATAACGCGGCAAGAGCCCGGATCGCGCTTTGCGCCACTGAGGTGGAAAAAGCCTTCCAGCCGCTGGTAGCGGCGCTTTACGTGGTTGCTCGCTTCGGTACCGAAGCAAGAGCAGCAACCATGGAGAAACTACACGCAGTCGTCGACATGGCGCGTTTGGCGGTTGCCGACGCCGTCTGGATCGACAACTATACCAAAGCGCTGCTCCGGATCAAGATCCACAACGCAAGCCACAACCTCTGGCCACCACTAATCATGCTAAGCCAGAACGGCCTCTCACAAACCTATGCCGCGTTTCCAAGTAAATGGACTTCTTTCCTAGAGACATGGATGACAGTCTTAAAAATGAGTTCCGACCTCAGGCACCGAAAGTTTGGTTATAATTATTTGCCTAGTCTACTCGTTGGCTACCGGCTGCCACTGTTCGACTACGACTATGTCTCGAACAACGTGTTCACGTCGGTAGCAGCCCTGACAAGCCCTTTCTACTACACCAACGGAACCTTGTCCATGTTCTATGCCGGTATCGGCTTCTTCTTTGCCAAGGAGCTGGTCAGGGCCATTGACGACACGGGAGTGACGATCGACCTGACGGGAAAGGAAGTCGACGTGTCCGAGAAGACGAGCGACCTTTCAAGCAACGTGAGCGACCTGTGGCTGACCGCGACAGCTGTCGCGAGCTCACATAACAGATCGGCGTGCCTGAAGCCAAAATACCGTAGCGTATTTCCGGAGGTTCCGGCGCTACAGATCGCCTATGCTGCGTACAAGTCCGCCCTGACCTCCCTCGGCGACAGAGAGAGGAACCTGCGAGTCTCGCTCCAATACACTGAGGATCAGGTGAGGAACGCGCGTCCGCTTGAGCTCCCGTTTACGGAGCTGCATCTTCGGCATCTGGCGTTTGCGCGGGAAATGTGGCATTTCGACGTTGTTTCCCGCGCAAACAGGCACCGATCCAGTATCGGTGTATACCTTGTAGAGACCATGGACGTCGACTGGCACAACTTTCTATTAATGCAATTGATGTTTTGCAGCACAGTGCCAGCCTTTTAATACGGACTTGCCACTGGAAAAATTGACGCAGTGCACCGAGATACTCACTTCATAAGTTAGTCCTTAACATCTGTGGCGCTCGCAACATGTGTGGCATGTTTCAAGAATCATGACCATAAGAGAAGAGCGGGATGCTTTTGAGCGTATCGTAGTAGCGCTGTGATTAAAGAACCGGTTAATAACGATTATATCGTCAACTTTCGCGGTAGCGAGCTGGGAACTTTGCAGCCGTCACTATAGTTCTGGCTTAATACTGCGTCACATAGTAATTGTTTTTCTCTGCGCTCACCTTCGTGCTGTTTCTGCCACGGGGCAGATGTTTTTCCTGACGCTGTGCTACCTGATGTGCTCGCGGCCGGGCGACGATGGGCCGCCGCTGGGCGACTGCAACAAGGCCGTCAGCAGCTTCCCGGCCTTCAGTGCTGCCTTTGGCTGCGCCGAGGACGCGCCCATGAGTGCCTCCTCCAGGCGGTGCCTCTACTTCTAAACATCAACCACCCGCGCCACACGACTGCCTGCAGGAACTATTAGTGCCCGTGACTGTTAGCTCGCCCAACCGTGCCAAGCCGCACATGTAGAGACGTCCGCGCTACGGTCGAGCGCTTGAGCAGCGTGCTGCGAATCAGGATGGGGTCGCGAGCAGAGCACGTTCGGACTCGATTACCGGAGACGACGCGAACCACAAGATGAACCTGCGCAGTTAGTCATTTTTCTCTGTATATTGTGGTTTGCGCTGTTATATCCTCTAATGTAAGAGATAGGGTTGCGTCATTGCTCTTTTTTGAAAGCATACTTGTTAAGAGTGGCAGGATCAAGGAAGCAGGAGCAAAATGAAAAGTCTGCGTCTGTTCTAACAGCATATAACACTCGAACGCTGTGGGCAGAAATGTGGCTGCTACTTTATGTTTACGTAAAATTGATGCACATTCTTTAGTATCAGTTCGTTTGTTTAGATAAGCGCCCGTATAAGCTTTTGAGAGTTGTAATGGATATACATGCTTGAGGACGCGAAATCTTGTTTTGCGGCGTCGGGGCTAGTTTGCTTTAACTGGTTTCCTTTTAGTTCGATCTTTTCTCTCTCCTGTGTGATTATGATTTTGTTGCAATTTCGAAGTATGTGCTTGTCTTGCCAACGGAAGCGCTGCCATTGAACGATAATGGAAGTAGTCAAACTATGTTTCGAACTTTACATTGGTAGGGGCGTGTGTAGTGTAGTAGTTTGATGTATTGAGGACAGCCCCGAGGAGGGGCCAGTAAAGTTGACACAGAGGTGCACGGGGCATATTAATATTGACGGCGGCTGTAGTAATGAAAAACGACGTAGCACAGCGTTTTACGCTGCGAACCTACTCAGCCAACTTTTTCATTCCAGAGATTTATTGTCGAAGCGTATACTTGCGAGTTCCTGAACCGCGAATTCTGATTATTTACGTTTCAGTAAAATAGACAAGATGTAACGTAATATTTTCGTGGTTGTGTGGCAAATCTTGTTTTCGATTAATATATGCATGCTGACAAAGTATGCGTTCGTAAAGTATGCGTTCGGGAACCCCGAGACTCATGCGCATCTGTAACTCGCATCTCGCGAGCAAAATTTCTTCGATGCGATCCCGCACTAGGATCTAGCGGCACATGGTACACGTATGATCAGGTCTCGGGCCAACAGAATTTCGACTTCCGCTCCAGCGATTAACTATTGGCAAGCACCGATATTCAACGCGCACGGCGCCTCGGCCGCTCATGCATCAGACCTGGTAAGGTAGTAAAGTAGTCCGTATACTTGAAGTATTACTCAGTGTCATACGATAGATAAGGTACGGAGAACGGCGAAAACGTGAAAGCACGTGCCACATGCACTAGCGTCTTCTCGAGCATGCAAATAGTAATCGTTAAAATGTGTCCCTACTTCCTGCACACAAACTGCAACGTTCGCGCACAACCCTACGGCGTAGAAATAACTGCGTGTAAATAGGCATTCCTTGTCGCTTGATTGGTTCTAGCCGCGCAAGATTCAGTTCATGGGCATGCCGGCTTGCTGAGTAGATATGCGCCCGCTGACTCAGTGAAACAGTCACCCTGTTAAGAAAATGTGTTATGCACGAAACTATAGTGCTTGGGGCGACGTCGGGCTTTTGAAGTGACAGATGGCTCTATAACTCATGCAGGAGCCATCCTTCTGTGCCTATATGTTTTGATGGCGACAGCACAATAGCCATTCAGAAAGGTGCATCACATCACAAGATGCCTAGCAGCCCACCTAGGCTCTTCTCGCCCCAGATTATCACACGCGTCAACAATGTCCTCTCTCCCTACCCCCTTCGCTCTCCATGTCTTACACCTGGGCGAGCTGGGCCGCACCACACGGACACCTTTCGCCGAGACTCTGTGTGGCTCCGCGTGCGTGCGCGAGCTCACCGCGGCTTTCCTCCCCCTCCCCTCCCTCTCTCTATCTTAAGATAATCTTTCTATTCCCTCTGTACCGTCCCCCAGAGTAGGGTAGCCAACTAAGCACATTTCTGGTTAACATCCCTGTCTTCTCTCTTTATTTCCTCCTCCTACCCCTCCTCCTCCTCCTCCTCCTGCTCCTCCTCTGTGGCTCCTCCTGGTGCGCCGCATTAACCACATCCAGGGGGCGATGACATGTCGCCATAGAGTTTCTCACTGTAACACCTAGAGGGAAATCTGGTGCCACCGTCTGTGGGAGTTTCCTAAGGGGCGCTGTGCCGTCATGGGAATGACGGTATATGTGTCTGCGAGGTTTGTGTTGGCTGGTGTTGTAAGAGGCTTCGGCTAAAACGTAGATATGGCTACACAAATAACGCGTTCTTAAAGTGCAATCTTCACAAAATGTTTCCATTCACGCATGTCACATCTTTACTCACCTACAATGCATGAACAAGCGAATAAAAGCAAGAACAGACGACTAACAGTTTCAAAGCGAGCGCGAATTTTGTCGTCTGTCCTCCAACTTTAGCGGCCCGCTGATACTTTTCACGTATCATATAATTGTACATGCAATAACAAGCTCTCATTGTTAAACAAAACATGTTTTGTGTAATAATAAAGCTAAAACAGTTTTTACGTGCTGTTTTAGCAGAAAATGCATCATTGTGCCATACGGAACGGTGCTTGCCAGGCGCGTCTTCAATGTGACCTGGCTCTCCGAGAACGATGCCAATCCGAAGTCACAATATACCGGCATTCCCATGCATACCACAGCGCAGCAGCGCCAAATTTCCCTCTAGGTAATAGTGAGAAACTCTATGCATGTCGCCAATGAATGCACGGATGCTATGAGCGTCCCCTTTGGAACGGGGCGGTGGCGCTCTTGTTATTATATTACCTAATGTCCTACCTGCGTTATAAAAAAAGAAAGAAAGGAAAGAAAAATGGAAACCCACGAAGAATTTTCATCGCCAAACTTTCTGAACCCCTATTGGGAACTTTGTTTTTGTATGCCTCCGTTGTTTGTCGTTTGCTAACTTTTCTTCCGCCAACCTTCCAATCGCCTCTTACTAATCTTTATTGTGGACATGTTTACTTTCCCCATGCTCTCGCTGAACCCAAGAGCTTCAAGGAGACCAGAGGTGCCGAAGTCGACCACCGGGTAGACATCTTCACATTCTAATGAAACATGCTCAGTCGTTTCCCTAGATTTATCACAGTAAGCACGTGCTTCTTCTTGTATCTCGCTTTATAAATGCGTGTTCTAAGGCATCCTGATCTCGCTTCGAAAAGTAATGAGCTTCCTTTTGAGTTATCATAAATTGTTTCTTTCCTGATTTCGTTTTTTCTCATAAGCAGTTACTCATTGCAGGTGTCTTTTCCATTGCCGCCACCCACGATCTTATCTCTGGCTGTCCGCGTGACGTCTTTTGTTGCCATGTTGATCACCATACCGGTTGCATGCTTGCTGGTAAGCTCCTTAGTTCCTTCCTCCACTGTGAATCAATGTTTTTCCTGTACAAATATCTGAACACTCTCCAAGTCCATTTACTTTCTTCCATATTCCTTAGTCGTTCTTCATAATAAATTTTACTCTGAGCTTCCCTCACTCCAAAACTTGTTCAACCCATCCCGTAAGCACCCAATGCGAGGCGTCCCACTGACATTTGGCTGTCATTGAGTCTTGATTGTACCCCTGACTTCAAGCGAACAACCGCATTTCCAAATATAAGTACTGGAACCATTACACGTTTCCACATACCCCAGAGCGCGTCGTACCTATTGTATCCGGATAGCGCTCTGTGTTCTATCATGGCCGCATTTCTCTTCCCCTTTGATGTTATTGTTTTTTCCTGTGTTTCCATATTACCTTCATTTATCCACATACCAAGGTATTTATATTCTTTTATCCGAGGCTTTTCCTGGCCCTGTATAGGCACTGTCTGTTCACTGTTTTCATTCAATAGCACAACACGATTTTCTAACGTGAAATTTCAGACCTAAATTCTCGTCTTCCTGTCCGCAGATATTACCCAGACGTTGCATATCGCTTTGCTTGTTAGCTAGCAACACAATGTCGTCCGCATAAAACAAACCTGTAAGCTTCTGCTCTATTACTGCAGCCGCCTGTTTGTATGAGAGATTAAACCCGATATTACTTTCCTCTAGCGCCCTTTCCATCCTTACCACGTTCTTCACAAACAGCAGTTGGGATAAAAGGCACCCCTGCCTCAGTCCTTCGTTGATATCCATTTTGTCCTCGCTCCCCATCCCTTCCTATTCAACGCAAACGGTATTTTGTAGGTAAATCTCTCTAAAAGCTGTATACAATCGTCGCCTAAGCCTTCCTCTTCCATAATATCCCAAAAAATGTTGTGGTCTACGTTGTCATACGCTCTTGTAATGCCTAAAAATGCCACATATAACGGTCTCCTTTCTACTGCGGCTATATCAATACACTGAGTTATCATCCAGACGGCTACCGCTTCTGAAGCCATCCTGAAGCTCTCCAATTATGCTGTTATTCTGTGCCATGCATGCTTGCAGCTTTCATTTAATGGACTGCATTGATAAACTGTATATTACGGATGTAATGGTCAACGGTCTGTATGAGTAAAACCTATTTTGCCCCCTAACCTTTATAAATTAATTTCATTCTACTTTGTTCGCCAACTGTCTGGTATTTGTAGATTTTTTAAGTTTTTTTTTTCTTTCTACTGCTTTCAACAGAGCTTCCTTACTTTTTGGTCCTAGTTCATCAATCAGCCCAACGGGAACCTCGTCTAGCCCTGTGGCTGTGCACTTAGGAATTTTTTCTTCGGCTTTCTTCCAATCGAAATTTGTCAGCACCAGCTCCTTTTCCATGTGGTTCTCTTTCGTGCTCTTTTCTTCCTCAAGTACAACCTTATCATTTCCTTGGAAAGATTCGGCTGTTATTTTTCAGGGGTAATTTAATACTGCGCCCCCTTCCAGTTTCTTTCCATCTTCGTCTAAGATATATTGTTGTATTGTTCCACACTTCCTGCCTAATAAGCTTTTGTTGTTCCAAAATATTCTAGGTCGGGTCTTTTTCTCATGTATTTCTGACCCCCCCCCCCCCCAACCGACGTTCACTCTCACCTTTTATCTTTGCTTAAACCAGTATTTGAACCATAGATTTCTTTTTCCGATTATATTTCCGATTTTCTGACTACTTCTTCCTGCAGCAACTGCGATTCTTTCTATTTATTTATTTTTTGTTTGCCTGCCTCTGTTTTCGTGATGCTTTTTGTTGTTCGGCGATCAATTCTCGTGTCTCCCTGCTCCACCAGCTTTTCGGTTTCTTCTTTTTTCTTTTTTCTTTTTTTTTTCGTTTCCAACAAGCAATTCGCCAGCGCTCAGCGCCACCTACAAAAGCGGGGACGGCTCGAACTACAGACGTCAGACAATAAAGTTGTTTTCTTTCTTCGGAGTTCGCGGTTCGTCTTTACAAACTAGTTATTAGGCTAAAGAAAGTTCGTAAAAACGGGCACCGGCCAATCCTAAATGTAAACGTATACCTAGGCTGCGGTCGTACCAGTGACAAAGATTTCTTACGGACGAAAAGCTGAATTTGGACCCTTACTAAGATTTATAAAGTGAAGCCTTAGTCATTTCAGTGTCGTCATGACACTGTTGTCATGCCGTCATCGCCATTGCGTCATCGTCATGCGTGGGATCCGCATGTTCGAACGTCGCCAGTTTATGCTGAGCGTGGCGTTTCCCGGTGAAAATGTATAAATTGGTCCTGTGCTCTAGCTTGGGGCAAATGGCCGCTAATGAAAAACAGAGTCGATCGCTTAAACCGATTGCTGCAGCTCGTGGGATCTGCGCTATTTGTTTATAATGTTCATATCCGAAACTCCAAACATATTACGTTGCAAACGTTCGGTTAGTCGAACCCCTGCCAACTTTTCTGCGTGCTAGGGCTACAGTATACTCCCTTCCTGTTTGCGTGACTTCCACGCACCGTCGACGGGGTCATACCGAAAGTAATCGTCGGAGGAAACAACCGGCGCGTATCGCCGGCATCGGAGGAAAACTCTCTCGCACGCGCGCGAGGAACTGTGTGGACGAACATTCGGGTCACGCGGAAATCTAGACGGCAGAAGAACGCCTCGATGGTATATATGCATGTTTACACGCAGGGACGCCGTGTCACTCCAGCGTTCATCGCTGAAGCGAACGGTTGAACTTTGAACGCACGCGTACTACAAATGTCGACGCCGAGACACGCTGTGTATATAGACAGATAAAGGGTGTCATTGAACCGAAGAATGTTTCCATACAACTTGTAACCAAAGCAGTTACTGCCGCCATACCTCGCCACACGTGTCTCGTTTGCTCACAAGCAATGGCTAATCGGGCGCAGCAAAATCGCGAACGTGTAGCGACGCTGCCCACATGATTCGACACGGCCAGCGTGTCAGTGGACCGCGTCACATAGCTGAACAATCATGCGCCTTCCCGCCAGCGAAGGCATTTGTCCTTGTGTAAGAGTGGGGTGGTTCAAATTCAATGTTAGCGGTTCCGCAGCCCGTAAAGATTCGCTCTTCGTCAGGCATCAGTGCTACTGATCGCTGTCCTTGCGGTCACAGTAACTCCAACTACGCTGCCCTTACAAAAATGACTTTAGACTGTCTATAGAAAGTCTATAGACTTTTCATAGACGACCTTTCCTTTCTATAGATTTGGACTTTTGTTGATATAAAGTCTACAGACTGTCTATAGACGAAAGTCGATAAAGTTTCTATTTCTTTTTGTCTATTCGCAGTCTATAGACGGTCTATAGAAAAAAGTCGATAAGGTGTTTGTTTCCTTTTTGTCTGCTTCCCCTCTATAGAATACCTACAGACGAAAGTCGACACAGTCTCTATCTATTTTTGTCCATACTTTGTCTTTAGACTTTCTATAGACGAAAGTCGATAGGGTTTCTATTTCTTTTTGTCTATTCGTAGTCTATAGACGGTCTATAGAAAAAATTCGATAAGGTGCTTGTGTTTTTTTTGTCTATTTCCCCTCTATGGACTACTTTTAGACGAACCTCGATACAATGTCTATTTATTTTTGTCCATATACTTTGTATATAGACTTTCTGTAGACGAAAGTCGATAAGATTTCTATTTCTTTTTGTCTACTCGCACTCTATAGACGGTCTATAGAAAAAATTCGATAAGGAGTTTGTTTCTTCTTTGTCTACTTCCCCTCTATATGGATTACCTGTAGACGAAAGCCGATACAGTTTCTATTTATTTTTGTCCATACTTTGTCTGTTGACTCTCTATATTATGGACAATAGTCGACAAGGTTTCTATTTTTTCTCTACTCCTGGTGTATTGAATGTCTATAGAAGAAAGTCGATAATATGTAATTCCGAGTTCCCATACCCCCCGCCCTCTGCGAACGCGATGATATGGCACTGGTTCATGCGCGACGGCACCGCAACCCCGGCGCGGCGGGCAAACCGTGCAGACTGCTAGTCTGCGTTCGGTGCAGCTGCACCGAACGAGGATCGCGGCGGAGCAGGCACCGTCCGAGTCACCAAGGTCTTCCAGGCACCCGAAGGCCCTAAACCTGGCTGCTTCCCGGACGTACACTTCGCGAAGACCAGGTGGTGAAGGTCAGATGGGGAAGATGTGGCAAAGGGGGTGAATAAGTGGCGAAAGCACGCAGACCAGGTGGTGAATTCACCACCTCTGAGTTGTCGTGGTCTTGCATGTCTATAGATTAACAATAGACAAACATCGTTAATCTGGGCCCAACCCGTGTACGCTGTAACCAAGCGCAGGTACCGGTGGATAATACATAGCTGCATTTGATATAAGCCACTAAAGTTGTATACTGCTGAGATTGCTGTAGAGCCTATTTGTAGACTTTAGTATACACATAGTGTATACCTCCGCATTTGTTGACCACATATGATCTACGTAGTCGCTCTCGGCAATCCCAAGACAGTATTCACAGTTGTCGCATCACTTTTGCGGCAGTAGAATAACGGAAGCAAAACGCCGATCCACTTGTTAAAATATATGTTATGAACGCCAGCTTCATATACAAGTGGATTCGAAACAGGCATCAAGCTAACAGCAAAGACACTCGTAATGTTTGTAGCTGACAACGCGGACTTTGTGAATGCGCCATGAACCGATGTCGCGCATGTGGTGTTCGCGTTGTGTGTCGTCCGATTCTCGGATACTTTTCACATTGTCTTCATATCTCAGCTGCGTCACTAACATCGGGCGACTTTTGTTGCCTAATATCCTGCACTATAAACTCATCAAAGTTTCTCATTCACTTAAAATAGGTGCCAAATTCTCTGAGCCCACCCAGTATTTCGCCGGCGGTATGCCTGCGCAGCCACGCATATGAGTACCTCAATGCTAATAATAATAATATTTGGGGTTTTACGTGCCAAAACCACTTTCTGATTATGAGGCACGCCGTAGTGGAGGACTCCGGAAATTTTGACCACCTGGGGTTCTTTAACGTGCGCCTAAATCTACGCACACGGGTGTTTTCGCATTTCGCCCCCATCGAAATGCGGCCGCCGTGGCCGGGATTCGATCCCGCGACCTCGTGCTCAGCAGCCCAACACCATAGCCACTGAGCAACCACGGCGGGTGTACCTCAATGCTGTACTGATTCCTTTGACCTATCATCGGAACAGAAAATTAGCACTAACATACGTGCGGGCATCACATTTGGCGGTACGCTGGAAGATATGCTACAAATACGCTGTATTACTCATCGACGCTGGCAATAATGCGTCTAAAACGTCTGAAGGGCCCCGTAACGGCTTTTACAAACAGCACATTCATGTTAGCGTTCCAGTCTCATACGATAGCCCACAGCGTTTTTCATACAACCTGCCAGCGTACATCATTCGTCCACGAAAAAAATGCATAACGGAAAAGAAAAGCCACCCGTTCCGGCGCGCATGGCGAGCAGAGAGAGAGAAAGAGACAAAGAAAAAAATGAAGGAGGAAAAGGCGCTCACACTCCTCCGAGCGCGCACGCCCTCCCGCGCGGAGCTCCTGCGCATGCTCGGAGCTCTTGCGCATGCGCGGCGGTGCGCCGTCTCAACGAGTGCGCCAGGCACGTAAACGGTTGTGCCGGTGTGCGGTGTCTCCCTGAACGTTGGTGTCTGTGTATGCGTGTCTTCTTGGTGGCATCACACGTCAACTACACTGAATGGTAAGCTTTATCAAAGACGTTTTGCGTCAATACTTCATGATTATGTGAGCGCATTTCGTAGCGCGAACCGGCTGCATGTAGCGCAGGCGACTCGGGTATAGTGTCGGTTTGTCGTTGACATGGTTTGATAACGCGCTCTTGTTCTCGCTTCTACTATACGGAATGTTTTACGGCGAGCGATCGCTCGTGCTTGTTGATTTTATCATTATAGCTTAGGTGCGTAAAAAAGGAAGTACACCATGTTTTATCTTGATACTTAGCTACCACTAAGCGGATTGTGTGTGTTAGGCAGCCAGTGTGGTAGATCTCATTTAGTGGCGCTTGATCCGGCCGCGATGAATGCTGCACCGTATGTGTAGTGAAATTCTCGTGACACGCTTTACGTATATATCTCGAAATTGTGTTAGCATCAAGAATTTTCAAACAGACAGGCATAGTTGAATAACTGCTAGCGTACTCGGATGAAAGGCCGTGTTTGCGGGGCATGCATCAGCAGTGTGTGCGCTGCCGTTTTCGCATAGTTTAAATGTAACAGTATTTTTAAGGTTCCTGGCAACCAATCTAAATAATTTTGGGAAGTTACAGCAAGCAAAACACGAGACTTGAAGAAATATCTAGTAGAAATCTCTAGATTCACCCAATCTATTTATATGCAACCGCAAACGCTTTTGGAGCATGAAACCTGCGATAAGCTCAGTCACTTGCAGCTTCGCAACTTAGCCGAAAAATTAGAGAACAATAAATTAGTCGCTCCGGGAACACCTTTACACGTTTCAAACTGAAGGCATTGCGTTTGACGGTAGTTGGAAGATTTGTTTTTTGTCTCTTTTTTAAACAATTTAGCAGCAGAAGTTATCTTTCGAGCTATATGAAAAGCGTTAAGCGGCTTCCGATGCTTCGGCGTTCTGCAGTTTACGTGCTCTTCATCACAAGGCAGCTGCTGGCGCAGATTCGCATTGTGCTAATCGTGCATGGTATGAAGCCATTGTCGTGCGTAATAAGTGTTCCGGTTTTCATTACTGTTGCATGTAGTGCCGTCGTCTTGGACAGACTGCATACAATATGCGCTGTACAAAAGAAAAAAGAGCCAGATTATCAATTTGGTGGTCTTTTCTAAGTAGATAACGCACAGATTATTCAAATAATTCAGTGGGCATTGCATTTGTTCTACCCTTATCAACACACCTAAGAGATCGTAACATGTTTTAGTTGATAAGTAACCTGATCAGTACGCCCCCATTCATGTGCATTCTACTGAAAGTGTGGCAAATGTATTCATCTCGAAGTATGAGAAAAGAGACATTGCAGACTGTTCTAAGCGGAAATAAATTGCAAATCTTAACGTGATTGTTCAAAACTGCAGTCAGTATGCTGAGCATGTTCGTTCGGCACGGGCATATTGCATTAACACCTGAAAAATGTGCACAGTCCAGCCGGGTATCTTTGTTTCAACAAGTATTATTATAGGAATCGTTTGGAATTCTCGCATTTCTTTTATTTTTATAAGTACACTGTGTGTCACATGAACCTGTCTTAAAACGAAACGTACCGTTGCTGGCACCGGCGACCATTACGGTTGTCTAACTGCTTATCATACTGTAGTATAACGAAACATCATAATGGTACTGATTAATATTGCCATGTAGTCTTTAGTCAGAGGTAAACAAAGTTAACTAGAGGCATAAGTGATGAGAGCAAATTATATTGAAAACTACTATTGAACCGTAAAAATAACTAATTGTATAACTCATTGTATAGTTTTTCCTCACATTGTTGCTCGGAGTCTCTTGCTCGGAGAGACACGTGTGTCTCTGTGTCTTCAGTGCTGTACTCGTGTGGCCATCAATTACGAACTTCCCGAAGCCCTTGTCAGCTTTATTAATCAAGGGATTCAAGTCAGTTGAATCTAATACTGCATGTCAAGTGACTGACGTGTTATTCGTTTTATCTAAATATTATGAACTGTATTTGGATCCCACCGATGGCATCGGTTGTTGGGAACTCGGCGCTGACGCCCGTGGTTGTACCTGGGTCGCAAGCCCCAAGGGTAGCGTTGGCCTGGCGGCCTGGGGTACAACTGGAAGCATCCGAAGGTCCCGGCAAAGCATGAGTCGACTGGTAACAACAAAACAACTTGTTTATTTTAACATCGCAAAGAGTTGGCGGTCAGGTTGACCGAAGTAGAGAGACGGGAGAGCACTTTACTCAACAGAAGAAATCGGAGCCCTCCTTTTGGCGTCCGGGGGCAGCTGTTTTTATACTCTCGCAGTTGAGGGCAAGAAGGAACCCCTCAATAGACGAGCACGTGATTGTACAATGGGCTAATGGTGACGCACACTGTCGTAGCGCCGCCGGTCGGGCACAAAGACTGGGAGGAGAGGGTAACTTCGGCTCTCGTAGCGCCTCTGGTCGGGCACAATGACTGGAAGGAGAGGGTGACCCCCTGCTGTCGCATCGCCGCCGTTCGGGCACAATGGCACATACACTCACACACGCACATGAAGACACGTGGCATCGGAACATGCCTGGAAACGCCTGGAAACGCCTGGCGGGGAGCGTTGCGGCGACGCCGAACGGGCCAAAATGTCTGCCGCCCCGCCGCAGTCGCGCCTGGAAACGCCTGGAAACGCCTGGCGGGGAGCGTTGCGGCGACGCCGAACGGGCCAAAATGTCTGCCGCCCCGCCGCAGTCGCGCCGGCAAAACCGCGTGTCGCAGGCGAAACGCAACAGACCGCCCCGCCGGGGGAAGGAGATCCCGATGGACAAGGGACTGCATCCGCTGTCCGGAGGGATGTCGCTCGATGATGCTCATAACCGAAGTCGGGCGTCCCTCGACGTTTCTTGAGCGCAGCGCACAGAGAAGGCCTCGTTCTCTCGTTCAGGTTCGCACGGGACACTGCAAAGTGACTTCGGGAGAGTTCACATTTTTGTTCTCGTTCCCGGCAAGCGTTAGAACTACGCTGAAACTCAACCGCTCAGTCAGCAAGCACGGCACAACCCTCACTAAGCCCTGCCAGGCTCTTTCCCCTTTTTATACCACTGCCTAGTTCCTTACAGTAGTCTAGCATCACTCAGAACGCGTCCACAAATTGGAAAATTGCACTAGAAAGCATATCATCACTTTGAAACACTAAACAAAAGCAATATGTTAAAAAAAATCCTGCCTCAGGAAGAAAAACATCAGTAACCAACAATTTTGAGGCTGATTCCTACGTTAGGGGCTTCGACTTAAGCCATCGGCGTTACCGTTGAGACTCCCCTTTTTGTAACGCACCTCAAAGGAATATTGTTGTAAAGCGAGGCTCCAGCGCAGGAGGCGGCCATTTTTGGGAGAGATGGTCTGCAGCCATTGGAGAGGGCAGTGATCCGTCTCAATGATAAACCTCGAGCCGGCTAGATAGCATGACAATTTCTGAACGGCCCACACGAGACATGCACACTCTTTCTCGGTGGCGCTAAACGCCTGCTCACGACTGGTCAGCTTACGACTAGCATACAGGACGGGGTGTTCTACTTCTCCCTTTTCCCGTTGGCACAGTACAACGCCCATGCCTCGCTCACTAGCATCGCACTGAACAATGAACCCTTTTGTATAGTCTGGCGATCGTAGCACAGGCTGGTTTGTTAGGGCACTCTTTAGGGCGCTAAAAGCTCTTTCCTTTGTCTCGTCCCAGACGACTGTTTGAGGCTCTGACTTTCTTAGAGCATCCGTCAGGGGAGCCGCGATATCAGAGTACCTGGGGATGTACCTCTGATAGTAGCCGGCGACACCTAAGAACGACCGAATATCGGTCTTTGTGCGCGGTTGCGGAAAGTCTCGCACAGCGGCCACTTTTATTTCAGAGGGGCGGCGACGACCCTGACCAATCACGTGACCGAGGTAGACAACCTCGGCCTGTGCTAACTGGCACTTAGGAGCCTTTACTGTCAAGCCCGCTTCGCGCAGGCGGGTTAGCACTGCCCGCAAGTGTGCCATATGCTCAGACCAGGATGCGGAGAATATCGCTACGTCGTCTAGATACGGTAAAGCGAATTCTTGCTGTCCCCGCAACACTTTATCCATGAGGCTTGAAAAACAGTATGGCGCATTCTTCAAACCAAAACTCAACACTTTAGGACGGAATGTTCCCATTGGTGAAATGAACGCCGCATACCTACTAGCCTCTTCTGTAAGTGGAACCTGCCAATAACCCCTGACAAGATCTAGGGTGGAAATAAACTGAGCGCTACTAACTTTCTCAAGGCACTCCTCGATGTTAGGGATCGGATAAATTTGATCCTTAGTGATGGAATTAAGCCTGCGGTAGTCGACGCAAGGACGAGGTTCCTTGCCCGGTACCTCAACTAAAATCAAAGGGGAGGTATAATCACTCTCACCTGCCTCAATAACACCGAGCTGTAGCATTTTCTTTACCTCAGCCTCCATAATATCGCTCTGGCGGGGTGACACCCGATACGCCTTGGATCGTACTGGCTCTGGGGAGGTAAGTTCTATATCATGAGTAAGTACAGAAGTCCTACCAGGCCTCTCAGAGAACAGACCTTGAAACTCTTGTAATAGCTGGTGTAGTTCGGTTTTCTGCTCGGGCGACAGCGGTGCTTTACTGATAAGGTCACTAATGACTTGACCGGTGTCTTCCCTGTTCGTCACTGAGCCTAGTCCCGGAAGCTCGACCGGAAGCTCTTCAGGAACGTTTACCATCATGCACACCACTGCTTCCCTTTGTCTATAAGGTTTGAGCAGATTACAGTGGTAAACTTGCTGTGCTTTCCGCTTTCCTGGCAGACTTACCACGTAGTTAACGTCCGACAGTTTCTGAACAATTCGTGCTGGGCCCTCCCACTGCACGTCTAGTTTGTTGTTTAGCGATGTGCGCAATATCATGACCTCATCGCCCACCTCAAAACGACGGGCCCTGGCGGTCCGATCATAATAAACCTTGGCCCTCTGCTGGGCCTTTGTCATTGCTTCACCTGACAACTCCTGTGCCCTTCTTAAGCGTTCGAGGAGCTTAAGCACGTACTCCACCACGACTGGGTCGTCGCCCCTACCTTCCCACGATTCTCGAAGCATGCGAAGCGGAGATCGAAGCGAGCGACCGTACACCAGTTCAGCTGGCGAAAACCCCGTAGCCGCATGCGGCGCGGTCCTTAAAGCAAACATCACCCCAGGCAGACACAGCTCCCAGTCAGTTCGATGTTCAAAACACAACGCTCTCAACACGCGCTTCATGACGGAGTGGAGCTTCTCAACGGAATTCGACTGTGGGTGGTACACTGAGCTGTGTAGCAGCTTTACCCCACACCTTTCGAGAAAAGTTGTCGTCAAAGCGCTAGTAAACACTGTGCCCTGATCTGATTGGATTTCCGCAGGAAAACCAACTCGCGCAAATATGGACAGTAGTGCATTAACTATCTCAACTGAGCTGAGTTCTTTAAGCGGCACTGCTTCAGGGAACTTTGTCGCTGGGCAGATCACAGTCAAAATGTGTCTGTACCCCGTGGCTGTTACCGGCAGAGGTCCCACTGTATCAATAATGAGCCGTCTAAAAGGCTCCGTAATGATAGGTACCAATTTCAACGGCGCCCTCGATTTGTCCCCTGGTTTGCCCACCCGCTGACAGGTGTCACATGACCCTACGAAATGGTCTGCGTCCCGAAAACACCCTGGCCAATAGTACTCTTGCAAGAGACGGTCCTTAGTTTTCTTAACTCCTAGGTGTCCGGACCACGAACCCCCGTGTGACAAGCGCAACAGATCCTGACGATAGCATTGAGGCACGATCAGCTGATCGAACTCCACTCCTCGGCGGTCTAGATACTTCCGGTACAGGACTCCACCTCTTTCCACAAAACGCGCAGTTTTCCTGGCGATACCTTCTTTGACATTGCAGCGCACGTTTTCCAGGCTGCCATCCTTTTTTTGCTCGGCTATCAAAGCCGACCGGCTGACTTTTAGCAACCTATTAAGTCCGTCTGACGTAGGCGCGATGAGCAAATCAGTAGATAGCTCTTCTAACTTTCCCGCATCGGGATTTTCCTCTCCGGTATCTGGTGCCTTTAACGTTACAGACTCAAGTTTATTCAGTTCGGGCGTGCTCTGAATATCAGCTTGCTGCGCCTCTGACCCTTTTTCGTTGTTTGATAACGTCGGCCCCGCAACTACCGCCTTTGCAGCGAGCTCCCGAACCTTCGATCTGGTTAAGGCCTGAACGCTAGCCTCACCAAACAAAAGCCCCTTCTCGCGCAGGAGGTGATCGGACCTGTTTGAATATAGGTACGGGTACTGGGGGGGCAGCATAGATGACACTGCCGCCTCCGTCTCAAGCGTTCCGAAAGGTCCTTCAATAAGCACCTTTGCTACTGGCAGACACACGCTATGAGCTTCCACGGCTTGCTTGATCCATGCGCACTCGCCCGTGAACATATGGGGTTCTACGTAAGACGGGTGAACTACATCCATCGTAGCTGCGGAATCGCGAAGCACTCGGCACTCTTTCCCGTTCACGAGGAGGTTTCGCATGTAAGGCTCGAGAAGCTTCATGTTCTCGTCAGTGCTGCCTAATGAAAAAAACACAACTTTTGGTGTTGTTTCCGGACACTGCGCCGAAAAGTGACCCGGCTTCTGGCACGTATAACAAACGCGCGCTTGCCTCATCTCGAACCGCTTTCTGCGTTCGGCTTCGGCTGCCGCCGTCTCCTTAGGTTCGGTCGCACTGCTTCCACTCGCATCCGCACTACGCGTGTTCCCCTTTGCTCTCATGGGTGTGAACTTCGGCCTCTCAAACTTCGAGCCAAATTCACCCTTTTGACCGTCCTTAGCTCCGCGAGCCCGACGCGTCACAAACTCCTCGGCTAGCTCAGCGGCTTTAGCCACCGTACAAACATCTGGCCTATCCAAGACCCAGTATCGCACGTTCTCCGGTAACCGACTATAAAACTGTTCTAGCCCGAAGCACTGCAGAACTTTATCGTGGTCACCAAACGCTTTCTCTTCTTTGAGCCACTCCTGCATGTTCGACATAAGCCTATACGCAAACTCTGTATATGACTCACTTTTGCCTTTCTCATTTTCCCGAAACTTCCGACGGAACGCCTCCGCAGACAGCCGGTACTTTTTTAGAAGACTCGATTTCACTGTGTCGAAATCCTCTGCCTCCTCTCTATCCAAGCGAGCGACTACGTCGGCCGCCTCGCCGGGTAACAAAGTGAGCAAGCGCTGTGGCCACGTTTCCCGAGAGAACTCCTGCTTCTCGCACGTTCGCTCAAAGTTAACCAGGAACAAACCAATGTCCTCTCCAAGCTTAAACGGCCGCATCAGGTCAGTCATTTTGAACAATACGCGTTCTCCTGCACCGTGTGCCTGACTTCCATTACGAGCGCGTTCCATCTCTACCTCAAGACGCTTCATTTCCAAAGCGTGTTGACGGTCACGCTCTTGTTGCTCTCGCTCATTCTGTTCTTTACGTTCACGCTCTTCTTTTTCTTTCTGTTCTTTACGTTCGCGCTCCTGTCTTTTTGCAGTCTCCCTCTCTTCAATGGTCTCAAGGCATTCCGACAGCTCGTCATCCTCAGCCTCTAACTCAAGAATAGCCTTTAGCAGTTCTGGTTTTCTGAGTTTGTCCGAGACATCCAGACCCAACTCTCTTGCAAGCTCCAACAATTTCGGTTTGCGCAACGACTTCAAATCCATGGCTGCTCTGAATGCTGCTTTCTCTACTGCTTACTATTGTCTTGCCGCAAACTAACCCGGCAGCAACGACAACCACAATTACCAGCTCTGTTTCTGACACTAACAAAAGCCTGGCAAAGCTCAGAAGAAGAAAGTCCCGCACTCACCAAACCTCGCAGCCAAGAGTCCAGCGCAGTCGCTCCGCTGCAGGCAACCAGTCATCACACAGGGCTCGTTGCACTGCTCCCGGATCGTCGTTGAGCTGCTCAGCATACAGTCAACTGCATATCTTCGCTGCTGGCCTCCGTTGTCGCGATCTCACCGCTGGCAGACAGTTGTTTGGATCCCACCGATGGCATCGGTTGTTGGGAACTCGGCGCTGACGCCCGTGGTTGTACCTGGGTCGCAAGCCCCAAGGGTAGCGTTGGCCTGGCGGCCTGGGGTACAACTGGAAGCATCCGAAGGTCCCGGCAAAGCATGAGTCGACTGGTAACAACAAAACAACTTGTTTATTTTAACATCGCAAAGAGTTGGCGGTCAGGTTGACCGAAGTAGAGAGACGGGAGAGCACTTTACTCAACAGAAGAAATCGGAGCCCTCCTTTTGGCGTCCGGGGGCAGCTGTTTTTATACTCTCGCAGTTGAGGGCAAGAAGGAACCCCTCAATAGACGAGCACGTGATTGTACAATGGGCTAATGGTGACGCACACTGTCGTAGCGCCGCCGGTCGGGCACAAAGACTGGGAGGAGAGGGTAACTTCGGCTCTCGTAGCGCCTCTGGTCGGGCACAATGACTGGAAGGAGAGGGTGACCCCCTGCTGTCGCATCGCCGCCGTTCGGGCACAATGGCACATACACTCACACACGCACATGAAGACACGTGGCATCGGAACATGCCTGGAAACGCCTGGAAACGCCTGGCGGGGAGCGTTGCGGCGACGCCGAACGGGCCAAAATGTCTGCCGCCCCGCCGCAGTCGCGCCTGGAAACGCCTGGAAACGCCTGGCGGGGAGCGTTGCGGCGACGCCGAACGGGCCAAAATGTCTGCCGCCCCGCCGCAGTCGCGCCGGCAAAACCGCGTGTCGCAGGCGAAACGCAACAACTGGCAGTACTTGGCAAGCATTAAACCACAATATTTTTTTTATTACACTTAAGCTGCAGGCGTCATAGATTGCCAAAAAATTTTCATGAAAAGAGCCAGTGAAGGCTTGGAAAAAGATCGGGAAATTTTAAAATGGCCACATAGGTATGCTGTCTTGTTATATGTCATACAAAGTTTCCAGAGAATCTCTAAGTTAAATATATTTTTAAAACGTTTCACATGATAAAAATTGAAGGAAATTGGTTCCATTTATTGAAAAATAAAAGAAAGTCAAGCTTACTGACAAGGCATTTCTTACTCAATATGTGTTTTTTTTTTGCGTTAACTAAACGTCCTGAACCTCGATAGCCTAGAAAAAATTTTCATCTTTCAAAGCACCTTAAATAATTTACTGTAATAGAATTCATTCGAACTATACTATCAATTCTGTTTCCTAGGAGGTGCATATCTGTCGTGCCATGACACAAAGTGCTCGTGTGGTATTTCGGGTGCTCATGTGGTATACCTAACTTGGAAACCTGTTAGCACGCCCAAGAGGCCTCATTAGCTGTAACAAATTACGTGACCATATCGATACAATCAGCCCATCTGCCTTCCGTTGAAGTTATGGCCAATCACCCATTCATTTAAAAGCATGAGAAAGACATTTAAATGTGTATTAAGCAAATTAAATTACAATCTTAGGCATGATACTGTGAATATTCCAGTCACGTCTTCTGAAAATATCCCTCTGCACGGGCCTACTTAACTACCGGCCAAAAAAAAATGTACAGACAGCCCAACTGGGTAACGTTTCAGCAATAAATATAGAGACCATTTGGGATAAGTACAATAATGCATCATATATGAACCTGTCATAAAAGGGAACATACTGTTGCTGGCACGAGCAGCAGTTGTGACTGTTTAATTGTTCACCATACCATGCAATAAAACATTGTATAAAGGTGCTGATTTGTATTGACAAGCAGCCATTAGTCATTCTTAAACCGCATTAAGTATATACACTTGTTATTTTTGCCTCATATTGCTGCATCTACTTATTTGCAGCATACACCTGCCGCACCTTTGGGACTAATGACACAAAGGTCAAGGCCAGCCTGGCGACCATGCTTGCCAAGGAGTAGTGTAAATATTTAATCTGTTTCCATAATAGCATACAACATGAATTTAAGGAATTCATCTATTATATCGAGCAATAAAAACGGTGAATGCATTGCTGGTGCATTTGTTTTATTTTTCGCACTGCATGATTCAGCACTATATAAATTCTTTCTGTTTATGCAACATATATGAAAGTACAGCTGGTTCATAAGCATTATTAATCTACTAACGGTAATGCATAAGTGCAGATGAAAAGGAACAGGTGCACATGCATAATTACATTCGAAACTTTTTGCTACCGCATGTAAACAAAAATGTAAACTAACTTGTAGATAGCCGCTATGGAGTTATGGCCTTATACACTCTTTGTAGACTTGTCTATAAGATGTCTGTGTATATAGAGTGCCTATAGATTAAAAAAATTCATAATTGTTAACAAATGTCTGCAGAATGTCATAGAAAAAAAAGTCTATCGGACTATAAAGTTCTGTTTTTGTAGACTGAAGTCTATAGAATGTCTATAGATTATCTATATACATTTGTATATAGACATTCCATAGACTTCAGTCTACAAAAGTAGAACTGTATATATAGTTCTACTTTTGTAGACTGAAGTGTATAAAATGTCTACGGACAAATCTCATCTGTAGACATTCTATAGACTTCAGTCTACAAAAGTAGAACTGTATATGTAGTTCTACTTTTGTAGACTGAAGTGTATAAAATGTCTACGGACAAATCTCATCTGTAGACATTCTATAGACTTCAGTCTACAAAAGTAGAACTGTAAGCCTATACTCTTATCCATAGACAGTCTATAGACTCAGACTTCTTATAGACTAGTCTATAAAAAGTGTATGGCCATAAGTCTCTAGACTGTCTATAGGCAGTGTATAGAAAGTCTATAGACTCAGACTTTTTATATACTAGTCTATAAAAAGTGTATGGCCATAAGTCTATAGACCGTCTATAGACACAGACTTCTTATAGACTAGTCTATAAAAAGTGTATGTCCATAAGTCTATAGACAGTCTATAGAGAATCTATAGACTCAGACTTTTTATAGACTAGTCTATAAAAAGTATGGCCATAAGTCTATAGACTGTCTATAGACTGTGTATAGACAGTCTATAGACTCAGACTTTTTATAGACTAGTCTATAAAAAGTGTATGGCCATAAGTCTATAGACTGTCTATAGACTAGTCTAAAGAAATGTCTATAGACAGTCTATAGACTCAGACATTTTATACACTAGTCTATAAAAAGTGTATGGCCATAAGTCTATAGACTGACTATAGACTAGTCTAAAGAAGTGTCTATAGACAGTCTATAGACTTCATAGACAAATGTCTATAGACTGTCTATGGACTTTCTATAAAAATTTTTGTAAGGGTGAGCCAGTCTTAGTTCAATATGGGGTAGTGCGCGGTAGGCCAGCTAGCTCCAGTACGGGGACGTGTCTTTGTGCTGCCAGCGCCACTAGTGATGCAGAAGCCGAAGGTGTGACGTAACCTCTACAGGCGGAGAGCGCGGCTCTACCGAGAAGACGAGCGAGCGTTCTTTCATTTGAATGTTGAGCTAATTTCGCTGCGTACCTTCCCTCACAAAAAATTAATGGGAACATCCCATTTTTCTTTAAAGGTGGTAATGGCGAAACACGCTTGTCCCACATAATATTACTCAGCGAGACTAAATGCTCGACTGGAAAACTACTTGTCATGTAAGAATATCAGATTCCATTTCACACACTACGATCCATCGTTGCTTAAACAGGAATTCATTGCGTCATGGAAAATTGTTTGCCGTAGTAAATGGATGTAACACGACTACTTCCGCATGATCTACGGAACGACGCTCATCTGTCTTCAACGCCCAAACCGGCCAGGTGAGGGCGGCTCTTCAGTTAACCGATCCGATAGGATAAAGATGCAGGCGTCTTATCGTCTTGACGTTGACCTGTAATGCTTAGTGCTGCCATCCTGCAATCATCCAGACGCAGTTTGCCGTCGGCGTCGGCGTGATGTTCCGTATAAAGTCCGAGGGCGATAGCACCGTCGTCGCGCGGCGTATGCTGTATGTGCATGTGAAAGCACGCGAGGGGAGTTGACGATCGCGGCGCATTCTGGCGCGCGTGATGGAGGAAAGCGGGGAGCAAATACGCAGTCTTCCGTCGCGCGAAAGGCTATGGGGGGATGGGAGGGAGGGCGGCGTTGTGCTCTGGCCTGAACTGCGTATTTCGCGACAGGGCGCAACGGGACCTGACGATCGCGGCTCAATCTCGCTCGCGGAAGGGAGGGCAGCAGGGAGGCAGCGCGGAAGGGAGGGGGGCGCCTTCTACTACGCCAGCAACTGCGTACTTTCCGCGGCCGCGTGCGGATCGCGCGCGCCGCATCTTGAAAGCAATCTGCAGATGCCTCATACCTTCGTGCGAGCTGCGTTCTGGTCGCTCAGTTTGCGCTGAAGCGATCGACAGCACGAAGGTCACTTCGCTTGCTGTTGCTGCCGCGCTTACTCACATCAACGTTTGCACAGCGAGTGTCCGCAGTCATTGAGTGTGATGTGCATGTTTGCTTGTGTGCGCTGACAGCGAGGCGGAGGCGCGGTCTACTCAGGGCGGCATGGGCGGCCGCGGGCGCCCACCGGGGCCGCTGTATCTTGAAAACCATCTGCGACGGGGATAGAGCCCGCCGTGCGCTGTGTTTTCGCTGCTAAGTTGGCGTTGATGCGAAACGCAGTACGAAGGTCAATTCTGTCGCTGCTGCTGCCGCGCTTCGTCACTCCAGCATTTGCACAGCGAGTTTTCGCGGTCATCGAGTGAGATATGTTCATGTTTGCTGTTCATGATCGTGCACATGTTTGCGTGGCACCATGCTTGTTAATTTAGTTAGTATGCATACGTTTACAAGTTTATACTGCCTTACTTCTTGTAGCTGTCCGCTAATTTACTATCACAGTCGATGCTCCACGTTTCGGGCGAAACTGCAACTTTTTTCTGTTTATTTCTTTTTTAACTGCCAGCAGCAAAGCCGGGGGAAAGATGGAGTGGAGGGGCGGTGCCAGAGACTACCTAGCTTTTGTTTTTATTGAATCTATGCAAGAGAAACCTGGAGAAGCTTACTACAGGCGTTAACACATCCTCAAATCAACCGCAGGCTGAGGAGAACCTGCGAAATTGAGTCCGGACTACGCCATGCACTCTGCGTTCTGAATAGCACGTCGGCATCGCATTTGAGAGAGAAAAAAAATCCGGCACCCCACGTCTCACGATGAACGTCGACGTTAATACGATTAGCACTGAAGTAGTGTGGCGGCACACGGTATCGCCACCACCAAAACGCGTCATGGTACGGGACCTGTATGCAGCCCGGCTCCCAGTGCATCTGTCTGGGCACGCTGCACGGAATAGCAGCACAGCCGTTCAACAGCGCCAGTTCGCGCGTGGCACGTATAAATATACCGTGTCCACATTAAACCTCTCTGATGTCGAAAAAAAAAAAACTATGATACATAGGAACATGCGGTTTGTGGCATCATTTAAAGCAATCCAAAACGCTTTTTGTTGACATTTTTTCTAACCTCTTGTTTAGGTTGAGGTGCTGAATAACTGTGAAAAACGACAATATATCAAGCAAGAGCCGAATGTTTGGTGTGGTATGCGGAAACGAAGTCACCCATTGCTGTCCAACGAAATTTTCGACACGAATTTCTACGGAAGCCACCAGACATATTGAGTTGATTAAAATGATGCCTAAAAGTGCAGCTATCAATATATCATAGTGCTTTTCTTTTTTCGTTTTGGAATCAGGGAGGTCTGATGCGGACACCCTGTATATTCGCACAAGGTTGTCTTAATATACAAGGTGTCCCAACTATCGTGCACCAAGATGTAAACGTATGCAAATGCAACGTCGCTGGACAGAACCAAGCCTGGTAACGCTTGGAGATACTCATCTTTTTCATTCCGACTAATTTCATAATTAGTCTTAATTAATCAACTCCAGTATCATAATTAAAGGAAAGGTGTCAATGAGAACATTGGAGAGCTATATGAAAAACTCCCGATACAGCTTTCCGTTGCTCAATATGTGCTGCATAAAAGAAGCCCGCTAATACACGCAACATTGCCGCGCGACTGGCCGCTCGAGGTACTTTGCATGTATTCGCGGGCTTCTTTCACGCTCGGAAAAAACACTTCCATACTGAAATAAAAATACCAAAGGCGCGCTAATTATAGCATCGGAAGCGGAAGTGGCGAAATATGTTTACGGGCTTGTGAACTCATCCCTAACTTGCGTCGCTGTTATAGCGTTGACAGGGTGGACAGCAGGGTCGACGTGATGTCGGAGAATGCTATTCGCCACGGTGAAACGTCGCCTCAGGCGGTACGTCGCCCGGAAGTGTAGACGACAGTGGTGGTAGAAGACACTGCCCCACGCTGTGCGAATCCCACATTGCGATTCAGGAAATCCGACCGCGATTATTTTGTTATATTTTGTATAAGTTGCGTCCAACGAATTGTTAGCGCCTGCAGGCGTCGTCTGTTAGCGCGCTTTTGTTGGACACGATGACTGAGCATAAAAGGGCTGCAAATTGTACGGGCGAAACGCGCGAACAGAACACAAGAAAAAAGCCTATCTCAACGTCCACAATATATGATTTTACCTCCAGGTGCTAGCCACGTTTCTCACGAGTGC
The DNA here is from genome assembly GCF_050947875.1 of Dermacentor variabilis. Lineage (NCBI taxonomy): Eukaryota > Metazoa > Arthropoda > Arachnida > Ixodida > Ixodidae > Dermacentor > Dermacentor variabilis. The sequence goes on along the minus strand of NC_134569.1, from coordinate 16,836,913 downwards.
TACATGCCAAACACAGCACAAATTACACAAACAGCTCGCGCACACGGAAACAGGTCACGCATTGGATCGTCTCCCTGTACACATCAGCGCTAACAAAGACTTCATATTTCGCATTAAACAAATCCCTGCCGCTGCTCGACGTTGTCTGTACGTTGAGCGAAAGCATCGCAGCACGCCGTCTTCGTGAAACGTGGCACTATAAAAGCCACCGGCCGCCATGCGTTTCTTGTCTGTTCTACCCTTGCAGTTGCAACGCTCGTTCGCGTCGTTGTGCTGCCCTGTTGGACCTGCTCGCGTAGCCTCGATGCTTGATTCCGAAAAAAGCAGAGACGATATTTCACGCCACCCACCGACTCGGTTCGTTTTCTGCCCGATCGTGACCCGCTAGTTACCCCGCCTCCTGCCTTTGCCGTGTGTGCGACGTGGCTTCTCAAGAGAGTGCGCCCTGCCCTGCATGTCCAGCCGCCGACTTCCTCGAGCGGTGCGCGGCGGAGCGTGTAACGACGCACGACGGGGCCTGAGCCGATCGCTGACCGATGAAGCGTCGTCGTCGACTCAGCCGCAGCGTGACGACCTCCCAGAGGCTGTGCTTTCCCCGAGCGCGTTCTGGGCATCGGCTAGCTTTGCCTCCTTCAGGGCCGCACTGGCTCCGCCCAGGAGCTAAAAACATTGCGCACGACTACACTTCGAGCGAAACTCCCTTATCTCCTGGCAGGTAGCCGCCGCCGAGACGCATGTCATAACCAGTCCTGAATAAGCCTCCGTGCGCGTCTCCTCGCGGTGCTATGGAGGTTCATTGAAAGTAACAGTAATTTGGTTGCTATAAAAAAGAGGTTAACGCTGCAAGACGTGATGGCCTCGTCAAAGAAGACGAAGAACAGGCACAGCAGTGTACTGAACGCAGACTTAGAAGCGCAGTTTCTCGGTCATACGTACAGCGCGTCGGAATAGGGCTGCCAGACGAATTTGCGCACCGCAATGGTGTGTGATATAAGTACTGCAATTATGATGCACTCGATTAAACTTACGTTATACGTTGACTTATGAATCGTTCGCTACGTCTTTTTCTTTTGCTTCGCTTTCGGTATGTATTACCGTCGTTTAGAAGCTGAATTTAGCTTTTTGTACGGATTTTCAGAGGGGATTTTGTCCGTGAGCCTTCGACGCAGAATGCAACATCTCGTAATGTTGCATCTGTGACGGACGTTTATTACGTAAGATTACACAGCTTCTATATATGGCTTCTATATTTGAGCATAGCTACTGTTTAAGCAGACGGACGCCTAGTGTCAATTCGACTCGGGCAATGCATCACGACGGGCGCCAACCTCGTCGGGTGAGTCCATATTACTCCTAAACCCTTCTACCGTTCATTGCCTTGGTTTGCCGTCCCGCAGATAATAATTTGCGTTCGCATGAAGCCTAAGCTGCTTCTACGAAACGGTATGAAGCCGATATGGTTGAACAGTACAGGAGGACAAGGAGCTTAAGCTTTAGCCCAGAGCCAACGTTTCGACGAGAGAACTCGTCATCACCAGGGCTGACGCAATGCTGACCCAAATGGAGCAGGTGTAACGTAGTTCTCTTCTGTTTGAGGCACACGCGAATTGGGAACAATGAAGCTATACTTCAGCTCACACGTTGCAGTTCATGCAAAGCCTACCGCCCTGTCCTACACGATCGATCGAGCCCCCTCACAATGCGCGAACAAAACCCCACGAAAGCAGGGCTCTCGCCGCATCCGTCGCGTCTCAGAAAACCCAGAGGCGAAGCTGCAACTGGGCACTTTCTACTCTGCACTCGCGAAAAACCTCACGCCTTAGCCACACATCCGAATGCTTAGCGGCCGAGCCTATACTCTCTCAAAAGTAAAGCAGCGGATGTAACTCCCGCAAAGAGTATACCGACAGAACCAAGATCGGGCCTTCTGTTCGCACGAATTCAAAAATGAAGAAGCAACCTGAAATGGCGAACTCGCAGCGGTAAGAGTGTTTCTCTCTGCAACCAGAGCAGTGGTGAAGAGCGCTTCCCTCCGTCACGGACCGTCGAGAATTGAACGTCGTGCACTCCCATATGAAGCCGTCGCTGATCGATGCTTCGTAGGAGATGCCGCGACTCATGGAACAGCTCCGAGCCGAGTCCCACTGACCTTGACAGCGCATAGGTTTCTCTTCTGCCTGTATTGACCCCGCGCTTCGCCGTTGCATGCACGGCCCAAAGGCGCGTGGCCAGTGACCCCCCATCCGTGCGAAGGTGCGAGAGGAGCGAAATCAGCCCTTTCGAGGTCGCCGCGAACGGTCGATACCCAAAGGAAACTGCGCCACACCGGCATGCACCGCCGGCGCCGAAAAGCTTCGCTCGCTATAAGTCACTGCGGCATGAGCACGTGCCCTCGGTGTTCCGAATTCGTTGCTCCCGACCCTGCTCACCCGCGAGTGGCATGTGTATACATGGCTACGCGCTCATTCGCTGCCCGGCACGCATTACAGCCGATGGCTGTATAACTCGTGCACCAGCGCGGCCGCTGGGAAGACAATGGGAACTTCGCTCAATGACCCGGCCGCGGCCAACATTCAGGGCCTCGTGACGGAGACTCTAAAATGCCGCTGCAAAACGGGCCGGTCCATGCAAGTTGCTCGCGCGCGCTCTTTTCGTCGGACCGAGCTGATTACCAACCGGCGACTATGCGAGAAAGCGCGCCCGCGCGTCGTCGTTAATCTTGGATGCGATACAATACGGGCCCTTCCTCGATGCGCCTAATTGGGCATTGTGATGCTGATGTCAGCTCAACGGGGGCTGCGATACGACAGCGCGCACTCGAGCCGAGTGTTTTTGTTCCGGACTGCCCGCGCGCCCTGCTCTATCGCACCGAAGCGAAGGGGTGGTGACCTGGCTGTCGCTTCGGACGTGAGTCGGCGAACGAGTGGCAGCGACCCTCTGTCTCCGAGCGACCTGACCTCAGTGCGACGTTGCACCTCGATTTCTCTCTCGTCCTAGTCAAGTTCAAACTGACAGGCTTTTTCCTTTTGCTCTGGTAACGAAACGTTCGGATTCCTCTATTTAAAGTGCATGCTGGGATGTTTTGAATCCAACTTGCGATAGTAGAGATAATTACATAATGGGTTTAGCCAGAGTTCAGCCCATCTTACAGCCGCTTTGGTGGCGCTCTTCTGATGAGTCACTGGTTTAGGTTCCGAAGGTAACTGCCGCATTGCTGACTTGAGGCGCAAAAGTCGATCAGTCAGTCAATCAGTTCATCTCATAAAAAATAATAATGTTCGAAAGATGTAAAGAAAGCTGAACTGAGGGTGGTCAGATGAATCTATATAGTGACCGGCGAATATAGGGTCAAATGCCAGTGCGTACAGGAAAAGCTAGCGGGCAATGAAGAGATGGTCCAGCAGGGAATATAGCTTGTTTTTCTGTACAGAGAGACGCTGGAAGGCAGACAGTAAATGTGGAGTTTGGTGGCAAAAAGTACGAGGTTAGCCTAAGAGGGTGGCGAAGAATAAGTGCAACGGTCGAAGCGTAGAGTGAGCGAGAAAACTTTATTTCGAATCAAAACGAGTCCGGCGAGTTAGTGGGCTGGGGCAACCGCCGAGGTCACGGCCAAGAGTTCTTGCCTCCCGGCGGCTTCCTTGGCCCGCTGGACTGCCCAGAGTTGGTCTTCTAGGTTCGAGCTGAGCAGCGCGGCCCGCCATCGCGCGCGGAGGCTGTCGACGGAGGCTGCGCTCGCACTGTCCTGTATTAGTCCCTGGTATTCCCATAGCATGTGTTGTTCTAGCGTGGCTCTGGTGTCACATACTTAGCATCTATCAGTTGTGTATATGTCTGAATAAATAGCGTGCATTAGTATTGGAGTCTTGTATGATTCGGTTTGTACTTGTCGCCACTGGACAGCTTGCGATCTACTGAGTTGTATTATGGGGTGGTGGATAAGAGCATCTTTGCAACTTGTAATGGTCGATGAGGTCGTTGAACCTGGTCATTCTGTCTTCTCATTCCCGTAATTCAGAGGGCCCTGTCGAGGGCTCTACGTTCGTCGCAGCTCGGAAAGTGAGTCCTCGAGCTACGTTGTGTGCCGCCGCGTTAGGGTTGTCCTCTCCCGTTGAGTCGGGGGTGTGGGCTGGTGTCCATAGGATTTGGACGCGTCTGTCTTCCCTTGTTGTTTTGCTTTTTCTGAATATGTTTAGCGCCTCAGCTGAGATCCGACCGTTCGCGAAGTTGCGCAGTGCCGCCTGGGAATCACTGATTATATAGTATGCGTTGGTTTGCGCTATAGCTAACGCTATAGGCGCTTCCTCCGCCGTTTCGATGCGTGTAGTGTTCATAGTCAAGCTTCTGCAGCATTGTCTGTTGTGTTTAAGTACTGCTGCGACAAAGCTGCGTTTGTGAAAAAGTTCATTTGACAGAAAAAAACACAAAGAATATCTGCCAAAGAGGCTGACAAAAAGGCACGGATGCCTAAGTGTCAGTCCCCTTCGTGCATCGTCTACGTGCAGCGTCTACAAAGACCGCGTCCTTGTTTCTTCCGTAGTTCTTCACCGTCGCCTTGGAGAGGCGTTCGTATTGTGCTATACGTTGCGCTTCCATTAGCTCCTCTAGATAATCGCACAAAAATCACTAGAGAGATTATTGAAGCCCATGAAATCCACAAATTCAAAGGCAAGTGCGCAAGCGCAGCCTCAATAGCTCTGTCAGAAAAAGAACTGCGTTTTCTTGAAGATAAACTGGAAACACGTGCACAGCTTTTCATGTTTCACTGTAGCCCCGTGCTCAGGTACTGCCATTGCGGCCAATTTTGTGCGTCTTTGTGTATTTTCATTTGACATTGGTTGCCACCGCATTTAAGCAGTGGAAGTCGCCTCAATAAAACCAGTTGTAAGTTAAGCGCCGTATATGTGCACTCGTCTCATCCTAGTCCTTTGCGCTGTTGTAAAAGAATGTCACACCAACTTGCCCATGCCTCAACAGTGTCTTAGCAAGGTTATCTTCTTCCTTAATCTCTTGTTATGTTTCTGTACCCGCCGTGGTTGCTCAGTGGCTATGGTGTTGGGCTTCTGAGCACGATGTCGCGGGATCGGATACCGGCCACGGCGGCCACATTTCGATGGAGGCGAAATGCGAAAACACCCGTGTACTTAGATTTAGGTGCACGTTAGAGAACCCCAGGTGGTCAAAATTTCCGGAGTGCCACACTACGGCGCGCCTCATAATCAGAAAGTGGTTTTGGAACGTCAAAACCCCATAATTTTTTTTTATGTTTCTGCGTTTTACATCATTTCTGCAGCCATTGTTTAGCCTGCCACATGTGCGAGAGCCTGCTGTCTATCGCTTCTAGCGTATCCTCTTGCGGGGTCACCTGCGTTAATTTGGAGATGTCTTCCTTTAAGTTGGCTGTCCACTGATCAATGTATGTAATTGTTTCTATGTACCTCTCTTCCCTTATTTTCCTGAATTTCACCCAATCAACTAATTTTAGTTGACTACCGCTACGTTTGTCGGCGCCTCCATTGATTTCGATTAAGGAGTGGTCGCTCCCCAGGTCTTCCTGTGTATTGTTTGTATATTGTTAGCGAAGGTGAGGTCTGGTGTGGAGTCGTCACGGACGCTGTTGCCTTGCCTTGTGGTCGTTGTTGGGTCCGTGACAAGGGTTAGACCTTCCTGTTGGGAGTCGAGCCATAAATTTTTCCCTCTGGTGTGGGCGTACTTGTACCCCCACGTGGTGCGGACGGCGTTAAAGTCTCCCCCTATTATCACTTTCCGGTCACCTGCTATGCTGAGCGTGCGTTTGAATAGTGTTGAGAATCTGTGTCTCTTGAACTTTGGACTGCTGTGAATGTTAAGAATAAATATACTATTATTTTTCTTCCTTGATGGTATAATTTCAATTAGTATGTTGTCTATGTCTGTGACTCGTGTATCATGTTGTACAACCGTATGGTCTCTTCTGACTAGGGTGGTAAGGGCCTTGGTTTCTCCTATATATATACGGCATTGCCTATGGGTTGGTAACTTGATATTCTGGCGAGACCATTCGTTTCTTGTAGAATCATTACGTCTGGCTTCTCTTTCGTTTTTAGGTATTGATACAGATTCGTCTTTTTGTTTCGGTAACTTCTGCAATTCCATTGTCATATGATATATCTACTTTTTCTTTGCCTGGCCAGGATTATGCTGTGATCTTAAAGGCCATCGGGTCTAGTATCGACGGCTTGAGGAGTAAGGAAGACTTAGGAGTTGCCTGGCCTGTTTCTATTTCCTTTGCAGGGGCTACAGCGTCCATTCTTTCTTCTAACCTCGTTACTCTTGCGCTTATATTCTCAAGATATTTCTGCACGGGTTGTAGTTTCTGCGCGACTATGCTGACCATGGCCGCCTTAATCGATTCTTCCATCTGGCTCATGCGCTCTTCTATCTTTTTCTCAAGTCTGGGTTCAAATTCTTCTAGACGTTCTTCTTATGCTTGCGGTTTTAGTTTTCTTGGGTTTGCTCCCGTTGTCCCCAATAATATCTGCAGAATTGCGTTGAAGTTGAGGAGTACCGCTGTTTTCTTCAATGTTCACATTCTTGCTCTCCATCTTCGCTCTGTTTTCGTTCTTCAACTGGGTGTTTATGAACTTCTTCCTTTAATCTCGTACTTTCCTCACTCAATACTACCATTCGTTGTTTCATTGCTGCAACGACTTGTTTTAGCTGTACCAACTCTTCCTCTCTTTTATGATTAGCTACAGCCTCCGCCTCCGCGCGCTTCCTCTTGACCTCGCTTGCCCAGCTTACCATTGGTGTTGCCGTGGTGCCTTCAGAACTACGGGTTCCTTGGCCTTGGCCTTGGACCTGGCTCTGCTCCTGGACCTGGATCTGCTCGACCTGGTTCTGGGCCTCTACCTGACTCTGCTCCTGGACCTGGATCTGCTACGCCCTTCTTTCGAAGGTTTCGAAGGTGGTTCCGGCCGATTCTTCAGGATGCTTAGGCCTTACGGCTCATATTGCGTCGTGTAGCTTTCTACTTCTTTGTCTCTTTCTTGTTTAATTCTTTCCCAGTGACGTTTCTTCACCACGAATATGATCTTGTATCTTGTCTTGCATTCTCGATCAGCTGTAGGGCGAACCATGTAAGCTGACACTTAGCCTTGCATTCATGGTTTTCAGGAGAGTCCGCCAACCTGCATCTTCGGCAAATCTTGTCGCCGGGGATAGGACACACGTCCGCTCTGTGTCTTCATTGTCCACATTGGTAGCACATGTCCAGTTGTTTCTTGTATAGCGTACACCACAACAAGGCCGCGCCGTATCTCACGTAGCTTGGGACTTTGGATCCGACGAACAGTACAATCACGTTTGTTGTGTTGCCTATTCGCTTGGCGGCGATTGCTGCAGGATTTCTTGAAGTGATTACTTTTCTCACAATATCTTGTGCGCTGTCTTCCAGTCCTATACCACGGATCTCTCCTTTGGATGTATTGTCCGGGGAGGCTTCGTAAGTGCCGGCTTCATATTCCTGTGTATTCGTCCTTATGCAGAGGATCTTCTTGTACTTGGCGGCGTGTTCTTCTTGGGAGTACTGATCACTATTATGTTCTGTTGACGGTTGATACATATCGTGTCTTGCTCTTGTGCCTCCTCGGGTATGCTCGTCGCTTGGACGATGCTTTGGACAATGTGGGTGCTCGTGTAGTCGGAGACTCGAAAACCCCCTCTTGGTCTTACTATTATTTTGTATTCCTCCTTGCCTAGATACGGCATTCTGCTCGCCTTGGTGATCTGTCGTAAACGTCGCTCAATCTGTTTCTTGCCTTCTGCCGTCGACTGGGGTGGCACGTGTTGTAGCTGTGGCGTTGATTCCTCGGGTTTACTTCGTATAACCGGACGCCAGCCTGTGCTATCCTCGTAGTATTCTTGTGTAACGTCTTCTCCTTCCACCGATACTTCCATCTTGCTAAAATTCCTGCCCGCTAAGCTCGCGGGAAGCCACGTCGCCAGAGGTGCGGCGAAGCCGCCGACGGCTGTCGTGCAGGCGTAATGTGGTCAAAATACGGTCCTTCTACCTGAAATAGGTGTGAGGACGATCGCGCTGACTTGCTGCGTCGATCCATGGTGGTTTTTCCGATGAATTTGGTGATTTTCCGCCCAGAATCACTCGATAAACACAGAGGTGACGTGGGATGCGTCCGCTCACCGCTGTCTCTCTCTTCTTCCTCCCCGAAGCGTAGAATATTTATTTATTTCTTGGTATATGTATAGCGGTGAATCCTCATACAATGTTAAAGCTGATCATACGCACATATGTTACGTGGAAACAACTCCATCAGACAGCTTATAGATGAAGAAAATAGATTCACTACAAAGCCAAAACTATTCCGACTCGGAATGCTGCATTGAGCAGCGTTCAGTTTGATTCACTGCATCGCATTTTTATCGCAGAAGCAGTGTTTCCTGAGATTTCCCACAGAGTACCGTTTCACGGAAACCCCGTCAAAGCCCGACTGGGCTCGACACAGTGCATCACGCACATATAAAGTAATACGTGCCGGTTGACGGCGTTGTTCTCGACGGACTCACGCAACGGAACAACTAACGCTACATAAATGTCCTCACTACAGCTAATCTAAGCATTCGAACGCATCATTGATAAACCTAATTGATTTCTTACACTCTTCCGGTCGTTTTCAAGCGAACAGCTTCCTTCCTTTCTTTCTTTCTTTCTTTCTTTCTTTCTTTCTTTCTTTCTTTCTTTCTTTCTTTCTTTCTTTCTTATGTTATCCTCGGAACGGGCGCGTTCGTCGACAAAGGTAGCCCTTTGAAACGCACGTGATGTCGCGCGAGAGCCTCCGAAGGTTTACATGCTGTGGCAGCTGGTGGCGCTGTCTCATTTCTCCAACGCTATATATTTTCTTGCTTTCTGGTACATACTCTTCAAATGTACTCTTTTTTTTTTCGATTAGTAATACGCCATTTCAGTGCCATATCCTTGTAAAGCTATTTGTAACTACTTTTACTGTTCTTATATAGCACTCAGCGACCGCAGCGTCTGCAGTAACCTAGTGTGGGTTAGGAATCAAGTAGCCCTAAATTATTCTTTTTCTTTTTTTTATGTATGCCTGGTTTTCCGTATGCTATTTGCAAGAGGATTTTCGTTATGCGTTTGCAGACCGGGAGATTCCTGTTTCATAATGGTAAAATGAAGCGAGCGAAGATAGCATAAGAAATAGAGACCAAGGAAATGGCGACAAGAGCACGAAGCATGCGACCTTTTATTGATCTTCTTTTTTCCTTAAATTCTCTTTTCATCTTCCTGCAGTAACCTTCTCACTACGGCATGCTACGGTCTGCATGCGTAATATGCGCATTTAAAACGCTTTTTATGTTGTTGAACTGTACTCGGGATGTTTTTCAAATCAGGATATATTCGCTGAGCTGCGCAAACCAGCATACCGATGAGCTTTCGAGGAATGTATTGTGCTCTCAGTGGTATACCCTATTCAGGCCGCGAAAAAGTCGCAGACCATTGAATTGCGGTCTTTGCTGCCATGGCGCAGCAGATTTTGTTATCTCGGGGAGAGCCAGCGGATGAAATGTGAATCCTCGACGTTGGGCGGTTCATTTGCATCGCAGGCAAAGTGCGCTCGTGGTTGTCGCACTTAAGCACCGCCACAACTCGTGAGAAATTGAACTAAGGCTTGTCGGGGGGAGCCACGCCTGCCAATATGCTGTCCGTTATATACCGAATAATGAAATTAAACGTATTTCGGAACAAGCGCCGCGATCCGTGATGATGGCGTCGTTCTGTTCCGCAAACGTACGCGTATATATACAGTATGCTTTAGTGCTTCACTGAAAACCCAGTTAAGTTTCCTGTAATCGACGACAGTGGATATGCGGGTTGATCAATGTTAAGTTTTCCGGGATTTCAAAAATTCACCTGCGGCAGATGGCATAATTTTTGTCCTTGATCTGGATTATTCGAAGAGGCGGACATTACCAGCACGAGAAATTAAAGCTCATATTCAACTAATTAACAACGATGCACCAATTAACTTATTCTTCAATTACTTTATGGCACATATTTTGCAATTTACGAGTTCTAGCCGTTGAGCTTGCAGGGCGTATGCACTTGAAATGAATTTCCAGGATGACACCAACTTCGGGACATTATTTCCCAAAGTGGGGGACGAAATACATGAGCGTTCCAGTTACTATTGGGCGTCAGCGCATGAAGGAGCGTTTTGTTAAAAAAGCAAGTGGAACAGTGCATTTTCACGGCGAGTTTGATGGCGTATATCTCCAAACTTGCGTCACTCTGGAAATTCATTCCAAGTGCGATGCGCCTTGCCAACTCATCGGCTAGAATTCTTAAATTCTGATATGTGCAGAAGAGCACGCATTTGGGCTGGTATGTACATATGATGCTGTGCATATTTATATATCTGCACAGTAACGGTAAATAATTATGAAGTTAATTACTGAGCTGCTGTTAATGAGATGAATATGTGCTTTCATTTTTTTACGCAATGTCCGCCTCTCTGAACAATCCAGCTCAAGGTGTATAATTATGTTAGCTGCAACAGGCCATTATTAAACTTTTTTTTGAAAACCTAAGAATGAATACCCTATATATGACATGACGAACGGTTGGTTTCCCTAATGATTCACTTCGCTACATTGTCTGCTGGCTTCATACGGTTGTTACTAATAGAAATCAAACCCCTCGGTTCCCCCGATTCTTCTCGTGCACTGCATAGCGAAGGTCTCGAATCTGGCAGCTTTGATGCCTTAGGTAGCATGCAACGGTTTGTTGGCCATTTGCCTGCTGCTATAAAGACCGCATACTATATGACACCTGCGATTGAAAGGATGCGCCAGCACAAACGCCATGATTGTGAATGGCGCTCACGGACAGCCTAGGTCGAGTATATACGCACAAACAGCCAAGAACGTTCAGGGTGCACACAAAGCCGCCGCCGTAGCTCAATGAGCACGCGTCGTGGCACGCGCCATGCGGAGGCTGCGGGTTCGGCTTGCACCGACGACAAGACGCCTTTCGCCTCCCTACTAGGAGGCTCACTTGAGTCCCCTCAGGGTCTTCTTGGCTTCGCTGTACCTTACCTTCGAACGATTGCGTACAACTCATTATAGGCATGCACTTAACAGGCACTTCGTTCCATGGAGCAAGGTTGAACAAACGCTACAATTAGGTTTATTGCCAGTTAAGTACTCGCTTCAAGAGTGGACTTTACTGTACCAGCACCTCTGCACGGCCACCTGATTAATTTGCATGCTAACGTTTAAACCGATACAGAAAAACTCAGTAGCCTTCCAATCTGTGAAGAAGGATGACCAGCGAAGCTGTGTATGTGGTCCCCTCAATGGCGAACTGCACCCTGCCGTGTGTCTGCCCGGCATTGCACTATCTCCAGGATCAGCCCCCGCATGGGAAGTTTTGTGGCTACACACGGACACGATCCTGGGGGAACTAACCATTAACAGCTCCGCTGTAGAACTCTTCACACTTTGCCCGCCAGCCAATGGGCGTGAAGAAGCAATAACTTTTGTGGACGCCGAATATTAGTAGCGTTATATGTCACCCCCATGTGCAGCTCCGATCTATGAGAGGTGCCGTATACATTGGAGTGCCCTCGGATTAGTCATACCTACTCGCGATTCTGTTTAACTCGCACAAAAATCTCAGCGTCCAGGGACGTTCTCACGCGCTGCCACAGTATACGCCAAAAACGCAGAGTGGCGTTGCGCATACACGGACGCCTATAGTCACGAGCCCCGACGAGCCCGGTTGGCGGCAACTTTCATGTAACACATTCGAAGATTTGCTGGAGTGTGTACTTTGTATAGTACGCTTTCGTCATCTGGAAAAGTGCCGTAAAAGGTGCCTGCTTGGCGAATCACGAGTTGTTTCATCGCGTACGCGCGATTGAGTGACCCGTCCGTCGAATTGCAATTACGTGGTCACTTCACCTGACACATGGTAGGATAAACTAGCCATTGCATCATTCGGTGTCCGGCCCCTCTTTCTGTGCTTTTCTGCATTATTGATTTCAATTGTTAGTGCAACGTTTATCACGCCCACTTCTCCGTTCCCTGTGTACGGGCCTTCATCTGCCCTGGTTCATATCAAATAACGTGCGGGAACTGGACTGGCCATTCTCTACACACAAGCCGAATTCCTTAAAGCGGTCTGTCACGCCTTGGTAACAAACTTATACGAATACGGATACAAGCATGCCGTCGGTCGGTCATACATGTTTTAAGGGTGGACTTACTTAACACTAGTAAGACGCGGCACAACAAGCGTGTACGCATGTTTACAGACGCTGTATAGCGACGACCTCGCAAACCACGCAATGACAAGGCGTCCGAAGCTTCTACACGTCCTCGTTGGGATTCATTCGGGCTACAGTTACGATAGCACGCTCAAAATGGGCGCGGCCGCGTTTTTTCTCGAAGTCTACGGATCGTTCTCGCCAATGCGCGCGTGCGTGAAGTGGAGAAGTAGATGCACCGTCGCAATAAGAAGTTATGCGCAAATGCGTATAGCTTGTTTGCTTCCATGCATGTGAACGCAAAACGACGCAGCCCATAGCCGTCACCGCGTGGAAACCCCATAGCCGGCCCACAAAGTGTTCATAGAATCGCTGAATAAATGAGAAACGTTCCGAGTGCGGTAGAGAAGCAACACTGCTTGTGCGTATATATATATATATATATATATATAGGGCAGGCTGCCTACGCTTTTATACGGGCGCAGCTTATCGCCGCTTGCATAGCGGGTGTCCGCCGGTCAAAAGCGGCCATCGGCGTCGTGATGGGCTCCGCCTGCCGAGCGTGCTCCCGACGTGCGCCTAATTGCTGCCTTCTATAGGCCGTCTCCAACGGTTGTGCAACGCATTGATGAGTGTTGCGGCGCGGTGCACGCACGCGCGCTCTTCCCCGGTGGGCGATGCGGCCCGTGCACTTTGCCTCCTTTCATTGCAAAGGCGGCAAATGAGCGCATTGTTCTTTTCTGGCGCGCAGAGCCTGTATGTTCCACTCGCAGACTTGCGCGTGATGAAAGAGCGTCGATGGGAGTGAGACAGAGAAAGCGAGCGGGGGCGGCTCTAACGAAAACTCGAGAGCCTTGCCTGGCGACACGCCTATTATAGCCTGCTACACTCGATATAGGTGAATGCGAAAAAAATTAACTGATACACAGAGAACCGATTACACTTAACCCACACATAGGGTCACTATGTCACTGTCACAACGACACGTGGGGTCTGCAGAGGCTT